>NC_142063.1:163955284-164277400 GCF_059756535.1 Pantherophis guttatus
CAGTAACAATCACTTACTTCCTATGGAATTGTTCTTTTATACTGCACAAAAGTAATGAGTTTATGAGCTGTCATCTACTATTAGAATAAAATACATTTTAGTCAACATTGCTATTAGAGAATAGTGCAGCTGTAATCGTGCCAATATCTTAACATCATTAAAAACAGGATGCAGGATCACTTCCAATTTCCCTATCATCCCTTCTCTTCTGGAACAGAAATCCTCTCCTCTTAGGTTGAACTTCAATCAACAATATGTCAATATAAATGTTAAACAGTTACCCAAAATTCCTTGCTTAGCTCAGGATATGAAATGAACAGATGTGGTTGGTGGACATGACTTAAACACTTGGGAACAAGTGTTCCCTGGCCATAATTTATTCTCTCAGTACTGGATTCAATTTACTCTTCTGATATGGATTCAGGATTACTTGTCTATCATGGCTTTACTCCCCAAAGAAATAATTCAGAATGGTACAAATTGCTCTTGATTTTTGCTTCTGCAACAGATGTAACACTGATTTGCCAAATTGAGTATCAGAACTTTGAACTTGCTAAAATAAGTGCATTTTTTTGACCTGAGAAGTATAACCTTTACTTTGAGATATGTGGGTTTGTGGCGAGTGAGTTTCCTTATGTACTTTTTCAGATTAACTGGTTTTCCCTTCCCATGCCTGCATTGTTCAAAATAGGTTACAAACAGAAATTTGACCTTGAAACTAATTATCAAGAACTTATGCATCTGATTTTTACAAAGACAAAACATTGACCTATCAGAACATCAATATTATGCATGGAACTTTCTCCAGTTCTGCCTCTTTAGTTATTTTGGACTACAACCTTCTATCTAGCATGGGCTGCATCAACATGTGGTATTGATGGGTGACAGCCATCAAGGACTGAAATTGCCCTCCCAGAATAGTACGGTCTATACACATCTGGAAGGTACCATCTTCTATATATCCATCCATCATCCACATATCCCTGTTGAACAACAACCAAAAATAATACTGAATACCAATATCATTTTTGAATATGTGTAGATCTCTAGGAGAGCAGTCCCAACCTTTTTTGTACCAGGGACCGGTTTTGGGGAAAACAATTTTTCCTCAGACTGCCAGTGGCTGCATGTGTGTGTGTGTATGTGTGTGTGTGTGGGGGGAAATGGTTTCTTATGCTACCTATATCCCGTGCAGGCACAGATAAAACTTCACTCACTTGCATGGCCCAGTTCCTAACAGGCTGCAGACGGGTACCAGTTTGTGGCCCAGGGGTTGGGAGAAATCATAGGGGTAGGCCCAGTGGTGAAATCTAAAATTGGTTACTACCAGTTCTGTGGGCGTGGCTTGGTGGGGGGGGGGAAATGTGACTGGATGGGTGTGGCCATTTTTTTTTTTTTACTTTTAAAACCATTTTTTCTACAACCTCTTCGGCAAAGAGGTTGTAAAAAAATGTTTTCAAAAGGTTTTTAAAAAGCCACTGCCGGGCCAGGCAACTCAGCTTGGATCGTCAGAGGCATTTAAAAGAAAAAAAGGGTTTTTTTCTTTTAAAAGCCTTTGACGATCCCAGCTGAGCCGCACAATCATCAGAGGCTTTTTTTTTTTAACTTTTAAAAGCATTTTTTCTGCCGAAGAGGTTGTAGAAAAAATGCTTTTAAAAGTAAAAAAAAAAAGCTTCTGATGATTGTGCGGCTCAGCTGGGCATGGGGGTAGGGGGTGGGGAGGGCAAGGATTTTTGCTACCGGTTCTCCAAACCATCCACATCCATTGCTACTGGATCGAGCGATCCGGTCCGAACCAGGAGCATTTCACTCCTGGGTAGGCCAATGCTATTTCTCTCTTCCCACTCATTTGTCATATTATTATTGATGGTGCTTTTTTGTATTTTGAAATTCTATATGTGGTTGATCAATGGCCATAAACAAGTTTTCCTTTACTTATCATTAGAATTTAAAGATAATTTAAAGAGGAAGGAAGATAAACACCATATGAATTTGACCTTGAAACATTTGCATTCTCTTCTAATTTTTGCCACACTCGACACAATAAAACTGGGCACATTAATTTATTCTTTGTTTCTTGCTTTTTTTCTTAATAGTTTCAAGATGGAAAAAAAGCTGAGTAACACTCTGTTGCTGTCAGCTCCTTGAAGATTATAAATTAGCCAACCACTGTTGAAAAATTTTGCGGCAGAAAACAATGGAATCAATTTAGGCTTAACAATAATGGAACCTTGACATTAGGACATGAACTGCTTAGAATGCTCCTGTACATATATTGGGAGGGTCATGGATACTTGTGCCAAGATGTGAATATAGGTCAGGCACGTGGAACAATCCAGAACAGAAAAAAAATACAAATATAAAATTTAAGTGCAATCACTGAATAATGATGAAGGATGGTTAAATCGCAAACTTTCATTAATCAGCATCCTCAAATTTCCTCAATATTTTTATAGTGTTCTTATACATAAAGAGTTGAGTTTATGGGGATCTTTTTCAAACTAGCATCTTGAGTGGAGATTAGCATTAATCCCAAAGGCTCAATATTTCTATGAGAATATCCTTGGCTTCGGGAATGAATGTTTATGGGGGAAAAGATCCATCTAATAAAGTTGTCCACAAGACAGTTTAACATCATCTATTTTGCTTTAAATTGAATATTATAGAAGCAAAGCCCCACCAAACAACAAAATAATTATTAAACAAGTTCTCTAGTACAGATAAAACTCATAAAATGTTGAAAATGAAAGATGATACAGAATCGAAATGGGAGGAAGCCATTTTGAGCCTTAATATGTTTGGGGGGAGTTGTGACAAAATAGAATATAGGAAATAAAAGGTGTATAATGGCTCTCCTCTTCCACTTAGGAATTTAAACAGGGCAATCACATTTTTTATTAAAATAAAATAAAATAACGAAGTATTCAGTATTTTGAATCTCCCTGCCACAAGGGAGGAGGTTCAAAAGAGAGCTGGCTTTTACCAAGGACCAGATATATTAAAACCATGACACTGATTTGGAGAAAATCCTTCTACTTTTAAGGAAAAATGAAGCTATAAATGGAAAGAGATGACAAATGTGAAAAGGAAATGTACTTTCCCCAAGGCCCCTGAAGGCAGGACAAGAAGCAATGGATGGAAACCATACAAGGAGGGAACAACCTAGAACTAAGGAGAAATTTCCTGAAAGAACAATCAATCAGTGGAACGACTTGCCTCCAGAAGTTGTGGGTGCTCCATCACTGGAGGCTTTTAATAAGAAGAGACTGGACAACCATTTGTCTGAAATGGTATAGGATTTCCTGCTTGAGTAGGAGGTTGGATTAGAAAACCTCAAAGGTCCCTTCCAACTCTGTTATTCAGCAAAAGATAGCAGAAATAGTAGTAATGCTTTACTAGTATGGCATGAAAAGCAACTAGAGGTAGTCTTCAACTTACGACCACAATTGAGCCCAAAATTTATGTTGCTAAGTGAGAAATTTGTTAAGTGAGTTTTGCCCCATTTTACAATTTTTCTTGCCCCGTTTGTTAAGTGAATGACTGCAGCTGTTAAATTAGTAACATGGTTGTTAAGTGAATCTGGTTTCCTTATTGACTTTTACTTATCAGAAGGTCACAAAAGGGGATCGCGTGACTCTGGGACATTGCAACCGTCATAAATGTAAATCAGTTGTCAACAGCTGACTGTAAATCACATGACCATAGGAATGCTGCAAGTCATGAGTGAAAAATGGTCATAAGTCACTTTTTCAGTGCCATTGTAACTTTGAAGTAAGTGAACTGTTGTAAGTCGAAAACTATGTGTATAATTTTTGCAGTCCAAGGAAGAAAATGCCAGGAATATGCTAAAAGGATTCTCCACCAAATAAATGGGCTACAAAAGAGTGAAGTTCTTATATTGCTCATCTGCCTTTATGTACCTGTAAACCTATTTCTGTGTGGCACGTTACAGAAACCATCAATGAACTAATAGTAGGCTTGCACAGCTTTGGAGCCCTAGAATTTTCCAGCAAGTTCAGGGCTATATTTGAAGTTGCTACCTGCATTATCTACTCATTCCTATACACTTCTGTCGCTCTCTTGGCTTCTGTTCATTTCCAGCCAGATAATGCTCACCAGATAAAACTCCCCCTTCATGTTGTTAGGAAAAGAACACGGAGAGAGAGTATCTTTTGACCTAGAACAAGATAGGTATGCCAAGCAAAATGTTGCAATTACTTTATTCTGTTCCCTGGGAGAAACTAATCGCAAAATGCAGCAAGTTATAATGTTGCATTTGCCTGTTAGATAGTGCTGTTCCCTTGCCAAAAATGGTTTCTAGGAAGAAAGGTCACTGCCTCAGCTATCTCAGGGTGAGCATCTTGAATTTACTGCATCTTGTGCTTGGTTAAGCAGTTGGGCCTTTTCAGATAAAGCCAATGAAAATGCCAGGTCAGAATTTCAAATATATGTGATACACTGTAAAAATTTTGGAACTTCTTTCATGAAGCACCGTTTTTTCCCCCAAGTAAAGAAACAACACCTATTGTTCTGGGGATCTGCTTTTCCCATAATCTGCTTGTTCCTTAAGCAATTTGCTGGGAAACGGAAATGTTTAGTTCTGCTTTCAGAAGCAAGGGTTAATAAAGAAACAGAGGACCCAAAACACAGCCATTCGGACAGCCCCGGCACTGTATTTGTTTGTCAATTTATATTTATATTCATGAATTCAGAGCTATATAAACACCTCTCCTGAGGACTCCCTGCTCTTCCCCCAGTCGTAGTCGTAGTGGATTGTAAGGAATTTTGAGAAAATTATTCTAAGAATCTCACTCAATTACTATAGTTAAACCTGTGCTCCTTGCTTGTCATCCCAGGTGAGTTAAGAGTACGTCTAGTATGCCCATGTGTGAAGAATGCCTCTTGAAATCACTGAAGAACTAAGAGAAGTCTTCTAGAGAAGATGAATAACAATTCTACTGAGTGTGATGGGGCTTTAGATCTAGGACATTTATTTTATTTATTTATTTTATTTTATTAAATTTCTATACCACCCTTCTCCCGAAGGACTCAGGGTGGTGAACAGCCAGAAGATAAAACACAGAGATACAAAATTTAAAATAGATTAAAACGAATTAAATAATTTGGCTGAATTTTAAAATACCCCATAATTAAACAAATTAAAATTTGTATTTAAAATTTAAATATAAAAGAGGAGAAGATTTGGGACATCTGAAAGGAACCATGCCTGGAAACTTTTCTTCATACAAACTCCAGTTCTTTCTGGAATGTGTTTAACTGTCTGACATATTTACAATTTTTATTGGGAATTTATTGGAAAGCTGGAGCTTACCCTGCAATCTCAGGAAAATGTGTGTGTGCTCAGGAAGAGGTGACAAGGGGACGCAGCCCAATGGTGGGTTTCTACCAGCTTGCCCTGGTTCCCGCGAACTGGTAGTGGTGGCGGCGGGAGGCTCCGCCCACCCATTCGGACATCATCACAGACTGTCTGTGCATGCGCAGAAGGTTCTGCACATGCGCAGAAGCACTGTGCGTGCACACATAGTCACAGTTGCAAACTGGTAGCAAAGATAAGTGGAACCCATCACTGACGCTATTATCTCTGTAATGCCTTGAAGTCTCTCTCTCTCTCTCTCACACACACACACACACATACACATTTTCCTGGGACTTCAATAGGAGCCTGGTGGTGCAGTGGACTAAACTACTGTTAAAGTAGTATTTAGCTGCCAGCTGCCTGCAATTACTGCGAGTTCAATTCTCACCAGGCTCAAAGTTGACTCAGCCTTCCATCCTTCTGAGGTAGGTAAAATGAGGACCCGGTTTGTGGGGGCAATAAGCTAACTTTGTATAAAATAGAACACCGCTTAGGGGAACAAAAGCCCTACTAAGCAGGTATATACAAAAGTATGAAGGCTATTGCTTAAAAGCATTGTAAGCCGTCCTGAGTCTCCGGAGAAGGGCGGCATATAAATCAAACTAATAAATAGTATTTCTCTGGGGTGTCGCAGCCAGGTACAAGATCATGTTGATCCTGGATCCAAATCACCTTTCCCACTTGGGATCCAAATACTATCTTTGGTTTACACCTATCGTTTAATATTTGGAAGTTTACGGGCTCTGAGCATAGTTATTTCACTTGGCAGTCATTGGGAACAGCTGTTAAGGGAAATGTCTTCCACAAAATTTTCAACCCGCTTTAAAACATACTGTGGCTGTGAATTATGTTTGTTAACTATGCGACTCAAAAATAAATGCTAAAAGCATATTTTTAATTTTCCTGTCAGCTCTCCAGCCGTGAACACCTGATCTTCTTGTGAAACGGAACCCCGGGCACTCATTTGTTTTATGTTTAGAGAAGGGAAAACATGGGGTTTTCTCTTTCACTTTATTTCCTTACTTAAATTATGGAACGGCAAAATGATTGCCTTTTTTTTTCCTGTTTGAGAAAACCTGTTTCACTTTGGGACAGATTTGGGGAAACAAGCAATTAGCAGGATTTTCTCCTGCTTTCACATGCCTCATCCAAGCATCTGTACAATGTGGCATCTCTTCCACGTTCTCTCATCTGCCCTGCAATTTGGGAAAGTAAGGAATAATATTGGTTCCTTTTTTAAACTTCTCCCTACAATGGCATTAGTATAAAAGAGAGAAAAGTAGGGAAGGGAAAAGAATCAAGGATTCCTTACGGATTCTGCCAGTTATTACACTCATCTTAGAAAGTGGACTCTGATTTATCTGCCTCCTACATTTTGCCATTGTGTTTTGCCCTGAGAAAATTCAAAATGGCTTTCACTCTTAAAATGTCTCCCTTCTCTGCTTTTTGCTGAGATCTGCCATTAAAATAAGCAAACAACTGAATAAATTCCAATTCAAACGTAAATCATATGTTGCTCGTGATCCCAGAAAACAATCCTTGGTCAAAGTAGACAACTACTATTAGAATTAGCTGAACAAACTACAGAATGTGAATTTCAGTTCTTCTTGTATACTACATCTTATATGAAATAAGGGTTTTAAAAAAATAATTTAAGATACTGCAGTGGAATTTTCTGTGTGCTCTAGTTTTAAGATACTTTGATACTGTTACGATTATTTTTATGGTTATTGTATTATGGATATTTCACTTAAAACTTGCACAATTGCAGTGATTTAAAAATATAATTAATAAATAAATGGATAATTAAATAAAAAGAACATGGCGTATCTTTTCTTTAATATTGTTTAGCAGAAAGTCGGATTCAGCAAACCATTACACAAGCAAGTAAAATTTAGTATCAAGGCATTCTCACTTTCAAAATATTAGAATACCACAATATAGTTTGTACCTCTGAATCCCTGGAAAAGTAATGCATTTGTATGGATGTAAAACCAACTGTGGTTTCTTCCATAAACTGTTATGATTGTCATCAGTATTAGGCTACCCATTTAAAACATGGCACAGCAAACATCGGATATGAATAGGCTAATAGTAGATGATAGACTTGAGGTTCATTCATCTCCATGATATGAATCTTCTCTTGGCATTTCATGCAATTCCCACAGAACATACTGCAGGGCAGGGGTGGGTTTCAAAACCCATCACTACTGGTTTGCTCGGGGGCGCATGCTTTCACGTACGTATGACACTTCTGCACGTGCGCAGAAGCATCCGGACGGATGGGCGGAGCCTCCTGCTGCTGCCACTACCAGTTCGCCCAATCTGGGGCGAACCGGTAGTAACCCACCACTACTGCAAAGTCAAAAATGACCAAGGATAAACATCCTCTAAAAACCCTTCCTATTTATATAAAATGGCCCTGGAGAGAGAGAGAGCCGAATACAATGGCTGTTCTGCTCAAGCTGTAGGTATTTTACAAGAGAACATTCTGCCCCTAATCAAAAGGCATGTTCCTTGGGAGCAAATTCTGCAAACTAAAAACAAACTGATTTCAAATGAGGATTTAAAAATAAAAAACCCCAACAACCTTTAAATTAAAAAAAATAGAATATGAATTGCCTATTTATTCAGGCTGAAAACAAAGGTTATTCCAATTAGTTGAGTTAAATATTAGTGACTATTTAGGATACATTTACATAAATAATATATAAAGGCAGATGTGTGTGTAGGGGGTGATTCACAGCAAAGGCTTTTTTTAAATGCTCCAAATTATTAGCCGTAATTAAATCAGAAGGAAGCTACACATACTGAAAAGTGATGAAAATATATTTTCCATTTCCAGATTTAATACGGTACGCTTCCATTTTCTAATTCAGTAGTGGAAGTACATTTGAATTAGTGCTGATTTTAGAAGGGGGGAAAAAAGAGAGGTTTTAATGGTCCTAATGGTTCCTGCCCATAATGAATATTTGCTCAGAAAGCATTTGTGAGTTCTTCTTTCTTGCTACCTCCCAGAGGAAAAAAGCCAATGTGTCAAAAAGTTCTGCAGTTGCAGCGCTGTAATAATATGTGCAAATTGGTGCACTGTGAGAAGATTTAATGGTCTTGTGTGCTATGTTATCAATTTCTTTCATAGTCCATTATAATTTTCTGCATCTTTACCTTCCTAACTCACTTTGTCTTGATTTTTGAGCGTGCAGTTGTTTTGTCAAATCTTGTTTCATTCTAATTCCAAGCACCAAATACAGTGAAACAATTGAATTTCTGTCATTTTCTTCCCTTCTTGCGTGTTTCATTCCAAGAGCAAACATTGTTTGGAATAGTCTTGATTATGGTTAGACGCCCCATCTTTAATTTACTTGGAAATTTCTGTTCCCCCATATTCTATTAAAAGTGTACTTTTTCAAACACCCAACAATACTTGCCTATTGTGGGTCGCCTCCTAAATTTGTTCATCCACTGAGTGATATATGATGAGCAGAATAATGTTTCTTCTGCATCCCAAATGGAAAAAAAAAATCATGCCACTTACATGATCCCCTCAAAGCAGGAAGGAATGATGCCAAAGCTTAAAAAGGCTTTGCAAACAGTCAATTCTCGGCTGCTTGCATTTCTAACAACTCCTGCAGTCACCGACTAAAGAAAAAGAGGATAAGCGGAAACAATCCAGAAAATCAAAACAAAAGAAAAGTGAAAGGCTTTGAGGTTTTATCTATTTAAAACAGACATTATCTCCTAAAGGTGCTTCAACAGCACAAATGCCTTTTAGATGTACTGAGCTTCACACACCAATAGGGGACTCAAGTATTTACTGTTTTGTATCCCATCCTATTGTGAGGGCATAGGGAGGGTTATGGGATTCAGTGAAATTCAATAAACCCCTACAATGGCACTTTGTGCCCTCATTTCATCATTCTGAAATCCTTATTCTCTCTTTCTAGTTTATACAATGGCCTGGGTGTCCAATTATACAGAGGGCACTTTTCTATTTGATGGCAATTCAAGTCAAGAACCATAAGAAGGCAAAGCAGAGGCTATCATGAAACACCTGGGCTGTAATAACAATAATAATAATAATAATAATAATAATAATAATAATAATAATAATAATAATAATTATTATTATTATTATTATTTTATTTCTATACCATCCTTCTCCCGAAGGACTCGAGCCTATTAAAAACACAGAAATATACAGACATCAATTAAAAAATAATTAAAATTATTAAATAATTTTGGCCCAAATTAAAACCCAAAAATTTAAAACACCCAGTTTAAAATCATTTACATTGATAGCCCGGCCTGGGGGAACAGCAGGGTCTTGAGGGCACAGCGAAATACACGGAGGTCGGAGATCTTGCGCAATTCCGGAGACAGTTCATTCCACAGGGCAGGAGCTCCCACAGATAAGGCCCTCCCCCTGGGTGTCGCCAGCCGACATACCTTGGCCGATGGCACCCTGAGGAGCCCCTCTCTGTGGGAGCGGACTGGCTTGGTGGGAGGCTACTGGTGGCAAAAGTCGGTCTCAAAGGTACCCGTAGATGGAACAGATCATCATGATGACATGAACTATACTGATGACGGAATGATTTTGAAGCATAAGTATGTGCACACACATATCTATCTGTGCAAACAAATTAAATGCAAAAATCTTTTTTTAGTGTGTTCTTAGGGTGATGGTGATTGAGATCTAGGTGTTTTAAGATAATTGACCAATGCATGAAGAACATGTCTTTTTCATGTTTCCCAGCATAACAGGAGTTTTTGCCTTCAGTAAGTTGACAACATTTCTGGCTATGTATAAAAATATGTATAGAGATCTAATCCCACCGCCAGACATGGCGAGTCATCCTATTCAGTCAGTAGAGAGGGAAGGAAAGCAAGGGCAAGAGCAACTCTAGAAAGAAAAATGGAAAACAGCCAGCTGTTCTCTAGCACAAAACCTGGGAACTGCAAAGAAGGGTGCCCACTGCACGATAGGAAAGTTGCCAAGCTTAAACTGAAGAAGAAACAAGAAGGAAGAGAGGGTCAACTGTAGGAAGTGGCTCTAGGAAGCTTCAGCCCAGGTTGAGCTAGCCCAGGGAGGGAGCCTAACAGCAGGTTAGGACAATGTCCCGCCATAATATCCAGCCCCTCCCGCCCAGTGATAAAATCCAATTTTTTTTACTACTAGTTCTGTGGGCGTGGCTTGGTGGGCATGGTGTGGCTTGGTGGGTGTGGCAGGGGAAGGATACTGCACAATCTCCATTCCCACCCCACTCCAGGTGAAGGATATTGCAAAATCTCCATTCTCACCCTACTCTGGGGCCAGCCAGAGGTGGTATTTGCCGGTTCTCCGAACTACTCAAAATTTCTTCTACCGGTTCTCCAGAACCTGTCAGAACCTGCTGGATTTCACCCCTGCTCCCACCTGCCACAAGTGTTTGACTATCTCCTTCCTCACCTCATTCTGAAAGCTTAGACTGAACTACTGAGAGGGGCTCTCCTTTCACAGCTTGTGTTTAATATCCCACTCAGAAGAACTAAAAGGAAGTGATTGTGACAGTCTTCTGCATCCTATATTAAAAGAGCCATAACAGCTACTTTTTATGGGTAGCTATGAGTAATGTAACTCAGAATGAGTTACATTAATCCAAAAGAAAAAGGAGAGATCAGTCAGCAATCCTGACTGATCTCTGAAACTAAACACGATTGGCTCTGTTCAAAATTTGGAGAGCTAACTACATGGGAATCCCAACACTGCAGACACTAGTTAGATCCAGAAAACTTCTGGGAAGAAAGCAATGACAAGCTATTTAGGTAACAATGCCAAAAACATGATATGGATGCAGTCAATAGGAAGAAGACTCACATATTTCCTCACCGTATCAAAATAAGCTTCAAGTATTTGTCAATGGGCTGATTTCACTAAGAGCCTTCACTGACACCCTACAATAACATTTTGCACATGGACTCGGGAACAGCAATTGCTGTTTCAAAAATATGTGGATCATTTTATCACTCATTCTGTGTCTCATGAAGGGATCTTTCTCCTTATAAGTAAATGGGGAAAGATAACAGAAGCTTGTATATAGCCAAGAAAAGGCAGATTAGAATTCTCTTAACCTCCAGATGCATGCGTCAGAACAATGAGAAATAACAAGCTTTAATTCACTCCTTTGTATATCTCATAATCTCAACATTTCACTGACCACCAGCAGTAAACTCTAACCACATGAACTAACTAGAGGAGTGGCTCCTTACAAGCACGAAATGTATGCATATTTATTTCCACATCCATTTGTTGCTAAACAAGGGCCTTGGAGGAACACACAGTCTCGCATTTAATGAGCTTTTGAAAAAAAAAATCAAGAGCTAAACTGAAACCGCACACTAAGCAGACACAGGTTCTTTGTCCTCGCCAGCAGAGTTTAGAACTGTTTAGAGAAGAGAAAAAGTGTCAGTTATTTTTCAGATATTTCAAAAGGACTCCGAAATGAAACTGCAACCTACTAGATGTGCTTGCTTTCAGCGTTTCTTCTCCACCTCCCCTTAGGTGTTTTTTTCTTTATATCAGACAATGGTCTAAATAACTTAATAGCCTTTTCAAACTAGATTTATGTGACGGAGTAACAGCGATCACTGCAAGAGTTTTGGTCTGGGGAAGACCTTTAGACAAAGGGAACAGGAAGGGGAAGGGGAAGGAGAAGGGCCTGGAACATTATAGCAATGTTTATCATTTTTTCTGGGGTGTGGCAGGACTGTTCTTTGGACAGACTAAGAAGAGAAAACTGTAAACTCTGGGAACCAAATAGATCAGTCACTCCTGTAATTTTGGCATGTATCATGAGATGTCCAAAAAAGGCTTATCTACTGTATGCTAAAACACTCATGTGTATGCTCAAATGCCATAACAATTCTGATACGGGAAAGCTGTACTCATACAGGAGCAAAGCTAAAGTTTCAAAAAGGTGCTTAGCCACTTGGGCCCCTACTTGGCTATATGGGTTTGTCTTGACCCTAATCTCACAAAATGCCCTGAGGCAGTAGCAAAGCAGGGATATCCCTTTATCCAGAAGAGGCTTAGAAGAAAGGGAACAGCAGCAGGATCTTGTCTCTTACATCTCCATCCACCATGATGGAGCCATTTCACCTTCCATAAAGGTTTCAAACTACGAGTCATGGGATGCCCCAAAGTGACTGCAATAGCTGGGGTGTGAGTCTGTATTTCTTATCATATAAGGCTTATCCCAAATGCTGAACTTTCATACAATCTCAGTGCACATTATGCAACCAGCCAAAGGCACTCTCTGAATTGGCCAAATGGTAAGAATTTTACTGAGTAACAAGAGTTGGAAGGGACCTTAGAGGTCATCTAGTCCAACCCTCTCCTCAGGCAGGAGACCTGTACTAGGGATTTGAACCACCGACCTTTCTGATCAACAAGCTCAGTGTCTTAGCCTCAGGGCCACCTAGTCAGGCAGTGGGCCACCTACTCTGCCCCTTTTATTCCAGATATATATTCAGACCTACAGTACATCCTATTTCTCATCAATACACAGGAAAACCAAGGAGGTTAGGCTAGGCTACAAGTCAAGTGCTGGGATTCAGCCGGTTCACACCAGTTCAAGCGAACCAGTTGTTAAATTACCCACCCGCCCCGCTATCAAAGTGGATCCTGGGCACTGTGCTGCAATGGAGAAATGGGCAACGGAGCGGCTGGTGCGAGGGAAGGAGAAGGCCATTTTCTCTCTTTCTTCTCCCTGCTCCTCCTCCTTCCCTTGTGCTGGTTGCTCCATTGCCTGTTTCTCCATTGCAGCACAGTGCAGCGCCACGGATCCACTTTGATAGCATGTATATGTGTGTAATGTAAACAACTGGTTCACCTAGGGTCAGGTTGGCCATCGTGGGAGGCTCGTTCTGCGTGTGCAGTGGAGCTGGAGGACGGGGATGAGCCACGCCTCTCATGACAGCCAACCTGTTGTTAAAATTATTTGAATCCCACCAATGGCTACAACCTAAGCAAAATCAAGAAACAGCAGATAATAGAATAACAGAGTTGGAAAGGACTTGGATGTCTTCTAGTCCAATTCCCCGCTCAAGCAAGAAATCGTATACCATTCCAGACAAGTGACTGTCCACTTGTCAGAAATTTTGATTGAAATAATTTTCCTTCTCTCTCCTATCAATCAATAAAATAGATCCCTATTTTCTGGATTTAAAACAAAACAAAGAAGCAAGAAATTGTGAACATTCTGGCTGGTTCTTTTTATTCTTTTTAAAAAGTTTATATAGAATAGCTGAAAACTTATAGTTTGCCCTTAGGAAAAGCCCAGCAAAAAAATGAAAAATAAATAAAGAGATTATCCTCTTTCTTTGGGTTTAAATGAGAAAACCGGGTGAGGAGAACAATGAAAAGCAAGGCAGGGGCTCTTCCTTCCAGGGTGAATGGACAAGAGATTAGCATGTCAGCACACCAAACATTTTCCATGGGGCCCACTTGATATATTTAAAGAATCGTCATCTAAGGGAACACAAGTTGTTAAAAGGGAAAACAAATGTAAGCTATGCACACATCATATCTGCATAAAACCTTCCAAATTCCCTCCCCTTTTCAGAACTAAGCGGAATGTCTTGTAAACTTGATTCAAATTTAGATTCTGCATAATCCAGACTACTGCTAAAAAAGGGGATGGTATGCAAACCGTTGATCCTATTAAAAAAACCCGCACCAAGTTGGCTTTTATAAGCAGATCTTTTAACACAGCGGAGTTTCTCAAAAGACTTCTAAAAAATTGGAGTGCCTGGGCATTAAGTCCATTCATTTACTTTACAGCAGAAATGGGAAAACTTTTTTTTTTTCCTGAGCTGCTGGTTGGGCTGCTCTTTTTCTCTTTCTTTTTCCCCCTGCTTCTCCAACACTAGATCCGTGTTTCCAGGGATAGGTCGAAGTTATCAAAGTTCTGTATTTAATGCCTTGTACTGTAGGACTTTTCTAATTAGGTTGAAAGACACATGACTCTGCAGGCCATACGTATTGGGGCTGCAAAAATCCAAACAGTCATTAGATGGCAGCAAAGACTAAAGGTTTTCATCTACCTCTAGTCCTACTCTAGGGCTGCAGATTATCAACTTTATTCTACAAAGCATCTTTGTAAACTGAGGTCCAGTAGTCTACAGTGGGTCAGCCTCAGCCTGCTAGATCCTTCCAGCTTCGGTTGCCACTTATCAAGATATTGCCATGGCAACAGTTCTGTCTGCTGCTTCGTTTCTCTAAGAGTCTCAGGTGTTTCCATGATCACTAGTATTTACACAAAAGAGTACACACAGGAAGGAATTTTATTTTTATCGTAATTTTCTAAATTTATTTTAAAGCTGTAACTCAATTGTGAGATGAAATGGTGTGGATCAGTATTAATAAATCATAATTACTTATTAAAGAGCCTTGATAGTACAGTGGTCTAAGCACCCTGTTATTAACACAGCTGCCTGCAATTACTGCTGGTTCGAATCTCTCCAAGGCTCAAGGTTGACTCAGCCTTCCATCCTTTCTAAGGTAGGTGAAATGAGGACCCAGTTTGTGGGGGCAATAAGCTGACTTTGTATAAATATACAAAAAGTATGAAGGCTATTGCTTAACGCATTGTAAGACGCCCTGAGTCTCCGGAGAAGGGCGGCATATAAATCAAATTAAAAAAAATAATTAACTAATAATAGAGTGTTGAGATAGTTAGCTAAATTATGAACTAAATCGAGTCAGTTATTAACTAACATGAATGTTTATGCCTCTGCTTTTATTATGTTTATATTGTTTTTAATATGTGGTTGGTCGCTAAGACTTGATGGGATGTAATCGATCAAGCTGGCCAGAGCCACATTTACGAGACAAGCCACCATATAAATTGATCTAATGAACAAATTAAAAAATATAAAATAGTTAATCATGGTTTATAAATAATATAAACTATGATGAACTATTTTATAATAATAAAATTAGTTAAAAGACTTCATTTTTAAATTTCCATCCTCTTTTCAAACTGCTTTTAAAGTGGCTATACCTGAAATACTTTCAGGAACTGAGGTGGCCTTTTAGCCACACCCAAAAAGTGCAGTAAAGCTGCACACCTGCTGTGCCTCTCATTTGGAATGCGTGTTCGGGAAACAGATGGTAAATGTTTTAAAGTGAAACCAGATGGACAGTGCTTTACATTAAAGTTGCTTGCCTGCCACCCACCAATCCACTTGCACAATATGCCAAGATATTAAGGCCACACAACAGTTTGTATTTGAAGGAGTAAAGGTGCTGTGGGCCATACCTGAATGCACCTGTAGCACCTTCCTCAATGCCTTTAAGCTCCTTAAGGATTGTGTTGCAGCGGAAGGTAGCTATGTGATAGCATGAAAAGAGCCTTTTCAAAATCTCTCAACCTCTCCCATCTTCTAGAGTTACGGAGTGCATGCTTCCGGAAAGCCTTTAAGAGAAAAAGGCACAATCTTTTTAAAACTAAAGCAAGATATTCCCCGTGTACTAAATCCTACTCCAGAATTAAATGAACTTAAAACAGCTCAAAGGAATCTCCCAGCATACTCTCTCATTCCTGCCCACTGGGGCAGATAAAACAAAATGCTGTTTATCTGATGAAGTTATACTCTGCATGTTCAATAAAGCAACTTGGCATAGGCACTTCCTCTAAAAGCTATGCATCCTAGAAGAAAATGTCATATGAGGAAACAAATACAGATTCCGACATAGCTCTGAGCTAGAAAATGTATATCCATGATTACATTCTAACACAAACTGTGTTGAGTGGCTGTTGTGTGTGAGCAGTGATGTAGAAACTGAACAACATCCACTGGGAAGAGGAAGAAGTGTTTTCAGCACGAACATGTCTTTCAATGTTGATGCTGTTGGTACAATTGGACTGATCAGGAGTTGCATGTGGAGTTTTATTTCTATGGAAGCATGGTAAAATTCTGATATAGGATGGAGGTGAAAAGTGATTGTTTATACATTTCCTTGCTGACTAATCACCAGCTACATGGTGAGAAAGTTGTTTTTCAGAAAAAAAAGTGAATCCAGTCAACTTATTAAATAATTGTAGACAATGAAGTTATCAAGTAGGGGGCTGGAGCAATTCTTTTAGGTGGTCCTTGGTTAATGCCCACTAGTTCAGTGGCTGTCAGAACTTGCAATGGCGCTGATGTTATTTATGACCATTCCTTGAAGTTCTGGTTGTTGTGGTGCCCTACGGTCATGTAATCGCTATTTGAGATCTTCCCTCCCAGCTTCCCACAAGCAAAGTCAATGGGAAAGCCAGCAGGAAGTCGGAATTTGTGGTCATATGAGGTGCTGGCTTAAAAAACTGCTGTAATTTGCCTAATGATGGTAATTTGGGACTGCTGGAATTACTGTCGTTAAGCAGCATGATCAGTATCATTGTGCTTTACAGAATCTCTAGTCCCAATTATCATTGTTCAGCAAAGACTACCTATATGAGGACACATTGCAATGAACAGGTTATTTACCTTTTGGGGAGGTGGGGAGAATAAGGAAGATCAGACAGATCTGCATAAAATTATACCTGGCATGGAAAAAGTATACATGGACACCTTTCTTCCTCTTTGGTGGCTTTAGTACTGGTATGAAATCTTCAATTTCAAGAAGTCAGCTTTCTCAATTGTGATTGCTGGCAAATATGAGCAGGATGGTATTTGTGCATTAAGGACCTGCTTCTGAGGTTCTTATGTATATCTAATAGACTTTTTGTCAGAACAGAACATTGGGTCTTATCTTTTAGTTCGGTGGTTCTCAAAGTGTGATTTGGGGCCCTTGGGGGTCCTTGAGACCTTTTTTTTGGGGGGGGGGTTTCTGCAAAATTAATTAAGTATTTTAAAATGTATCATTTTTAATTTCTAACATAGCAAATATCAATATCTATAACCCACACCAGTCACAGCTCTCTGAAGTCCTCAATATTTTTAAGAATGTAAAGATGTCCTGAGACAAAATGTTTGAAAATCACTGCTTTAGTTTGATCTGGAATGCTTCTTACCATCTTACAAATTAATGGGTATTGTAAAGACCATGGAGAAAATAAATAATTATACCAATTTTAAAACACTATATAAATATAACAGACATTACATGTGACTTCAAAACTACTATTGGAGATAAGCAATGTAGTAAAATCTTTTTTAAACCAAGTTTGTAGACTTTCAGTGACCACGTATATTTTCTCCATGTATGATCATCCCGCTTAGCTTTTTTTCCTTCAAATCAGCTAGAGTTGGATAGGCTAACTAATGTATACAGTGATAAAAATGTACACAGAAAAGTTAGCACATTCCATTAGGTTGCAGCAGATAAACCTGGAAAAATAAAATAATTTTATATAATCTCTGGTAGACAACTCATTTGAGTCTTGTCCCCATGACTGAGTTAATTCTATCTAGCTAGTTATCAAAATATGATTTAACTTTATACACTCATTCCTATGTTTGCTTTTTTCTCCCTTCTTTCCTTCTCTTTGGCTTTTTAGAATGAACTTTGAATGAACAAATAAAGCACAGATACCAACATAAGAAATGGGAACTCAAGACATTGTTTATTGATTCTGTAAAATAGGCATCTGACACTGTATTGTAGTTTCTTCAGCAATAGTTCGATAGTTTGAGATGCTGGAGGGGATCAACACATAGAGAGTAATAGATTATTTTGGTGACTAATGAAATAACTGTCCCAAAATGGAGACATTAAGGGACTGCTGTCCTCTCTTTTGAATCCTATATCTGATGTCCTTCAGATGCATTGAAAATACAACTCTCCATGTTCTTGGTCAATGAAGAACCACAAACTAGAAATTTTGGAAGCTGTAGTTTTAACACCAAGTTGTTGGAGGGTGCCAAATTGAATAAAGTACTGTGGAATCATTTGTGCTGTCTGAGCTTCGTTGTTTTCTTGTAAACATTTCATTACCCAACTAGGTAAGGTCTTCAGTGCTAGTTGGATAAAGTTCTGTTTAAATACTTGTTTAAACTCTGTTTAAAGACACCCACATATTATCTGAAGGACTACTAATCTTGACTATTTCAAAGATAATGCCTAAAACTATGTAGCTTTTCAAATTTATAATTCATTGGGGTATACATAGAACAGATAGTGGCGTATGTTATACTTTGGGACAAAATTGCTCTTCATCTATGAAAATGACCTTTGTGGTTTATTCTGTTTCTTAAATGTGTAATGCTGGATGTAATTCTAGAGAGAGTCAACCAATCACCAAACCATATGCATTCTTCTTTGGAAGTAAGCCCATTGACTTCAGGTCAATATGTTCCAAGTATACTCTTGATAGTAGTTTCCCTCTGGTACTTCTCACTGCTAGGAGAATGTCAAGAATCCTAAGCATGCCCCTCCAACACACTGAGATCAAGACACCCATTGCAATCTCTCTGGCAACCTGCTTGGAGTGTTGGTGCTGGATAATCAGAAAAGAAAGTGTGAGTCACCCTCCTTTTTGGGTTGAAATGAGAATTGGTGCCTCATGCATGAGCTGAAGGAAAACTGCTTATCATTTAAGTACCATATAACTAGATTTGGAAATTACCATCCCTGCTTTTTCTGGAAAGATTACACAAAAGAACAGCTGTAAAATGGCTTGTCTTCCCATTTTAATGACTTCAATTAATTAATTGCTTTGTTTCAAGCAGTTGGCTACTTTCCAAACAATTAAAAAAAAGTTTCTTGCCTTGAAAATCCATAATTAACCATTTGGATTGATTTACCATTTCCAGCATGACTTCTGACAGAAGGAGCAAAATATATTGAACTTTCTAGCCTATTCTAAAATAGAGCTGGGGCTGGCATATAGATGCTTATTAGGTATTCCGAAGGTATTGAGAATAATTGCTCTGGACCCTGTAATTGCTCCCTTCATCCAACCAGCTCCACTTTTTCAGGCTTTCATGTGGCTCTGAAAAAACAAGTTGCAGGTACTTGAAGGACTCAAAAGCAACAGCAGTTTTTTCAGAACCTCTTGCAGAACCTGTGAAAATATGGGACTTCTTGAATAAGTACTATGCTCTGCTCATTCTTCTGTGAAGTACTCATCTGAAACATTTTGAATGCATGCTCCACCCTACAATTCATGTTCTTAAAAACCTCCACAGTGCTGGAGCACCCGTAACTTCTGGAGGCAAGTGGAGATGATGGACGCTGGAATGATATTGGTCTTGTTCCAGCTGTTCTGCCCAAGATCTCACCTGGCCAATCCCACCCCTGCAGCTGTTCTTCATACCACATTTGCTTGTTGTCTCCTGACTACATTTTGTCTAACTTGCTTTAATAGACATGCCAGATGCTGGGAGAGAGAGAGAGCCCTTGCCAGGAAAAGAGGCGTCTCTCATATAGTTTGACTCCAGTATATACAGTAGGTGAAAAAGCATCACTTTGTTTATGCAACACAAATCACCAAATGAATTGAAACAAGTAGTGATTAAGGATCAGGCAGATTGCTTAATGACTGGCAACAGAAGATCATGGGTGTCATAAGGACTAACCACAACCCCTGTCTGCTGCCCTCAAGTGCCATCCTATTACTTCATTGGGATTGAAACATGCAATTGTTACATCAGCTGGCTTCTGTACATGGAATGGAAAAAAGAGAGTTGTGTAAATGTAGAGATGCTACACAGATCTCAATATCATTCTGCCCAGAAGATTTTAATATAAACACAATGTATGTGTTCCTTAATTATGAGATAATTAATTTGCCTTTTTTTAATTTAAGGATGCTCTTGTCCAAGGAAGAATAATATAGCAGGTAAAGGGAGTGGGAACAAAGCTTTTGGAGCATTTTCATTCTCTAAGTTAAATAAAAGAAGCACCATCTGTAACCCATCAAAAGTTTAGACGAGGTTTAGACGAGGAATGAAACCAAAATTTTCTTTTTGAATTATGTTTTGTTAGTTGAAAGGGGAGTTAAAGAGCAAGAGGGAGTTTGGAGCCTACAGAAAGTTAGCTTATTTTAGTTTATGTTTGTTAAATGTTATACCCTGTATTTGCTCTGGGAAGTCCAGGGTGGGGGGTGGGGGGAGGGGGGTTGGAGGGAGAGGGGGATGAGGGATGGGTGGAGGAGGGATGGGAAAAATTGTTGTAATATTTGATAAAACTTTTTAATAATAATAAAAAAAGTTTAGACGAGGTCCCCAAGCTTTTAAAAAATGTTTCTCAGCCTGTTTTGCTCTCACCCACCATTATTATAATAATACCTGTATCCTTCCTCCCTTAACTGATTGGGGTTTATTTATTTATTTATTTATTAATTCAATTTATATGCCGCCCTTCTCCGGAGACTCAGGGCGGCTTACAATGCATTAAGCAATAGCCTTCATACTTTTGCATATACCTGCTTAGTAGGGCTTTCGCCCCCCCCCCAAGCGGTGTTCTTTTTTTTATACAGTCAGCTTATTGCCCCCACAAACCGGGTCCTCATTTTACCTACCTCGAAAGGATGGAAGGCTGAGTCAACCTTGAGCCTGGTGAGATTTGAACTTGCAGTAATTGCAGGCAGCTGGTGCTATTTAACAGCACTTTAGTCTGCTGCGCCACCAAGGCTCTTTTTACCACCCTATGCAACCCCAATCAACACCTTAGTCCAATATTAAGGGATGCATTACATACATTCAGGTATGTAATGCATACCTGAAAGCCCACCAGTCACTCAATCCTGATTTATTTACTGGATAGCCCTAAATAGTAGCAATTTTCTTTGGCCTATGAAACTGTGTTTCCGATGGCTAAAAAAGGGAACAAGGCCCACTCTGCCCAGTAGATATTTTTAACATGCAAAGGATCAAATACTCCTTAAAAAATTCATCATGGATCAGGATCACAATATAAGAAGAAAGATGGCATAAGGAGAAGGAAAACTTTTAGGAGGGGCACACCTGTAGTGCCTTTATTTACCGTTCAATTAATCAAAGAATGTTGCTTAACATAATTAACAACATTAAATTGCAGACACACGTCCAAGATGTTTTACTTCAGATATGTATGATGGAGACTTTGGGTTTCATCAACAGACATACCGTTAGAAGTTGTAGAAGACAGGATAATGCATAGAAATACTATTGCAAAACATTTTAAAAATAACAATTTAGAAGAACAGAAAGAGTTGGAATCATTTGCTCAGGACAACGAAGACGTCAAATATTTCTCTCCTAAGAACAACTTTCTGTGTGCTTTAAGCCCCAATATACAGATTAATGTCAACAGTTAAACAAGGAGGCGTGAAATTTAAACTCCAATCATGAGTTAAGGAAGAAAATCTTAAAAAATGAAGAAGAAAACACTGCCAATCTTTTAAATTGGGCCTTATTTTTCATGTAAAAAATGCAACCTAGCACAGCTTGAAAGCTTGGATTTGTTTGCTGATCTTATTTCTATGGAAGGTGGGGCAAATACTTTAGGAAGTAAATCTATCTTTACTTTGTGTTACCCATATGATGAAAAGCTATATAGACAGCATTGCCACGCAGGAAAAATACAAAGTGGTTTTTTTTTTTTTTTTTTACTTTTACTAGAAAACAAATGCAGGGGCAGTGATTCATTTCTTATGCAATTGAGAAGATGCTAGTCAAATATCAATCCCCAGCAAAGTAACTTGGGAGTAAACTCCACTGAGTCCAGACAGACATACTTTGGCTTCAATACACCAGGCAGTTGTTGTTGCCTGCGGTCGATGTTGCTGGAAAAAGGAATCATTTTAGAGGGAGAATTCAGCCGGAAGTATTTGCCAACAGCTAGGTTGGGTGGGGCTGCAGCAGTAACTAATAATTTTTTCCAGAGCCTATAAATGCAGCTCTTGATGGAATTTGGGAGCCTAGATTTATGTTGATTCATGTATTTTTTTCAGTTTAGGGATAATGAATTTCAGCAAGGCTTCAAATTGTACCAATTTATTAGATATTTTGTGTATGTTCTACGTGTAAAGTTGTCAGCAAGGAGAAAATAATACTCAAAACATACTAAAAATGAATGAATTATTAATATGCAATGAGGGGGAAGTGTGAGAGCTGCACTGATTGCAGTACAGGTAATCCTTGAAGTACATCATTTGTTTACTGACTGTTCAAAGTTACACCACCACTGAAAAAAGTGACTTTTTTTTTTTTGCTTTAATTTATATGCCGGCCTTCACTGGAGACTCAGGGGGGCTTACAATGCATTAAGCAATAGCCTTCATACTTTTTGTATATTTATACAAAGTCAGCTTATTGCCCCCACAAACTGGGTCCTCATTTCACCTACCTTAGAAAGGATGGAAGGCTGAGTCAACCTTGAGCCTTGGTGAGATTTGAACTTGCAGTAATTGCAAGCAGCAGATGTTAATAACCATGTACTTAGTCCACTGTACTACCAATACTTATGACCATTTTTCACACTTACGACCACTGCAGCATCCCCATGGTCACCTGATAAAAATTCAGACATTTGGCAACTGACTCATATTTATGACGGTTGCAGTGTCCCGGTCATGTAAATCACCTTTTGGAAGCAAAGTCAATGGGAAAGCTAGATTCACTTAACCGTGTTCCTAACTGAGAAACTGTAGTGATTCACTTAGTTGTGGTAAGAAAGGTTGTAAAATGGGGCAAATTCACTTAACCAATGTTTCACAGCAAAGTTTGGGCTCAACTGTAAGTCAAGGACTATTTGTACTTAAGTTTATAGTCCACTTTTCCTTCAGGGAAGAAGATATCCCACCGTCCCCACTTTGCTCCGCGTTTAATTCCCAACAAGTCTACTTTTTCAAAAGCTCAACGGGAAGAATTTCTTTAGGCCCGTCCCAAACCCACCACTCCCAAAACCTTCAATCTCTCCCCACCCCCTCGCTTCTCGCGCATACCGACCTGGAAGATGAGCACCTTGAAGTGGTTGCGGCGCAAAAGCTGCGCGTGGTTGTGCTCCAAGCGCTTCACCTGGGCGCACTGGCGGTCCATGCGATCGCGCACCTCGCGCGTGTTGGCGCTGACCTTGCGCGACTTCTCCAGCAGCTTGGCCACCGTGTTGCTGGTGGACGTGTGGTTCTTGCACAGCTTGCTCAGGTCGCTCTGGATGCCCTTGACCGAGCCCTCCAGATCGATCTGCCGCTGCTCCATCTTCTGCTGCTTCTCCTGCACCGAGTCGAGCATGTTCACCAGCTTGTCGAGAAGAGTCAGCACCGTGATGGCGTTGACTTGCGAGCTGTCCCGAATCGCCTCGCCCGGCGCTGATGGCAGCAAGCTGGGGCTGCGGCTGCCCGA
The DNA here is from genome assembly GCF_059756535.1 of Pantherophis guttatus. NCBI lineage: Eukaryota > Metazoa > Chordata > Lepidosauria > Squamata > Colubridae > Pantherophis > Pantherophis guttatus. The sequence continues at coordinate 163,978,950 of NC_142063.1, forward strand.
GGGCACCGGGCTGGGATTGCTGGCATCCAGAGGCCCATCGGAGTTGGGGGAAACGTAGGCGCTGCTCTTCTCCGCTTGCACTCCGTCCTCCTCCATCGCGGCGAGGCTAGAAGACGTTGGGCCGCTGCGATCTTTCGCAGTGTCTTCTCGAGGGCAGGAATGCAATCTGCCCCAACGCCGAGCTCCTCAAAGGCTTCTTTGCAGTAGCCGAAAACTTGAGAAAAGCTCGGCGCGGCCCCGCCCTTTCTAATCCCCAGATTCTGAAACCAGGAAGGGTTCAAGCCCGGAGTTCGTCGCCTGCAGGTTTAAATTTTCCCCCTCCGTCCCTCCCTCGCCCTTTCCTCCTCGCCCTCTTTTCTTTACGGGCGGAATGTCATATTTCACTCATGAGTTCACTGGCAAAGGCGGGGGCAAAAAAGGAAAAAAAAAAAAGAGGGAAAAAAAAAAACCTCCACAGGCCTGGCTCGCCGCCGCAACCCGCCATTGGTTAAGGCCAGCCGTGTAAACTTTCGGGCGGGCTGCTCTGCTGCGGAGACAGCGCAAGGGATCCCCTCCCAGTGTTCCCTTCCTGGGGTGTGTGTGTGTGTGTAGGTTTTTTTTTTTTTTAAACGACTTTATAGAAAGGATTGTTTGCGTTTGCCCTTTCTCTGGGAGAAAACAAGGAAATGGCCGAGGGAAAGTACAACACGAGAACATATGATTTATGTGGGGAGACGACGAGGATTTATTTCGAATGGGAACATGAACTGCGGTCCCGCTATTCCTGATCCTATCAAAACTGCCCCTTTGCCTAAGGAGTGTGTGGGGGGGGGGGAAGAGGGGGTGGAGGATCATCAATCATCTTCCTGCTCAGGTTGATTACATTTTGAAAGTACATGAAGAATACAAACCAAAGGTGGAAAAGAAAAACCTTGGAGGGAGGGGGGGGGTGGATACCGACGCCTGCGTTTCAGTTTGGACAAGTGCACCCCGACTTGACTAAAAGCAGTTAAGCAAACCATCCCAAACATACAGTAGCGGCCAAAATTGTGGAAACCTTTTGGGAAAAGTATATTTTTGAGGTTTGATGGCTAATGACACCACTTTTTTTTTTCGAGTTTCAAGATAATCATATTCCACTGCTGCAATGGCCTGGGAATAGCCCAGACCTTAACCCAATTGAAAATCTATGGAGCCGACTAAAGAAACGTGTTAGTCAGAAGCGACCCAGCAATAAAGCCCAATTAATAGAAGCAATCATTCAACCTTGGTTTCACATTATAAAAGCTGCAGAACTAAAAGACTTGGTTCATTCCATGGGAAGACATTGTAAGGCCGTAATTCATGCTAAAGGTTAACCAACTAAATATTAACAGACATGATAATTTTTGTATATCTCGTTTTTTTTATGGTGATAATTTTTGTATATCTCGTTCTTTCTATATGTTTCACTTTTCTTTTTTATACTGTGCTATTCTAATAGCAAATCCTTCATAAAAGTTATTGCATTACGTTCTTGATTAAATTATCTTTCCATTGATATATAATTTTATGGTACTACTACAAAAAAGTGGTGTTATTAGCTAGTTTTAGAAATTACACTTTCCCAAAAGGTTTCCACAATTTTGGCCACTACTGTAAAAGGACTGAGGCCTGCTTTTGCACCTGGCTAATCCAGGCATCCTATTAGAAGTCTCCACCATGCAATCAGGAGTATTGCCTGTTTGAGAATCCTCAAGAATTCAAGGAGTCAGTGGGATTTGTGTTCAAAGTTGATCTGGATTGAAACAGTCCAGTTGATTTGCAGTAAAGAGATAGTGTATATTCTTAATCTTCTGCCACAATTTTAGTGGTTATCTGGATTTTTGTAGTTTAGTGGTTATCTGGATTTTGTAGTAGGCAATAGTTTAGCCTACTGAAGGGTTCATAAGAGGGCACTCATTAAATAGAATAGAATTGTATCTGCTACGTTCTCTATTTCATCAGTCCAATAAATCCCTGGTACACTCAGTGTATGGTATCTTTACCTGATCGGTTGAATGAAAGTAGACTGCACCTTGAATTATCCCTATTCCAAATTTCTGTACATTCCTGTTCTGGAATAAATCTGTTGGCAAATTGGAAAAGAATAGATCCTTTGAAAAGGCTATTGGAATTAACTGAGAGTTACTTGAGTTCATATAAACAAACAGAATAACTGGCAAGTTATCATTGGTGGAAGTAGATACCCAAAGGAATGTACTGCAGCATCTCCAGGATTCCTATAGAAAGCTTACTTTTCTTTGAAGGAAACAACGGAGCTGTAAATTTTACCAAATTGGGGATTCAGAAGTCCAAATCACCACCATATGGCACTTTAGATAGAAAATTCCTACTCTATGCTGTTACATCGTGGTCAATTGACATTTTGCAGGTAATTACGCTGCATTTGGTACAACTATTTTTCTAATGAGCTTATTTGGTGAGGGAATGTCCTGTAAATTTCAGGCGATAGAGGTAGTCCTCAGTTTACAGCTGAAGTTGAGCCTGGAATTATGGTTATAGATCATGTTGGTTGCAAGTAAAGGTCAAGTAAAGGCTTTTGTGGCAAAAAAAAATTGTTTTTCTGTAAATGCAGGACAGTTGCTAAGCCCCCAAAATATGATCATATGCCCCCCTGGCCATCAGAACTTTGAATCTGGTTCATAAATACTTTTTTTGGTCTGTGTCTGTTGTAACTTTGAAGGGCCACTATGTAACCGGTTGTAAATCAAGGACTACCTGTAGTTAGTTTAGCTTTTTTATAAGTTATCTTGCTGGGAACCTGCTGAAGGGTAGATAGTACTGTAATAAATAAATATACTTACGGTAGCTTGTATTTCCTCTGATAACAACCTCATACTGTATGTCTTGTGCATGGAAAAACATGCAGGCGTTTGTTTTCCTATGCACAACTTGTACTATTTCTTGAAGATAACCTAGATTCCCTCTGGTCTCTTAGGTTAATAAATGTGTGCATCTAAATTATTTTGAGCTGCTTTATAGGGTAAAAAGCCCTTTAAAAATGATTTACAAAGCAGGAATGTAGGAATTTACTTCCTCACCCCTTTGTCTTTTGGCAATTGTAGATACTGAGTTTTTGTTTCTTTCAGAAATGTGTAGGTAGTTGAACCAGGGGTGAAATCCAACAGGTTCTGACAGGTTCTGGAAAACCAGTAGCGGAAATTTTGAGTAGTTTGGAGAACCGGTAGTGGAAATTTTGTGCAGTTCGGAGAACCGGCAAATACTACCTCTGGCTGGCCCCAGAGTGGGGTGGGAATGGAGATTTTGCAATATCCTTCCCTCAAGAGTGGGGAGGGAATGGGGATTTTGCAATATCCTTCCCCTGCCACGTCCACTAAGCCATGCCCACAAGTCACACCACGCCCACCAAGCCACGCCCACAGAACCAGTAGTAAAAAAATTGGATTTCACCACTGAGTTGAACTATATCTAGTCAGTGCACTAGTTGACAGTGCACTAGATTCAAAATGCTTGATTTTTGCATGGTGTGAATATTTTGGGAATCTTGACTGATAGTATTTTTCTACAGCTTTTACAAAACGATTGCATCTTGTATGGCTATTACTATTACTGCTAATGGTGATAAATCTGGCATTTGCCTGTTTATTTTTAGAAGCACATTATTAAAAGTATTTCTTAAAGACTGCCTTTTAAACAGTTGAAAAAGCTTAATATTAGTTTCACTGACTAATCTCCAAAACATTTGAAGATGGTAATGTATATCTTTATAACATCAAATGCTTCTTTGCATGAGGCAATAAGTTGATGACATTCTTCATGTCAAAGCTGTTCTGCTTGTTTTTGCAGATTTCTACAAAGGAATGTAGGTCTAGCTTTGTTTGTTGTTTTGTTTGGTGTTTGGGGCCTCTGAGTTGTCCTGGCAATTCCTCCAGGGGACTTTTTAAAATGGAAACTTAATGAAAAAGTGTTCTTCGTTCTGAATATTTTCTCAAGTATATATATGCAGCAGGAAAATAATCTTTGTTAGATCCATTAGTAACTATAAAATTATGCTTAAACTATTTAAAGTTCTGCTTCTTCTTATTTGCAATCATGATAGACATTTTGAACAACGTTTAACTCGGAAGACATCATGGTAACACCTGGCTGGGTGAAGATCAGAGGTGGGTTCCACATATTTTTACCACCGGTTTGCCGTGTGCGCACACGCTTGCTTTGTGTGTGCATACCTTCCACACATGCGCCCAGCCTTCTGTGCATGTGCTTTGCTCACATGCACGCCTTCCATGCATGCACCCGACCTTGAAAACGTGGCTAAATAGGACAGCATAGCAGCGGGGTGGCGGGGGCACCCACAAACTGGCTGAATACCACCTCTGGTGAAGATTCATTTGTGAAAGCTCACTCCTTCGGGTCTTGCCCAGAGAACTCTTATTTGAATTAGAAAACAATTAATTTGAGTCTTAAAAGATATTAAGAAATCATGCTGAGAATGATTTTTTTAAAAAAAGGAGTCATCCGGTTGGAAGACACTACTTAAGTTGTTGAGTCCAACCCTCTTCCCAGCTAAAATTCCTTAACAGGGTGCTGTCCAGACTTTTATTTTGCTCATTCAGAGAAAGAGATTAAGCCATCTATGTTTCTGAGGTACTCAAAATGGAATCGGAAATCTGTTTTCCTATAACTAAGAACCACTGTTCTGGGTTCTTCTTTGAAGGGCAGAACCAGCCTTGATCTTCTGAGATGTTATTCAGTTACTTGAAAAATGCAGTTCAGACCCAAGAACACCTTATCAAAAATTGATACCTAGCTAGTTCTCTCAATCTCCGCTCTACTGTATATAAAATGCACACGTACAGGTGTATATTAAGGGAAGTGCAGAAAGGAAGGAAAATTGCTTGCAAAATATGTACACTAAGGAAAAGATACACTTTAGAGTGCACATCATTGGAAGCTTTTCAACATATTGCACAGGTTTTCACATGGATTTCTTTTTTTCCTGATGTGGAAACAAGCTGAAATGGATTCAAGGATGGAAAAATGTCAAACCGATTCAAAGTAACATTGATATACATAATAATTCTTGTTGAAAATATGTACATGCAAACTGAAGTAACTTCCTCTTGAGTAAATGTACTGCAGAAAACTTGCATTCCAGAAAACTTCTGCTTCCTAGAAAGACCTGAGATAATAAATCAGTTCCATCATCAGCACAAAAGAAATATTATGTGAGTTTTGTTTAAAAGGATCATGGAGGATTTTATTTGACCAGGTTTAAAAATAGACTTGACTTAGTTTGAACTTCCTGGGCTGCTGTACAGATTGGGACACAGTGATTCTTTGAAGTTCCAACTTTTGTGAAGCAGTTGCTGGTTAAAAAAACTGTCTAAAAAAGTGTATGTTAGGACATTTGTTTTTAAATGTTTTCATTAGGAAAATAAAGGCATAAACAGCATGTTAGAGAAGATCTCTCTTAAAGTAGATACAAACTTTGTAGGGATTTTTTTTCTAAAACAATGCATAATATTGTCATAAAGTTTATGACAAATCATGTAAAAATTTAAAATGGACAAGTTATAGACTGAACTGTAAATCCCTAGAATTTACTCGTGGAATGTGAAACAAAGGGATGTTTGTATTTCTCATCAGGCAGTAAAGTCTATTCTATTCATTCCTGCCCTAATTAGACTGAAGAATAAACATGCCAAAAATTTGATATATTATTAATCATGGGCAGAACATTTAAAATCTTCCTAAACATTCTGCAAACAAAAAGCAAAAAAACCAGCCAAACCCCGCAATGTTGATCTGTTTAAAAGAAGAACATCTTGAATGGAAATCATACATGTTTCTGATTCCGTTAGGCATGAGTTCAAGCTTGGGAGTGGCTTGCTCATCCCACAGAGTCATCATATCTTTTTAGATGTCTCTTAATCCATTTTTCTTCCTTAATCAATGCATCACCAGTTGGGAGAAGGCCTATAAAAATGTATATTGTGATCAGTGGTGAAATTCAATTTTTTTTACTACTGGTTCTGTGGGCATGGCTTGGTGGGCGTGGTGTGGTGTGGTTTGGTGGGCATGGTAGGGGAAGGATACTGCGAAATTTCCATTCTCGCCCCACTCCAGGGGAAGGATATTGCAAAATCTCTATTCCCTCCGCACTCCAGGGGAAGGATACTGCAAAATTCCCATTCCCTCTCCACTCCTGGGAGAAAGATATTGCAAAATCTCCATTCTACCCCACTCGGGCCAGCCAGAGGTGGTATTTGCTGGTTCTCTGAACTGCTCAAAATTTCCACTACCAGTTCTCCAGAACTTGTCAGAGCCTCCTGGATTTCACCCCGATTGCGATATATTGTAGGCTTTATGGCTTTATTATTTTTGTTGTTCTGTTTATTTGCTGAAAATACAGAAGAGCTTAGGGGCTATTTATATTTATTTAAACATTTTTACTTTGCTTGTATTTTTTAAAAAAAAAACTACCCAAGATAGGAAATCGGTCCAAGGTACAATAAAGACAGAATATACAGAACAACAGCAGTAAAAAAAGAGACTTCCATAGGTCTACTTCAACTAAAACATTTACTCAGTATTGAGTAAAGATAGTCACTTTAAGGTGGCCCAAAAATATGTCACCATCATTTGCCATATCCAGAGAGCTTTTGTGTGGGATAAAAAAAAAGAAAATGGCAGATTTTCTGCCAGTGAGTGAAACATCATTGGTTGCTTTGTTTTATGTGGAGTGGGCTGGTAAAGAAGATGAATGATGAACGATAGTTGGGAGTCATAACTTTTATCAGAAATTGATTGACAAGGAGGGTGGGATTTTTCAGTTTCTTCTGCTTTACTAGGATCCTCCCACACACCTATTGGATTGGGCTGCAGCCCCTCCCCACCTGCAGATGATTGGTGGGCAATATTTCTCCTTTTCTCTCTTTCTCTGTATCTCTCATACTTTGCTTTTGCTCACTTGCATTTCTCAGCCTCATTTTCTCCTTTGCTCTGTCTCACTCTGTCACTTCCTTGCTTGATCTTTCCTCAATCTGTGTCTTTCTTGATCTTGCTTGCTTGTTCTCTGTTTCTGTCTCTCTCTAAAAAACAGCTGACTGGGCTGCTGACTGATCATGTGGGTAGACTCCCTTTTTTCTCCTATCCCCCTCCAGCATCTCTAGCCCAGTAATTGGTCCTCTTTGACACTCCCATCATAATCAGGATGGCAATCAAAAGCGGCACCATCACTTATTCTGCAAAAGGGAACAAGTATGTGCCTCTTGCACTATTCTGGTTCTCATGTGTAGCGAACCTTTGGATGCAATCATGTATCAAATGAGAAAAAAAAATATAATTTGCACAGGGAGCCAGACCCTGAACATATTACCATTAAGTCACCAGCTAAAGACAGGGTTTGTGCTGGGAGAAGTTAGATAATATCACTTTAAGATCAGCTGAATATAAAATTAAGTGCCCTCCACTATAACTTGTGAAGGAGATGAAATCATGAGATCATACCCTGAAGAAAAGCTAGCAAGGCGTCTTCCAGCTATATCTAGGATGGATGAGCCCTTAGTGTGGCAAAAAGTAAATTCCAGGTTTAGGATTGTTGGGAAGAAAATTAGAGATAATATTGCTGAGCCCATATCTGTACCCAAGACTTTGGTATGCCGTTGCAACTCAGAAAGGATATTTGCCACCAATTCTAGATTCATTGAGCTATCCCTTGCATCCACAGAGAGAGGTATCAAAAAGATCAAGAGAGCAGCAATGATCATAGGTGACACATGTAAATAAGGAGCAGGACTTTGGTCACATGTTTACAGCTACCATGTTGGCTTTTTTAGTTTTTCGTACAGACATTGCTATATCTGTGAACAACACTAGCAATAGCACAAGGGGAAGATGTAAGATTAGTTAACCAGGAACTTAGTGGGAGTGTGCTTTTAGAACCTGATGATGTTATCTGATCGTCATGTTACCTAGTTACACTGATTGTGTTATTATTTGGGTAATAAAACGTCTGCAAACAAATGAGTTCAAAGGGCTCACCAAGGGCTCCACTTTTGGAATCTGCTTGTCTGTCTCTATCAGGAAAACACATAGTTCAACAACTCGTTGCTACTACTACTACTCAATCTCCAATTTCTATTGCTTATAGTAGAATTTCTCTCTATCTAGAATGGATTTTAGCACACAATAGTACTTATATCTGGAAATGATAAGAAACTCTCTCTTTTACATAGATATGAAGGCTTTTAGAACCTTAATACCTTGCATTTTGTCCTCTTAAAGGCTGATAGCCATGGGATTACCTGATAGGGGGCCTGGTGGCGTAGCTGATTAAGCACTGTTACAGTGCACCAGCTGTTTGCAATTACTGCAAGTTCAAATCTCACCAGGCTCAAGGTTGACTCAGCCTTCTGAGGTAGGTAAAATGAGGACCCAGATTGTGGGGGCAATAAGCTGACTTTGTATAAATATTCAAAAGTATGAAGGCTATTGCTTAACCCATTGTAAGCCGCCCTGAGTCTCCGGAGAAGGGCGGCATATAAATCAAAAAATAAATTTAATTTTTTTTAAAAAAAAAGCCTTTATCAAAGAGTATGAGAGGGCCTTGTAAGCCATCTAAAAAAAGTTCAGGCTCTGCGCAAAAAATTTAAACCTGCAATATTTCTACACAGGTATGTCCATTGTCTGCTTATATTTTCAAGAAGAGATTGCTATCAATACTTTAGGTTATTGATTCTCTTGTGAAATCATATTTAGCAAGTCTTGGTCCAAATGTTTAATGAATACATTTTTCTGTAACTTTTGGACATTGCAGACTGTCTTCCGCAAAAGGCAGTAACCACAACCCAAATATTTTTTCCCGTCTAAAAAAATATACACTTCCTCTCTTTATCAGAGGTGTTTTCCAAATCATCATCATCATCAATTAAACTCATATGCTCCCAACAATTTACAATTGTGTAAATATTCTGTTCTGAATCTGTCCCAATTTATCCATAATTTTACAATTAGCCTATTAAGAGTTTGAACCAATTTAAAAGCCAGTCAAAGAAACTTCAGGCTTTCATTGAATCTTGGTATACATTGACTCAAACTCCAGCATGCTAAGTTAAGGATCACACATTATAACCCTCAAAATGTGTTATAGGTTAGATCTTTGACTATAAAAATTATGATTCTGACATGAAAGACCTGACATGAAAGCTTATTTAATTATAAAACACTGGAAATTTGGCATTTGGCCATTCAGCTGGGCATGTTTATTGTATCGTTCTAGGAAAGGAAATGAAAACTTCCATATTTTTCCAGGGTAACACATGAAGGTTAATCAAGGATACTAGCCAACTGACCTCATATTTATTTGTATTTTGGTTATATTAAAATCTTTATCTCCTTGAGCGCACAGATTTTTCTAGAATTCTGTAACAGAGTGGCCACAGGTTGCTAATTAATGAGATGCACTTAGTTTAAGAACGTTACTATGTCAGTCAGTAGGGAGATCATTTAATTTTAGTCATGATATCCTTCTGCATTTGAAATATTAACCTGGCAATCCTAGAATAATTCTTCATGGATTATTCCCGCTGAGCTCTCTGTATAATATTCATGATTTGGAACCTGGAAGAGCTGCTGGGATCCATAACAACAATTTGTCAGCAGATTGACACAAAGAGACAAACTTTTTTGTGCATCCTGAGTAATTTGGATGAGCCACTGTTAATCATGACCCACAGGGGCATTAATGACCTGCTGATTGAGAACTCCTGCTAGATGTGATTTATCCTATAGGCAACAACTACATGTCTGGTTACTCCAGAACAGAGAAAGTAAATGCAGCTCTGGTTGAGGTTTTTTTTTCAATGTACAGCAACACGAAGGAGAAACCACTATTTCTTCTCATGTCCTGATTGTAGACTTCTCTTGGGGTTCTGGTCAGGAACAGTGGGGCCAGAATGTTCCCTTTGGTGAGAAACTTAGAACTTTACTTACATTCTTGATAGATCAGAGAAAGAGCTTAATTGTAGTTTTGGGTTCTCAAGATCTGGAGGCTGTTTGCCTAAGGATCCCGATAGTGATACTGGCTGAGTTGGAATCCTTACTTGGCTTTTCCTTGTTGTCTTCTGTTTTGTCGGCCAAACAATGTCGACTGGCGGCCCCCAGGGGGAGAGCCTTCTCTGTGGGGGCACCCGCCATCTGGAACGAGCTCCCCCCAGAGATACGGAGGATCCCGGACCTGCACGCTTTCCGCCGTGCCATCAAAACATTTCTTTTCCAGCAGGCCAATCTGGCCTAACCTCTCTTTTAAACTGTTTTTTAAAACTTTTAAAATTTTTAAATTTTAAATTTGTCTTATGAATTTGGGGTGTTTTAAATTTTGTTTTCCGGACCAATTATTTAATTGTATTTTAATGGTTTTTTAACATTTGTATTATATGTATTTTATTTGGCTGTTCACCGCCCTGAGTCCTTCGGGAGTAGGGCGGTATACAAATTCAATAAATAATAAATAATAAATAATAATAATAATAATTGTAGTCCTTCACAGATTGGCTTCATCCCAAGACAGTCAGGCTGAAACAAGAAGACTTGGGGTAGACACAAGCAGTTAACCAATGTTACTAATGGATTGTGAAATGAAACAAAAAAACCATGGCTGTTTTTAACTCTAGCTACATCTCCAGAAATCAGCTGGGAAAGCTCTTCTAGCGTAGAGGAAACAGATCACTAGCTGCCGTTGAAAGACAAAGCAAAGGTGAATTTAAAAGGGCAGTAGCCCCAGCTGTAGCTAGATTTTAGCAGAAGCATTCTTTGGGAACAAAGATACGCTCCATGCCCCTTGTCACTTTCTTTACATATGCCTCCTGTACATCTCCTGTATTCTGTGAGCTGTGCCACAAAGATCTAATTAAAAGGAAATCACTATCCTGCAGAACCAGACTACAGCACTTACCCTTTTAGAAGGTGAGCTCTTTTTTTAATAATAATAATAATAATAATAATAATAATAATAATAATAATAATAATAATAATAATAATAATAATAAAAAAACAATAAAATCCTCACAGTTTTTAAAAGCGGAATCAGAGAATAGAGGCCTTTATATTTTTAATCATTCTGTCTGCACAATCCCCTCTCCTCAAATTGTTTTAAGATTGTAGCCTTCTTGTTGTTTTTATGTGCTCATTAGAGAAAAGCCATTAGAGTGTGAGAACAGAATGTTTCCTGAGCTGTTGGGAAGTGAAGCCCAAATATTGGATTTGTTTCAAGCCCAGAAACAATACCACCATCCGATCCGAGTGTTGTGCATGCTAGTCCAGGGAGGGAGAAGAGGAGGTCAGAAAATGTTGCCTTGGAAGATTCCATAGCGCAGGCCAAGTCCTGCCGTCCTTGGCAGAACTCCTGTTGGTCTTGTGCCATTTCCCTTCATGACCTGAGAAAATGGAGAGAAGCTCAGGACTGCAGGCCATTAATCTTGTAGGTAGAAGGTTTTGAAGCAACAGAATCGCCATCATCACCACCATGTGAGGAAGAGGAGGATAGTTGGATCTCCACACTAGCTCTTGCCCCCTCCTTCCCCATTGCAGGGAATCCTTTCTCGCAAGTGTCTTACAACCTCACTCTTGTCCACAAACGCAAGTGATTTTCTTGTTGTTTTACTTAACATTAAGAATTCATTGATTCACACCATGTCATTAGTATACATGGCTCTTTTCTAAAGAACCTGGAAAAAAAAAACACCACCCAAATTTGGTTGGGTTTGCTCCGAAGACATGACAGTCTTCATTGTAAGTGAGGCAACAAAGGGAGAAGAAAAATAACCTTCAAATGAACACACTGAAGACACTTTGTAAGACTGCAGATGGATTGGTCTCCAAGCAACACCGGTTCTGTTCTCCTGATCAGTTGTGTACTGGTTAGATTTATAACGGCTTCTTTCAACTCGCTCTGTGAATGCAGCTTAGTTTGTTATGTAGAACCGGTTTGTATTCTAGGTACATCCAATCCCAACTGTATCCCTTAACTCAACAATCATGGATGCCAAAAATGAATGGGGGACTCACTCAACTTCCACCTATTGCACAACACGACCCTGGAGTCCTGATAAATTCCTAGAATCTGAACCTTCTCCTTGAACTCTCCCTCAGTTCATTGCGCCTGCATATCTCTTTGAAAGTGTTCCCCTCTCAGGGGGAATACATTTCTTTTTCCTGAACTCTTTTCAGGATGAGTGTTTTGCTTAAAAGAATGGTATCGCAAAATCAAGATCCTGCATAATGGGAATTAATTTGTTTGGGCTTTGTCCAATCCAGAAAGGGCGTTAGGCCTCCTTGAAGTCCAGCCCTGGAAAGTATGCATTGTGATGGAATTTGCTGTAACTTCCTCTGCTTTCTAAACAGTAGTACGTGGAAGGGATGTTTTTGTCCTTTGCACCAGAGATAGGTACCGTATGCTTTTCTTGCTGCCTTGTTCCTATCATGATCCCAGCAATCAAGCCGGTGTTTTAAAAGACAACAATATCCCTTATTATTGGTAAATCATCTACATGATTTAGCTGCTGTTATGGAGTCATTAGCAAGAATAGATTGATCACCTTTATCAGTTCAGGTCACCCACTGTGTTTTCTTGAGCTCCCCTCCAAAATTGCATGAAGTCTTGGGAAGCTGGCAAATCTCATAGGATTTTGGTGGTCAGACTCCAAGGTTCTGGAAAATTTCAGATAGGACAGTGACAGCTTCACATGAGATTCTTGCTGGAATTCAATATTTTCGTTCTTTAAATTATTATTTAAATATTACTGTTATTTATACAGTTGCAGGCGCTTTTGGGGAGATGTTACTGTGTTTCCCTGAAAATAAGATCCTGTTTTATATTTTTTTGAACCCCAAAATAAGCGCTTGGCCTTATTTTCAGGGAGGTCTTAGTATTTTGGGGCGTGTGGAGGAAACCAGAGGAAACGGCAGGCTGTGCATGTGTTTAAATATTTTTGGGGAGGGCTTATTTTCAGGGGGGGTATTTTAGCGCATGCGCTCAAAAGTCCGATTGGGCTTATTATCAGGGGATGTCTTATTTTTGGGGAAATAGGGTACAATGTTGCATATTTTAGTGTAAGCTTCATTTAATACTGAGGTAAGCATGCAATGAATTCAGCTAAACAAGGCTAACTAAGTATAGGGAAGTATTATGTCAGAGCAATGAGAATGAAGACAGGAATGAGCAGAAAAAGGAATCAATCTGGAGACATTCCTTTGGCTTTCAACCTTCTCCATGCGTAGATGAGCATAGTGACATCAGGGATGGCCAGTCGCACATTAACAAAAAGGAATCTCATCCCCCAGAAATTATAAAAGGGAATTTGTTCTGCATAAAATCCACGTATGATCATTTCTACATAAAGAACATTTATACTGTATAGATTTGCACAGATGTCAAACTTGCTGCGTCATGTTGCTGTCACGTGACATTTTGTGACATTTTCCCCAGTCGTGGAGCTGGGGTGGGTGTGGCCTGCATATGACTCATCCAGCCCACAGGGTGCCAGTTTGATACCCCTGGATATAGATTTGTTATAGCTTAACTAGTATTGTAGGGATTTCATCCTAGTGGAGTAATCAGTGGAGAAATCCTTTGAAATGATGGGATCAGCTGAAGTGACATCATCATTTCATCACAGCAGGGAAATTTGTAAGCAGGTGAACTGCCAAATGTTGCTGGGCTAATCCAAGCCCACTCTTATCTCTTCCATGTTTTTTAAGAAAATAAAATAAAACAGCTATCAAGGCTCAATCCTTCAATACTTCAATCCTGCCCAACATGAAATCTTCTGTAGTGATTGCATCTCCAAGAACTCCATATCTGCATTGGAAGTGGCAACTCCATTATGTTTGATCTTATTTCCTTAAATATAAAGCTGTTACAGGGAACTTTACAACAGTCAGGGAAGGGAAATATCTAAGTGCAAACTTCCTTTTGGGGGTATACTGAACCAATGGTAAGAGTCGAACCTGAAACTCCGCCCATTTTTTGTCCATCCGCCCCACCCACTGGTGTTTATAGCTACACTCTCTATTGGAATGTGTGTTCCCAACAAGTTTTGATTACACTTGTTTGTTTCTTGGCAGAAAAATAAGTGTTGATGTGCCAAACTGAAATCAAACAAATGCCCATGGCAGTCATAGTGCAGGCACTGTGATTCCAAAGCAGGTGAAACTTGATTTTCTCATTATATCCTGGCTTTTCATTCCCTATGGAAGGAGAATGCAGCCTTTCTTTATGCTGAGGGCCACATGGCAAAAAGCAGTAGGGTTAGAGCAATAGCTACAATTCATTTAAATGTAACAATTTTTAATAAAATAAAGGGCAGAGATAAATTCCCCATGTATTTAGTAATTTCCATCTGTTGCATTAAACATTAAAATGTAACTTTTGGAGCCTTCTGTGACCACATTAAAATCTTGGAGGGAGGCAGATGAGACCCTGGGATTTCAGGTTGATCTCACCTGTTTCTTAGGCCTTCCTTATCCATCTTCTTTGGCTTGGTTAGCTCTTTTGACATTGAAGAATGTCTCTGTATCTTACAGATGCCTTGAAGGTCATTCTTTTCTGTAACCACAAGCACTTACAGGTCCTTACAGGTCCTAAAGAGCAATTGCTAATCCCCAAACCCATCCCTCCAGGGTAGGTGTTTATCTCTGGACCTATCATTAGAAGCCTTGCCTGACACTTTGATCCTATCCATCTTTCCTTCACCTCCCACTTTTCTTCCTGTGTTAAGTCTATGTCTCTTAATAGCTGCTGTGCCAAAATCGTGCTCTGATGTTGCCTGTTCCTAAGCATGCATGGCCCATGGGATTGGAAATGATTGAAGTAGGAAGCTTGTGTGTTTAGAATAACAGTGCTACATGTTACTGCTGGGGAGAGGCTGTTTCCAAAAAGGATCAAGGGCTGAAAGGCCATTATTATTGTGAGAATTTTCATTGGTTAAATTCAGGATTGTGCAGATTGACCTGATAAAACATTGACTGTTTTAAGTTGGCTTGTATGTATCCGAATTTGCAATCTAAGTGTTGGAGATGTGATTGTGACGATGCTATTTATTATCACATATGATGGACTTGTAAAAAAGTTAAAGCATTTTGGATTAAAATATGGTGGATTATCCAAAATATTCTTAAAAAGAAGATAAAGTTTACTCCACAATTGTTTTTGTTGGGTATAATTACAGATTGTACGGTTATAGAGACTAAATTGACTTTAAATTTAATAACTTCAGCTTTTGGTGGCGCAATACTGGAAGAAGGAAGAATTGCCTACTATTGAAGAATGGACATTAAAAGTGGCAAATTTGGTGAAAATGGTGAAATGGTGAAAATTTCAGCATATTTGAAAGATCATTCACAAGAAAGATATATATCGGAATGGAGAAGATGGATTGATTATATTCAAAACAAATATCGAACTAAAAAGTATCAAATAGCTTATGAATGAATAGAAAAGTTAAGAGTATGTATATTTAGTTAAGTAAAAGGCGAGTTAAAATGTCAAGGGGGGATAGGAATCTGTAGTTAGTTAGCTTAGCTTAGCATATGATTGTTAATTGTTTTACCCTGTATTTTGTTCTGGGAAGTCTGGGATGGGGGTGGTGGGGGGGGGAGGAAGGGAGGGGGGGAAGGGGAAATATTTGATTTTTTTTCTTTTTTGTAAAACTTTTCAATAAAAAAAAATTGACTGTTTTGAATTATGTTCAAACCAACCTGATAACATGATAAAAGAAAAAAAAAACCCTGCCTTTTTAGAGAAGAAAAAAAGAGCTCGTAATAGACCTTTTTGCAGCATCCTCTATTGCCAAGCAAGAGGCTTCATCTCATAAGTCCCAGCAAAAAGGGAAAAGACAAGAAATGCTTTCAGCAGCAACTCACCTAAAACACTACTAAAAGTCTGTAGAGATTCTCAGCCATCCAGGTCGTGGTTGTCCCAAAGGTGCTTTTTCAGGAGGCAACTTGTTTCTTGTTTTTTCTTTGAAGACATTTTGCTTCTCATCCAAGAAGCTTCTTCAGCTCTGACAGGATAGTGGGGGATGGAAGGATTTATATTCTTTGCAGACAGCTGGTAATCTATATCCTTTAAGAGGGTTGTTGAAGCACTTGGAGGTTTATCTGTGTCTCAGGGTCACCTGAGTAGTGCTCCTGGTTCCTGCATTTTAAAAAATCTGTATCAGAGGTGGTATTCAGCAGGTTCTGACCAGTTCTGGAGAATGGTAGCAGAAATTTTGAGTAGTTCGGAGAACTGGTAAATACCACCTTTGACTGGCCCTGCCCCCATCTATCCTCTGCCTCCGAGTCCCAGCTGATCGGGAGGAAATGGGGATTTTGCAGTAACCTTCCCCTGGAGTGGGGAGGGAATGGAGATTTTACAGTATCCTTCCCCTGCCACGCCCACCAAGCCATGCCACGCCCACCAAGTCACGCCCAGATAACCGGTAGTAAAAAAAATGGAATCCCACCATTGGTCTGGATGACTGAGAATTGACCATGACCTGGATGACTGAGAATCTCTACAGACTTTTAGCTATACAATTTGGGATGAACACCCTTTGAAAGGTGGTGGGAGTAGGAATGGATTTCCAGAGGAAAAAAAATGCAGACTACAGGAACCAGGAGCACTACTCAGGTGACCCTGAGGACACAGATAAACCTCCAAATGCTTCAAAGACCCTCTAAAAGGATGCAAATTGCCAGCTGTCTGCAAGGAATATAAATCCTTCCATTCCCCACTATCTGTCAGAGCTGAAGAAGCTTCTTGGATGAGAAGTGAAACAACTTCAAAGAAAAGTCCAGTTGCCTCCTGAAAAAGCATCTTTGGGACTAAAGCACTACTATAAGCCTTCCCCCCCCATTTCTACTATAAGCCTTCCCCCCCCCCCGTTTCTACTGATCTCCGAGCTCCTTCAGCTAGTGCAGGACTGGGAAGCAGGCTGATCATGGAGCTTCGTATCCTTACCAGATATCAGAACCAAGGGGATTCAGCTATCCTGACCTCACCTGCTAACAACTCCACACGTGGCTTTTGAATAGGATCAGTTTGCTACTCAGGATAGGACAACAAATCCATACAGTTTGTCTTAGCTTTTTGCAGTCTCCACTGTTTGCATAAATGAATTTTGGGTAGTAAAAAGAACGGCATTTCTGAAGCCCCGATTCCTGCTTTTCTACAGGTAGACCTAGGCAACAGATTGCAGCTAAGTACCTGCTGCAGACCAGTATCTGCCCTATCGTTACACGTAACATTAGAGAATATTGATCCTCTCACATTAACAGATTCCTGAGTGGGTTTCTCACTGGCTGGCATATACCAGTATCCATTGTGGGACATACCGCTCATGCCCAAAGCCTTAATCTAATTTCCTGTGTGAGTTCTTGCATGACTCATCTGTGGAGTACCTAATATGGAAAGTAACATTCCTAAAATTCAAAATATTGGCAGGAAAGTGTCAAAGATAATGTTCTTTGCCAGGAAAGAGTTTTATATCATCCAACTAGTTTTCCACTTTGTCCAGGAATGAACCTCCTTCCTTTCCCTCTGCCCAAGACCTAAAATCAACTAGAGAAAGTATAGCATGGATTAGATATCAGCCATCATAGTCTATCTGAGTAGGACAGATGACATCAAGATAGATAGATAGATAGATAGATAGATAGATATAGATATAGATATAGATAGATATAGATATAGATATAGATATAGATATATTTGCAATTTAACCATGTTCATAAGACCTCCCTGATCATGATTTCCAGATGGGTTAAGGCATACATCACAGCAGCCTAGAAGACACAAAATAAGCCCATGCACAAGGAACTGTAGACCACTACACTAAAAGCATACCCACCTTGGCTGCCTTTGACAATAACTCTCCCTGACAAGACTTTTGTAGGGCTGCCACATGTCCTAATTTGTTAGACATTACAAGCTAAGCTCATAATGCCTGAGCCAAAATGTCCTTTACGAAGAGATGGCTACAGAATATTATTTCCAGAAGCACTAAAGTCGTCTCTGATACAAGATCCTGCCTTTAGGGACAGTGCTGATATCTCCTCATTTCAGATGTCTTGTCTCTGCTGCAAGAAAATGGCACAACGTGAGTTACCGTGAAGGTCCTTTTTATACTGTGAAGACAGAGAAGCATCAGAAATGGAGGGGGTGAGCATCTTGGGACCCATCAATATCTCCAGTCATTTGTCCTTTCCTTCCTCTATATCTGCCTTTTCCCAATAGTTTCTTCACTGAGCTCTTTTTCCAGCCTGCAATATTCTGAGCCTATAGAGTAGAATAGAATTCTTTATTGGCCAAGTGTGATTGGACACACAAGAAATTTGTCTTGGTGCATATGCTCTCAGTGTACATAAAAGATACATTCGTCAAGAATCATAAGGTACAACACTTAATGATAGTCATAGGGAACAAATAAGCAATCAAATCATATTAGGAAACAGTCAATATAAATTGTAAGGATACCAGCAACAAGGTTACAGTCATACAGTCATAAGTGGGAGGAGATGGGTGATAGGAACGATGAGAAGATTAATAGTAATGCAGACTTAGTAACTAGTTTGACAGTGTTGAGGGAATTATTTGTTCAGCAGAGTGATGGTGTTCGGAGAAAAAACTGTTCTTGTGTCTAGTTGTTCTGGTGTGCAGTGCTCTATAGCATCGTTTTGAGGGTAGGAGTTGAAACAGTTTATGTCCAGGATCTTCAGATCAGGTGGGAAGGAGAGGCCCACTTTCATATATTTTGTCTACATTGTAAAAAATGGGCCTCCACTGTAAGCCCAAATACTGTTCTTAGTGAAGTTATAGCTGCAGCTTTTGATAAGTCACTATTCTGACTCCCATCAAAATGTGGTATTCATAGTGCTTTCCAAGAGCCCTTTTGCCATTTATGATCTGGGATCATAATTGGGATTCGGGAACCATCTTTTCCAGATGAAAGCAGGCAAAGGGGATTAAAATAAGCCAGTAGCAAAACCAAACCAAAAGTAAATTAAAGCACCCGGACCAAATCACAAACCAAACAAAACCACAACTAAACA
Organism: Pantherophis guttatus; assembly: GCF_059756535.1. Taxonomy (NCBI): domain Eukaryota; kingdom Metazoa; phylum Chordata; class Lepidosauria; order Squamata; family Colubridae; genus Pantherophis; species Pantherophis guttatus. Next base: position 163,998,027 of record NC_142063.1, read on the forward strand.
ATGATGAATACTGTTGTATGTAGGTTTAAATTATTCAGAATTGTCACTCCATTTTTTCTGAACAAGGAATCTATAGGAAGGCACTTTCAGTAAAGTTCAGGTAGAGTCTTTTACAAGTAGATTGTTTTTGTTGTAGATACCAAGTGTTGTGGCCCCGCCCTCTGAGCCTATCTCATCGGAGGAAGAAAGCTCTGAACATGAGGGAGAGGAGTCAGCCAGGCTTCCCTCTCCAGGCCCCTCCCCTCTGGCACTGTCTCAGGTGCCGGCCGAGGGAGAGGAGATTAGCCAGGAGCCAGGTGTCTCTGATGAGAGCGAAGAAGGAGAGCCGTCGTTCCTGGATGCACGCCAACGAAGGCGTGATAAACAGTTGCAGCAATTAAGGAGGCGTGCTAGGGATTAGAACTGAGTCACTGGACCACACCCCAGAGACTATATAAGAGAGGGTGGTGGCTGGTAAAACTCCGTGACGAACAAAAACTAACTTTGGCTAGTCACTTGAACAACGTCTGAAGCTGCCGAAGGGATATTGTTTTTGCTGGACTATTTGCAATGCGTATGTAATTTTATGTTATCTGTTGCAGTAAAGCTCTTGGCAGAAGGTGCTTATATTGTTGCCAAGTTTGAGATAATGACCTGTGTGCGTGCCAAGTACTTTCTTAACCCTCGGCTGGCTGTGTTTGTGTGTGTGTGTGGATGGGGACAGATCACCATGGTGGATTTTTCGATGCATACATGCATGGTGTATGAGCATAGAGACATTGCAATCATTTCCACTAAGTGAAGGAATAGGCAGTGTGTCCTACACACCATGATCTCCCATGACATTACTTCAGCATAAAAATATTTTTTTTCATCCGACTTAAAATGTTACGATAAACAGAAGCTGCGTTAAAGATAAAAGATAATTCCAAAGGATAAACAGTCATGTGGCATGTTTTTTATTATAGTGTATTGGGTGAACTTAACAAATCGTTGTGATTTGTTGGAGAGATCCGTTGGTGACGTCAGCGTGATAGGAACCGCGGGGACAGCGCTCCGTTCCTAGGTCCCAATTTTCGGTCTGAAAGCTGAATTTTTTAGCTCTATTGACCACGAAGAGGTCAATAGATAAAAGGGAAAATCCTGAGGACCTCAGGAGTATCAAAAATTGCCCCGAAGGTTCAAGGAAAGTCCCTTAATTCAGCCCGGAAAAAAACCAACCTCTTGTCGGTTGGCCAGAACGCTGACGGTTGCTTTTAAAAAAGGGAAGCGAGGATCGAGCAAACAGCATCAATAAGAATAACTAATTACTCTTATTCTGAATCATTTAAATATTTAAAACATCGGATACATAACTAAAAAGAGAAACTGATCGGCAAAGCAGAATTTTAAGAAGAAACGGAGTGAAAATATAACGGAGTGAGTTAACGAGGCTAATTGAAGTGTGAGGGGGCGAAACTGACAGGCAACGGAGCTGAGGCGATTTTGAGGAAGTGCAACGGAGAGGTGTGGATTGGAAATAAAACACAAAGTTATAAATTTACCAGACAGAAATTGGGAAATAGACAAAGATTATTCATTTGGGGAAAGGAATACAGATCCAAGTGTTGGACTTATTTAAAAAAAAAGAAGGTGGTGCGGAGACAATAAAGAAGAGACGAAGAAGAAACAGTATCTAGTTTCGGGAGTGACTGTGAGGGATTTAAAAACTTTGTAACGGTGGCAGAGCTGATTTGTGATTTGTTAAATAAGTTTTAGTGAAGAAGTAACTTTCCTTAGGTTCTTTGCAGTCGGCCTTGAAATGGCATGAAGGGGCTGTGGGTGAGGCCTGGCCAAAACTGAATTTGACTAGATTTTATCTGAATTAAATATATATATATAGCTAAAATGAAACTGTGGTTAATATGGCAATTGCATGCGGCCTTCATCTTGCTGGTTAAGCATTATGTATAAACGGTCCAGGTCAGTACAGTTTTTCAATTGTATTTAAAGAACCTCTGACTGGGAACCAGAAACTCCAGAGTCATTTGCAATGTGTTGCGGCTGTTCGTTTTTAACTGAACTCCTGATGTCCAATTTAGATTGGAACTTTTCATTAGTTTCTTAGTGAGAGGAACAGATGCAAAGTACAGAACTTCTTGCTCTTCTTCTTCTTCTTCTTCTTCTTCTTCTTCTTCTTCTTCTTCTTCTTCTTCTTCTTCTTCTTCTTCTTCTTCTTCCTCTTCCTCTTCCTCTTCCTCTTCCTCTTCTTCTTCTTCTTTTCATCTCTACTTATTCCACACAAAGACGTTTTAGGACTGGCTTTTGCACAAACTCTTCTTTAAAACACAATGTTTCCAGTTCTTAAGAATATCTGAACTGCTAGGATATGAAAATAATATCCATATGAATCAATATAATATGTATAATGTAAAACTAGGTTATTTATAGCAGAAAAAATGGCTTTCTGCTTACTTGGCCTGATTAAAAAAATGTTTTTTTTTTTTTTTATAAAAGTAGCTTATATGCTTGCTCTTGCATTTTTCAGTAGATGGCAGGAGATACCACTGAATCCAGCTGGAAATTGCAAACCAGCTCTGGACCTCTCCTGCTGTTTTAGGAAAGTATGATTCACAGAGCATCATATCTTCTTGTTGATGCCTGGGGAAAATTATTTATGAGTATGGATCTGTGTTAAACTCTTCCACTGTGTAGTCCCCTGCCTAATCTAGAGAGGTTAAGGCAAATATTAAAACAATATTGGAATGACTCTCTGTTCTGAGTAAGAATATCTGGCTCTCTGATTAGTTGCTCATATCATGAAAATTAATACAATATCATAGATAGCTTTAAATGAATTCTACAGACGTTCAAAAAAGGAAACTGTGTCCCTTATTTTTGTGGCACAACTAGAGGAGAAAAAATAGTAACTGGAGATGAGCTTGTTTTTTCCTCTAAGCTGAGTTAGCTGTTCGTCTATAACTGAATAAATCACTATATTTTAAAGATACAGCTTGGAAACTTTTTACTTGCTGTTATCCCTTATAGATAACTAGTTGATGCTGGCCCAAAGTTTGCAATTTTTAAATTAGTGGCATAGATATTCCACTGTACTTAATCTATTCTAACATCTCAAGTCTAACAGACTGTTCTAAAATAAGACTAAGACTAAAATTATAGCTGCAGCTGATAAGATATGCTATTATAGACCAATAGAATAAAAATATATGGAAAAATGGAAGTAACTTGCCTTTAAAAAACTTAAAAAAAATTTTTTTTCCATGTAACTGCCTCTATTGTTAAGTAAAAATATACCAATACACTAACGTATACACAGGCTCAGTGGTACAAACAAACACACAATTATTTCTGTCTTAGAGCATTCATGAAGTCCAATTTTCAGAAACAGCAATCCAATAAAAAGAGGTTAGGAAAATGTTTGTCAAGGTAGGAATTCACCGAGTCTGCCAAACTTGATAAACTTATGGAAAATATGTTGAGATTTTCAGAACGAAACCCATGGGCATTTTTTAAAAAAAAGAAAAGGGGAGGAAGCCCAAATCATTCCAGTTCTCTTCTTGGCCCAGTTAAAGAATGTTCCCAAACTTCAAATTAATGGACTTAAAACATTCATATTTTACATAGTGAACATTCCTTATCTTTCCCTTTTTGAGTACAGGACTGTATACATAAATTCTTCTTTTGGCAGTCTACTTTTGGAATATTTTCTCTCTCACTTATCCCACTTTGCTTGTGGCAATTCCAAATCTTTAGACCTGCAAAGAATTCCACTGTGTAACATGTTGCTCAGATATATGTTAGAGAGGTCAAGGTGAACATGCCCTCTTGGATAGATAAAAGAGTGAGCAAAATCTAGTATCTGCTCTTGAGGCAAGTAGGACCATGGGGGGAGGGGGATAACTTGGCTGATCCTTTATCAGGAGTGGAAAAAAAAGTAGGGGTGGAAATGAAGGCAAAACAAGGAAGTCAGCAGCTCTGAGAAATACTTGTATCTTGCTGCAAACGTGTCCACCCAACTTTAGCAACTTCTAGAATATGAGTCTCTAGAAAAATATTTAGTAACAACACACAACCATATGCCAACCTGTAAAGAAGATGAAAAAATAAAGTGGGCTCTGAACAAATATACTTTTTAAAAAAATATTAAGAGCATAATAATTGACCATACTGTGAAAAATTTACAGTTGTTTGAGATGGACCAAGTTTTGCAAAGAGCTGAAGAACTGCAAACATCTCTTCCCAATATTATATTGGATGAAATAAAGCAAACCTTGGAAAATGAATAAAGAGAATGTTAACGCATAGTGATTATGGGAGCAATCATGGTCTCAACCAGTGGTGGGTTGCCTCCGGTTAGGACCGGTTCGTAAGAACCGGTAGTAAAACCGGTAGGAGGCTTCCCCCACCAACCCCAACATCATCAGGAAGCTTCTGCTCATGTGCAGAAGTGCACACGCGAGAGCGAAGCAAGTAGTAAAGGTAAGTAGAACCCACCCCGGTCTCAACCCTAATATTTTTGTCCCCACTGCTGTCCCAATTTGGTTCCCTCTCACAAACAAATGGTCTTTATTAATCAGAAGTCCTTGTTTCAAATTACACAAATATATATAGTGCCTAGAAAAGGTGTGTGTGTGAAACTGACTCCACCAAGAAATTCAAGATTAAAGCCTCTTTGTGTTGGGATTCTCACTGGTCCTATTTCCCAGAATGGGGAAGTGGCAATCAATCCTGCCTTCAAAGGCAGAACTACTACAGTTGAAGTCATGCAGAGTTGATGATGACGTTATCCATTGAGTCTGATTCTTGGTGATTCTATGGGCCAGGTCTTTCCACATCTTCCAATCTTGTACTATTTCTTTGAATTTTTCTACACTCTTAACTGGTGTCAGCTTTTTCGGTGTCGAGCTATCGTGTTCTTTGATGGCCTGGTTTCCTTTAACTTTTCGAAACATAACTGCTTTCTCCAGGGTAACGATCCGGGGGGCACCGGACGAGGGATTGGGAAAGGGATGGGGGACGATATCTATGAGGGCTGTACCATCGGCACGGTGAATGGGAGGGGCAGATATGGCGGGAGCAGGGGACCACATCAGGTGCTGGGGGCTCGCACTTGCTGTCTGAGAGCAATTGCTTGCCCCGGTCCCCAAGGCTCTGCTCGGATACTAGGTGGCTTAGATACTCAGGAGCTGGGCCTTCGGCTGATGCTGTGCAATGCCAGGTCCGTGGTCAATAAGGCCCCCCTCATTCACGATCTTATACAAGAGGGAGGAGCGGACCTGGCGGGTATTACGGAGACCTGGTTGGGCCCGGAGGGTGGCGTCCCTCTGGTTGAAATGTGCCCACCAGGCTTCAGAGCATTCCATCAGCCGAGGGCTCAGGGGAGGGGCGGGGGGGTGGCGGTTATTATTAACGAGGATCTGGGTCCGAGGGAGACCACTGTGCCTCAGATAGCCGGATGTGAGTCCCTCCTTGTGAGGTGGGGCCGTGGGGTTCAGATGGGCTTGTTGCTTACGTACCTGGCTCCCTGCCGCGTGGCAACAGCCCTACCTGAGCTACTCGACGTGATAGCCATGGTGGCAGTAGATACACCCAGGCTTTTAGTCATGGGTGATTTCAACTTGCCATCCGTTGGTGAAACGTCTGAGGTGGCTCGGGAGTTCATGGCTTCCATGACGGCCATGGACCTGACCCAGTTAGTTCATGGCCCTACTCACAGGGGAGGTCACACTCTGGATCTGATTTTTGTCTCTGGCCAGTGGTTGAGTGGTCTTGTTATAGGGGATATAGACATGGAACCCTTGTCATGGTCTGACCACTCACTCCTTCGCCTAGATCTTCGAACCGCGACCCCTCGCCGCAGGGAGGTGGATCCAATTAGATGGATCCGCCCCAGGCGCCTGATGGATCCTGATAGGTTCCAGACGGAGCTTGGGCCATTTCCTGAGGATCTAGCACATGACTCGGCCGAGGACCTGGTAGCCGCCTGGGATCGGGCGGCTGGTGGGGCCTTGGACCGAGTTGTGCCTTTGCGGCCTCTGACCCGATGCCGATCCCATGCGGCTCCTTGGTTTACTGAGGAGCTGAGGGAAATGAAGCGCCGGAAAAGACGCCTGGAGAGCGGTTGGAGGGCCAGTCTCGCTGAATCTGATCGAACACTGGTAAGGTCGCATATTAAGGCCTACCTAGTGGCGATAGAGACGGCAAAGTCTAACTACTTTTCCGCCTCTATTGCGTCATCAGGGAATCATCCGGCCGCCCTGTTTAGGGTGACCCGCGCCCTGCTCCATCCGGGAGTGCGGGAGGATCCCTTAGAAGGCAGGGCGGAGGATTTCGGACAATACCTGTATGACAAAATCGCCCAGATCCGGGGGGATTTGGACTCTGACTGGGTAGATCAGGGCAGGGTGACGAGGAATAGTCTTGAGAATGTTATCTGGGAGGAGTTTGATGCTGTGACTCCTGATGATGTGGACAGGATTTTGGGGAGACTTAGTGCGGCCACATGTTTACTGGACCCGTGTCCCTCCTGGTTGGTACTGGCTTCCCGGGAGGTTACACGAGGCTGGCTCCAGGGTGTTATCAACGCTTCGTTGAGTGAGGGTTACTTCCCCACCGCCTTGAAAGAGGCGGTGGTGAGGCCTCTCCTCAAGAAGCCGTCCCTGGATCCGGCAATATTGGCCAACTATCGTCCTGTCTCCAACCTTCACTTTATGGCGAAGGTTGTTGAGAGTGTGGTCACACGACAGTTTCCGCAATTCCTGGAGGAAACATCTTATCTAGATCCGTTCCAGTCGGGTTTCAGGTCTGGGCACAGCACAGAAACGGCATTGGTCGCGTTGGTTGATGATCTCTGGAGGGCTCGGGACAGGGGTTGTTCCTCTGTTCTGGTCCTGTTAGACCTCTCAGCGGCTTTTGATACCATCGACCATGGTATCATGCTGCACCGGCTGGAAGAGTTGGGGGTGGGAGGCACCGTGTTGCGGTGGTTCTCCTCCTTTCTCTCCGACCGGTCGCAGTTTGTGTTGGCAGGGGGGCAGAGGTCGACCTCGAGGCCTCTCATTTGTGGAGTGCCGCAGGGATCGGTCCTCTCGCCCCTTCTGTTCAACATTTATGTGAAGCCGCTGGGTGAGATCATCCGTGGCTTTGGGGTGAGATACCACCAGTACGCTGATGACACCCAGCTGTACATCTCCACCCCAGGCCACCCCAACGATGCCCTTGAAGTGATGTCCCAGTGCCTGGAGGCTGTACGGGTCTGGATGGGGAGGAACAGGCTCAAGCTCAACCCTTCCAAGACTGAGTGGCTGTGGCTCCCGGCATCCCGATATAGTCAGTTGACTCCATCACTGACTATTGGGGGCGAGTCATTGGCCCCCACAGAGAGGGCTCGCAATCTGGGAGTCCTCCTGGATATGCAGCTGTCCTTGGAGGAACATCTGACGGCTGTAACCAGGGGGACATTTTGTCAGGTTCGCCTGATTCGCCAGTTGCGGCCCTTTCTTGATCGGGATTCCCTGTGCACAGTCACTCACGCCCTCGTCACCTCTCGCCTTGACTATTGCAACGCTCTCTACATGGGGCTCCCCTTGAGGAGCACCCGGAGGCTCCAGCTGGTCCAGAACGCAGCAGCGCGGGTAGTGACGGGAGCAGCATGGCGCTCCCATGTAACACCGCTCCTGCGCGAGCTGCACTGGCTCCCAGTTGTCTTCCGGGTGCGCTTCAAGGTGTTGGTTATCACCTTTAAAGCGCTCCATGGCATAGGGCCTAGCTATCTTCGAGACCGCCTGCTGCTACCAACGACCTCCCATCGACCCGTGCGCTCCCACAGAGAGGGCCTCCTCGGGGTGCCATCAGCCAGACAATGTAGGCTGGTGACCCCCAGGGGGAGAGCCTTCTCTGTGGGGGCACCTACCCTCTGGAATCAGCTCCCCCCAGAGATAAGGAGAATCCAAGACCTCAGTGCCTTCCGTCGCGCCCTTAAAACCCATTTATTTAAACAAGCCGGGCTGGCTTAAGATGAAATTTTTAACTGTTTTTAAATGTTTTAAACGTTTTTAATTGGTAAATGAGTTTTAATTGGGCCAAATTTATATATCTTTTAATTGTTTTTAATATTTGTTCTGCATGTTTTTTTAATCTGGCTGTACACCGCCCTGAGTCCTCAGGGAGAAGGGCGGTATAGAAATCCAATATAAAATAAAATAAAATAAAATAAATAAAATTCCCCCGCATCATATGGCCAAAATAAGCGAGAAGCAGTTTTGTCATTTTGCCTTCTAGTGACATGTCTGCTGTTTATGCGCTCCAGTCCTTGCTTGTCAGTGACCTTAGCCAAGGAATACGCAGGAGCCTTCTCCAGCACCACAGCTCAAACGAGTTGATTTTCTTCCTGTCTTGCTTTTCATGCATAGTGTATTCTACCTTTCTTGCCTTTATGTTCCTATTTGACACAAAAGGAGCAAGAATGAAGTTTATAGTCCCTGTTGACTGACTGCCTTCCAGACAGCCTGATTAGAACTCTGTCTCTTTAGGCAGCCTGACTTTCACTCTGCCATTTCATCTTAAAGTCCTTTGGTGCTCATAGTTTCCTCATTCTGTCAGCTGTTGCCTCTCAAGACTATCTCCCTTATTATGCATATGCTGTAAGCTAACTTCTTTAACCCTTAATCATGCAGCCAAGGGCTAATGAATGAGTCTTGTTCTATCCAAGATGTCCTTGGTTCACATTTTCTTGCAAATTAGTGGGTAAAATTCTGCCAAAGTTATGCGTTCCCAAATCCAATTGATGTCAGCATGTACTCGATTTTCCTGCCAAAATCAGGAGGATTAATTAATTGTATTGCCCGAGTGTATTTTCTGGGAGGAAATAGGCAGGTGGATTGAAGAGCCATATATCAGTATGCCTTTTGCAGGCAGGAACCCACGAATCTGATCTTTGGCATCTCTAGTTGGAAAGCAGCATTGAGAGCAGCTGGAGTAGGTATCTCTGAGCAGTTGAAGATAGGACAAAATGGGCAAAATACTCAGATCAAGTATAAGATAATCACAACTTGGCTGCAAAAATCTGGTGATCCAGTAGATGACATCAGAGAATTAGAATTTTTGGTATTTATTCATTGCCATCTAGTGGTCATATAGAATTTTGCAACTGATGCATTAAGACAGTTTCCTATGTGGGTGAAGTAGGTGGAATTCCATTTGACCACATAAGCTGCTCTTGCTATTGTGATTTAGGAAAAAACAATGCTTAGTGCACAAGTCATGCCAGCTGGGATGGGAGAGAAGGGAAGACTCAAACAAAGCATTCCTGGTACCTCCTGTTGTATAGTTCCCCTTTTGGCAAGCAGGTAATTTAGCGGCTTCAAAAAGTTTTGTCTCCTGAAAGAGACCAATAGATGCTGCTGCAAGAGAAGGCTTGCAATCCTGACAGGCCAAAAGGCTCACGGTAGCTCATGAAAATTGTGAGTAAGAAGATAATTAGTTAATTCTTCTGAGATATACACAGCTGCACCTGGGGCAACTTAGTTGCTGGGTGAAGAAGCCACAGTCAGGATGAACTTCTGCTCGAAAGGGCTCTTGGATCTTGACAATTGCCCATTGATGCCAGCTCGGGTTACACAGTGATATAAACTCAAATTTATGTCACAACCAACAAACTGTGTCTTCTTTTTTCTATAAGAAAGAGGAGGAAAAAAGCAGTAAGGCTATAATCCTCTATTGTTGCACCTGAGGGAAGTGAGTTTTACTTCTGAGGAGGCATGTCTAGGAAGTACTGTATACTTTCAGTGCATTTATTTGATCAGAGTCTTGTACAATAAGCTAGGTTTGTTTCCCTGAGACATCAATTTGCTATAGATTTATATTGATCAAACTCTGCAGCTACTCCTTATCATGTGATACTTGGATTAATAAATGTTTTATGTGAGAGCATTACTGATAATATATTAGAAAGTGAACAGGACATTAGAACGAGATGAGAGTTTGAAGAATTATAAATGGGAATCAAAAGGGTTGGAAATGGTATCAAAAATAATTTCTCAAACATCCATCCATTTATTTCTGAAAACTCATTTTGAATAACCCTTTTAAGATTAAAATCCCCTTAATCAGGATTTTAAGGTAGTGATCAGGAGTCCTGCTAATTATAGGTGTACAGTTTTTACTTGGCCAAGGGCTGCCTTGAAAACTATTTTGGGTATAGCTAGGGCAAAAACTAAATTTTATTTGCAGTAAATCGAAATATAATGAATATTAAATATAAATGAAATATATTTGGTTTGATCATCCTGTGGTCATGTATTTAACAATTCCCTATTTTGTCTGTTATATACAACTTTTGAAGTTCTCTAGTTGCAGGACTCTAGATTTTGAGGGCTGTGTTTTAAACAATTAAAATTATCTAAAGTCATCATGTTTGAGGGCTGCAAGTGGAGGAAGCTTTAATAGACATGAGGACCACACCTCAACTTTATATTGACATGAACTGAAGCAAAAGCTTTTTCTCATTTCTTCTTGGATTGCAGAACATTTTTTGGCAGCAGCTAGGCTTCAACTAAAGTCATCTTCTATTGTGTGAGAAAGTAAGCATTCAAAATTTCCTGATGGAGTGAGTGTTTAAACTCAGGACTTGTAGTAGTGTACTCCAGAGGCCCCCAACCCCCAGTCCATGGACTGACACTAGTCCGCAGCATGCCAGAAACCGGGTGTATTCCATAAAAGCTGTTGAATGAACCGTGAATACTGACAGAAGTTTAGTAGACAAAAAGCAGAGAGAAGACAGTTTCTTTCGTTAGGTCAATGAATTTGACTTCAGGCATAAAGAGCAGAGAAGTAACTAAGGCTTTTGCCTGACACCATCAGTACTAGTGAGACATTTATCTGGGTCAACTGCAGCTATAATGGCAGTAAAAACATGATTAGATAAAGCTACTTACGTAAACTTCATAGCACTGGAAAGGACCACTCGTCATATCGGCTGGGAGGCCTCGTTTAATAAAGCATCTTGTATGATGTCATCTTGCTTTGCCTTTCTTCCTTAGCGGGAGGAATTAAAGAGAAGACAAAACTAAGCAGAATGTCTGTCTGTCATCTTGGTTTGAACATTGCTTTGGGTTTCATGCTTCTTTTAAATGAGCTTGAATCCATCACGTTTCCATGCTTGCTTTTTGCAACAGGATGAACAGTAACAACATTCCTCGTACAAATTAGTAGCTTTGAGTTCTGCATTAGAATGGGACTGTTAGCTTGATCCCCGTCAGTTCTGTCAAAACAAAACAGCTCAAAATTGGCACAAACTTTTGGCAGAGGATATTTGCCTTTGGGCTTTAGAGTTAACATACTTCCAGTATTAGAACACCTAGATTTCCTCTCAAATCCTTTGCAAGGCTGGAGGCATCCATTTCTTTGTAAATAGCACTCACGCTACTACATAAAACCAACATATCTCTTAACTGTACCAGGCCATTCTGGATTTTTATGGAAAATGGCCAGACAGCAGATACGCTGCTATTTGGTGGTGGTTTTGGTGGTTGTCACCAGCCTTCAGTTTAGTTGTCCTGTGTTGGAGAAAGCTTGAAAGAGGAAAGGATGCCTTTCTTCTCTCCTTCTTAAAGGCTGAACTACCTACAATGTGGGAGATTTATGATTATCTTTCCTGAATAATAAAAAGAGCAGCTTGTTTGGGGAATTAGATTGTAGAGCACAGCCAGACAGTCACGTTAAAGCACTTTCCTCCAGTCTGTGAGCTGGCAGAAAAGTTCACCAGCATAAATTGTGCTGCCCTCATTACCGATCCCTATTCTGCCTCAGCAGTGAAACTAGCCAACTGGTGCTGTCCTTATTGTTTTAATGCAGGATAAATTATGGAAAATGATTGGATTTTCCTGGCTTCATTTCCCAAGTGTCACTTTCCAGGTGGATAAGAACCCACCAATCACTCTCCTTAATGGGTAGAGGGGCGGGTCTGGTGAATTGAAGCAGTAGTTGCCTAACTGGTCATAGCCAAGGAAGTGCTCCACACCTATAATTTCTTGGGCAAATTTTGAACTATTTTGGATTACTTCTTGCTCCTGAGGTAGCAGTAAATCTACCTCCAGAAACAGCAAGGCTGACAGCATGGAGAAAGGCCCAAGATGAAGCAGGTGGGGATGACTAATTACAAGTGAGCCCTTTCCTCAACTAATGCTGCAGGAAACAGCAGCGCTGACAGCAAGTGGACATGGCTGACCCCGCCCAAAGGTTCACCAGAGAGTAGACAATCCATCTGCCCACCAAAGTAATGAATATGTCCATCTAAAGTGTTGTGTGGATAAAACAGTGGAAAATTGCAATAATGAAAGAGTCGGCAGTGAACTGTGTATGCAACCATTTTTTTCCAGGTTTGAGGTGACCTTTATGTGCAGCAAAGGGCTGCAAATTGCTCAAGACACAAATTGCTCAAGACCCACACATACATGCACACACATGCGCGCACACACACACACACACCCCACACACATACAGTATACAAGTAGTCTTTGACCATTTGAAATTGGTTGCTGAACAAATGGTAGTTATGCCTGGTCTTCAAAGTTACAGCCATTGCAGTAGCCCCATGATCACATGATCAAAATTCAAAATCCAGATTCTTGGGGAAAAGCTCCATTTCCCTCCACCAGCTTTTCATCCACCCCATCTCTGTCCTTTTGGCCACCTTGCACTCTGCCACTTCTGCTGGTCTTGGTGCCCTGCTCTCTGCCACCCCAGTTCATCTTCACTATCTTCTTCCAACTGCATCTGATGAAGTTTGCCCTACCTGGCGTTTCACGAGGAGGCTGCTGGCTTTGCCAGGGCTGAACCCAAGGGAGGGGTCAAACACATCATGATCTTGAGTCCCTTCGCACACACAAGAGGTTTAAGTCCAGCCCTCCTTGAATTCATCTACTATATTTAGCAATAGCAATAGCACTTAAACTTATATACCGCTTCACAGTGCTTTTACAGCCCTCTCTAAGTGGTTTACAGAGTCAGCATATTGCCCACAACAATCTGGGTCCTCATTTTACCCACCTCGGAAGGATGGAAGGCTGAGTCAACCCTGAGCCTGGTGAGATTCGTACTGCCAAATTGCAGTCAGCCGGCAGTCAGCAGAAGTAGCCTGCAGTAGTGCATTCTAACCACGGCACCACCGCAGCTCTTTAGATGTATATCTATATTTATATGTAGATCAGGGGTGGGTTCTACTTACCTTTACTACTGGTTCGCATCCGTCCGCACGCTCTTCTGCGCATGTGCAGATCACCTATGATGACATCTGGGTCAGTGGATGGAGCCTCCTGCTGGTTTTACTACTGGTTCTTGCAAACCGGTCCGAACCGGGGGCAACCCACCACTGATATAGATATATATCTATATACATATAGATGTCTCAGTGGAAGCAAAGTGTCTGGTCTCTCCGGTAAGCCATGCCAAAATGGCTATGGTTAGCAGCTATTAATAATTAGGTACAAGGGGATATATTTATGTAAAAGATGGCCAATAGGAGCTGGGCAGAACCCAACTGTTGATTATGTTATCTGCCTCATCATTAAGGAAACATACTAGAATATGTCCACACCAAACATTGTGCCCGGACAAAAGTGTTTTACTGCTGCTTCAACATGGGGAACTGCCATAGTATACTCCTGGGTTTTGGCAGAAAATGCACTTGATTCTATGTGGATTGGGTGATAATCTTGGCTTTGTCAGTGTGCACAGATCATTCATTCAATTTATTCATTCAACTGTCCATCTCCCATGTGTGTATGTGAATGGCTCACTTACAAAAAATGAAAAATTATAAAAAACCATTAGAAAAGCCAATTAAAACAGTTTAAAACTTAATTTGCAGGAGAAAACAATCCATATATTATTTAAAAATATAACCAACTGACAGGCTGCATACCACCACTGGATGCCCAGGCCTGATGAGTCTCTTAAAGAGCCTTCTGAAAGGCCAGTAGGGTCAAGGCCAGCCTAACCTCATTTCTTCTTGCATGGGTTGGAAAAAAAATAATTGGTTTGAAAAGTAAACTCCCAAATGGGTTGTGTTAGTAGAACACGAAGACCTATTCACTCATTGGATGCTTAAAGTGCAGCTTTAGACACTTGACAATTAAAAGGAAATAATTGGGTGAGGCAAATAATTATGGCAGTTTTTGAGGATTTCCCAAGTTAATTTATTTTCTCACCTTTGTCAGAGCAGCTGCAGGGGAAGGAAGGGGTGGCTGCCCCCAGAGTGACAGAGATGGAAGGAATAATGGGGTCATATAGAAAGTCAGCATACAGGCATCCGATCCTGGTTGCATTACGAACCTTTTGTTTACAATAGCCGTAAATCTGGAAGTTTCCCTTCTGTGCTACAAATTCATTTTCGTTAAGAGCATGGGACGTTTGAGTGTAACATTTCTGAAGTGTTTTTTGTGTGCATTCATGGAAGTCATTAAGTTTGATTTGTCAGTCTTGGGTTGCCTGATTATTACCTTCAGGTGAATTCTTGAGGTTATATAGAGTCTAAGTAAATAATAAAGTTTCCCTGTTCACAGTTCCTAATGACTGATTTTTGAAGAAAGGATCATTCCTAAAGATGTTATTATTCTTGTAAAGATTGTTTTGTTTAAGTTCTCCGCAACAATGCCACATACAGAGACAGAAATGAAGAGAAAGAGTCATTGTTCACCCGAACCATTAAAAGATAAATGTTACCATTGGTATCATGTTCCGTTACCTCAGCAATGCAAGTACAAGTGAACTGACTTTGCAAAGGAAGTTTCATTGGAGGGGATGCAATGTGCAAGCTCTTTGGAGAACCACAAAACATCCACTGCATTTTAAATTGTCTGCTTATTCAGAGTCTCCCACCGGTTCCCAAATAGCCAGGAATGGTAGTTATGTTTGCCAGAGGCTTTTTTGCTCCTGGAGGTAACAGAGTGTAAATCTAGCAAATAAATCAATCAAGTTGGCCAGATAAAGTAGATTTGAACTTGGACTTTATGCTATCATAGCTCCAGATCTCCATTTCAAAGAGGAGGAGGAGGAGGAGGAGATAATTATCTGGGTATGAGTGTCAGGGGATAAAAGTATTGAGCCTGAGGCTTCTGTTTTGCCTGCAATCCTGAACTGGGGTTTGTTTGAAGGCTGTAAGGTCTCCAGTCTCTTTTACATCTACAGAACTGCAACGATTCTTGGTTCTGATCTGGTTTAATAGCTTGTGATCCAATGTAAGACAGAGGTGGCCCCGTTGAAGAACAAAGAGTGAAATGGTGCAGAAGTATTAATCCAGAATTGAAGGTTGGGCTCAATTTGGGCTCCTAGAGAGAAGGAGCATTTTTGGGACTGAAACGAAACACCGGCTGGGTTTAGGAAGGGTCACCAATCTGAAACTTTAAAGGCTGCATGATTCTGCAGCCCTCAATAGGGTGGTTTCTTTCTTTCTTTCTTTCTTTCTTTCTTTCTTTCTTTCTTTCTTTCTTTCTTTCTTTCTTTCTTTCTTTCTTTCTTTCTTTCTTTCTTTCTTTCTTTCTTTCTTTCTTTCCTTCCCTCCCTCCCTCCCTCCCTCCCTCCCTCCCTCCCTCCCTCCCTTCCTTCCTTCCTTCCTTCCTTCCCTCCCTCCCTGCCTCCCTCCCTGTTACTGCCTTTCTTCAGGCCTGTTCTTCCACAATACTGTAGAACTAGGTTTGCTCTAAGCATCCTCTTGTTTCTAAGCTGCCTTGTTTGTTTCTGTTTCTGCTGGCACTGAATTCACTATCAGAAGGATTGATTGCATTTAATTTTTTTAAGACCCTGCACAAAGATTAAAAAGCACAGTCCCTGCCTGCAGGCTTATTCTCTGATAGGCAGAGTACAAAAGAAAAAGGATTAAGGGTGGGGGAAACAACATTAATATGTGAACAGATCTTGCGGGAATGTGATGGCCTCTGGAAACAGCTCAAAACTACAAGTATAGATTCTGAAACCAGAGCACCTTCATCTTGCAATATGTAAAAGATCTCTCTTGAAAGCAGAACAAACAAAACTAATACTGCAAGGTTCCCCACTGAGGGGAAATTGAAAACTTTAAAACAAAAGAGATAGGCCTTGTATGACATGAAATATATGATGTTTAAAGGATGGGAAGCTATAGTTTTATTCTATGGTAAGTCTGCCATCTAGAAGTTAATATGCAGAGAAGCAATGCAATTCCACTTTATCAACCAGACTAAATCACGCAGTCCGCAGGAGAGTTCCCTTTCGCTTCCTGCTTTATAACAATAATTCAAGGTAGTATGGGGGATATATTAAAAAGCAAGACAAAACTAACTTTAAAATAAGCATCCACACCTCAGTTATTATTGGGGCATTTCTCACATATTTGAAGGACATTCAATGTTTAAAAACTGGTTTTTTTCATTTTGGAGGCAAAATCAATTTTTTGTAGAAGGGGCGGAGGTGTAGGCTTCTTTGTATCATAAAAAAAATGTAATGTTAATAGTATGAGACGTAACCTTGCATTTTTGGCTAAAAAGTTTCATAACTGAAAGAAGTAGTTGCTGGTATTTGTTGAGCCCAAATGGACTGACGTAGCGCTACATGTAACAAGCCTAGCCCTAGTGCCAGAATTACGACCAGTATATGCAGAAGATTTAGGGTGAAACTGCAAGAAAAAGAACATGTTGTCTGGCCTATTTGAAAAGAGAGCAGTTCTTCCTTCTTTCCTGGATCAAGCCTTGATGTAAGGCTGGGACCATCTAGGTCACTTTGAATTTAGTTGACAAATCTTGTTCCAGCAGATGGCAGTAACTGCCTGGTATTGTCTAGGCTTGGAAGCTGAGCGAGGTTTGTCCTCACTGGTACTTGGATGGGAGAGTTCTGGGAAATTCCAAGCCTGTTGGCCGAGAGAAGAAAAACAACTTGGGGAAAAGGGTGACAATCCAGTTCTGCACTTCACTGTTGCCAAGAAAATTACAAGGATATATTGAGGAGGTCACCAGGAGCTAGCTTGATAGGAAGGACACTTTTTCTTTCTTCGCGAAGTCTGAATTTAGTTTATTCTTCTCCAAATACCAGAACAGAGACAATGATTCCCAATGATTTGCAAAGGACAGATATCAAAATAATGATGCCCTCCCTAATAAATAGGGTGGGTGTTGTGGTCCGCCAGCAGCCTGTGGAGCTGGCAACAGAATCAGACAGTGAGGAGGCTGGGGAGGAACATGGGCCAGTCCTGGAGTCTGGGGAAGGCCCGGACGAGGGCTCTGCGTCGGAGGCAGAGATGGGGCCAGGACCATCTGGGAGTGATGCACGGACTCCGGAGCCCCCAGAGTTGGACAGAGGCAGAGGAACAGGAGGAGCCTGTTCCTAGTGCACACATGCGCAGAGCTGCCAGAAGGCAAGAGCAACTAAAGCAAAAGGGACGACTCGGGAGTAAGTCCAGGAGATGATTGGCCTCTCCCATAAGGCTTAAAAGAGAAACAAAGGCACTCTTGTGACGTCTCTTGTTTGTTTCTGAACTTCGTGGGGCTTTGCCAAGTAAGGCCTTTGGCAGGGTGTCAAAAAAGATAAAGGTTGGTGATAATTCCGAAGAATTTCTTCCGAAGGACTTGTTTTGCGACTAATTGGGACTCAGCTGGGAATGAATGTAATTCTCAGCTGTTACAATAAAATAGGTTTTTTGGGGGACTAATTGTGTCTTGTAATGACTCAGTAAGCCTAGGTCATAACAGAGGGAAACATTTGAGATATCTCACGAATGTAGGCAAATATACGTGTCCCAGGATAGTTGACTGACCTAGATTGGATTTGAGATACCTGGCCACCATGGCCAGCTGTCATAAGGCAGAAGATATTATATTAGGCTGCAACATGGGAATGCTGACCACTCTATCTGAAGTGAAGGGAATGAGAGCCCACAACATGCTTTTTCCATGGCTGTTCCCACATCTGGAACATTTTGCCTCCTGAAGTATGCAGTACAGTATCTGTTATGTATTGATACTTTTAAGCGGGAGTTTCAAACCTGCCTATGTTTCTGATTGGCTGACAGTCCCTCCAGGATTGTATATAAGGAGGGCTGCAGCCTCTGAGTTTTTGCTGAAGTCTCACTGTAAATTAAAGAGCTGTTGTCACTCGCTTGGTTGTGCCTCTCGTTATTCCCGAACCACTTCATTGGCGACGAAGGTGGGATAGAGGTCACAAGAAGCGAACCAGTGAGACCACGAGCTTCAGCTAGGCGACGAGGCGAACTACAGGAGGCATACCGAACATGTCTGCCTACGTTCCGCCCAAGCCTTTTGATCCGACCCGCGAAAAATGGGTCTCGTACCTGACGAGGTTCGAATGCTCGCTTGAAGCCAGCGACATGCAAGGGCTCTCCGCTAATCGGAAGAGGGCCCTCTTCCTAAGCCACTGTGGACCGGACGTGTTCGAGATGGCAGAGTCACTGTGCGAGCCAACGCCGGTCCAGACCGTCTCCTGGGACACCCTGATGGCCACGCTCCGGGCTCACTATGCTCCCGTGCCCTCCAAGTTCGTGCAACGATACCAACTCAGACAGCGCGTGCAGCGAGAGGGAGAACCGGTCAGCGCATACATGGCCAGCCTGAGAAAAGCCGCAACCCATTGCGACTATAGAGACTTGGACGATGCGTTGCTTGAGCAACTTATCTGTGGTGTCCGGGACATTAGGCTGCAACGGCGCCTGCTCGCCAAGCCTGATTTGACGCTTGCTGGAGCCCTAGACGAGGCTAGGGCTCATGAAGCCTCCACAAAAGCCGCAGAAACGCTGCAGCGTCCGCTGACCAGCAAAGACAACACCAAGTCTGCCCCGGTGCACAGAGAAGACGCCGGATCCAGCTCGGAGTCCGAGTCGGATGAGGACGTCTTCCGAACGGAGCACCAGAGAAAGGACACAGGCAGCCCGCGGCGAAGCTGTCCCAGCTGTGGAGGGCACCATGATAGACTGTCCTGCAAATACAGGGAGGCTATCTGCAGGCGTTGCGAGAAAAAAGGGCACTTGGCGCAAGTCTGTAGAGCCATTCTGCCCAGAAAACACCAACCACGTGAGCGCTGCAGCCAACCAGAATCAACGTGCCAGGAACAACCAACGAGAGAAGGCGGCGTGAAAAAATGGCGCGAATTTGAACCTCGAGATGGCCGCAGCATTCACATCGACCAGGCCAGCGCGGAAATCGAGGACAAAGTCAGCACGGTGGTCGAAATCAACAGCAAGCCATGCTCGATGGAGATCGATACCGGATTAGCTCTCTCCATAATGTCATGGGCGACCCTAAAGACCCTCCTGCCGTCGTTCCGGAAGGACCAGCTCTCCAAACAGAGACTGCGCATCCTAGACTACCAGGGGAACCGAGTCCCCCTCGAGGGCGTGGGCACGTTCCGAGTCACCTACGGAGACTACGAAAGAGACCTGCCACTGACCATTGTCACGAAGCAGCTTCCCAGCCTTCTCGGCATGGGGTGGTTCCGAGCCCTCGGCATGGGCTTCACCGGCGTCCACCAGATGCTCAAGTCATCGTTAAAAGACAGTCTCCTGACCGAGTTCCAGGACGTTTTCGGGGACGCGTTGGGCAAGTATGTGGGGACCCCTATCTCTCTTAATCTAGACCCCAACGTAGCCCAAATAAGACTCAAGGCGAGACGGGTGCCCTTTGCATTGAAACCAAAGATCGATGCGGAACTGGACAAATTAATTAAACAAGGGATCTTGGTTACCATTGACCACGCAAAATGGGAAACCCCCATAGTGACCCCAGTTAAGTCGGACGGCTCAATTAGAATTTGCGCCGACTACAAGTGCACGATCACAAGGCTTTGCAGCCGAGCGCCTATCTGGTGCCGATCGTGCATCATCTACTACACTCCCTGGGGCCAGGAAAATTTTTTGCCAAATTAGACCTGGCCCAGGCCTATCAACAACTTCCTGTCGATGATGCCACGGCTGAGGCACAGACAATAGTAACCCATAGGGGTGCATTTAAATGCACCAGGCTCCAGTTCGGGGTGAGCGTAGCACCCGGCCTATTTCAAAGCACCATGGAGCGCCTGTTGCAAGGGCTTCCCGGGGTGGTGCCATATTTCGATGACGTCCTAGTCAGCGCTCAGGACGAACAACAACTTGGGGACAGAGTTAGAAACGTCCTGTTCAGATTCAGGGAAGCGGGACTCAAATTAAAAAAAAACAAGTGTATGATAGCAGTCCCCTCCGTTGAATTTTTGGGGTACAGGGTGGACGGCACAGGCATCCACCCTACCGAAAGCAAGGTGAGAGCTATTAAGAGCGCACCTGCCCCCAAGACCAAAGCCGAGCTCCAAGCCTTCCTTGGACTGCTCAATTTTTACTCAATGTTCCTGAAAGACAAGGCTACCATCGCAGATCCCCTACACAAGCTATTGGGGAAGAATGTACCATGGGTCTGGGGGAAACCACAAGCAGCCGCATTCGAGGCTGTAAAGAGACTTCTATCGGAAGACAGTTTCCTAATCCAATACAACGCGGCGCTACCGCTTGTATTGGTTTGTGACGCCTCCCCCGTAGGAGTTGGTGCCGTCCTGGGCCATAGACTGCCGAACGGCCTAGAGGCGCCCATTGCGTTTTACTCTCGCACACTGTCAAGCGCAGAGCGGAACTATAGTCAATTGGACAGAGAGGCTCTGGCTGCAATTGCGGGGGTTAAAAAGTTCCACGAATACCTTTATGGCCGGCAATTCGAACTTGTGACTGATCACCGGCCCTTGCTAGGACTCTTGGCAGGCAACAGGCCCACCCCCGCTGCTCTTTCCCCACGTTTGACTAGATGGGCTATTTTTCTTTCGGCCTATTCATACCAGCTTGTACACCGACCCGGACGGACCCTGGGTCACGGGGATGCCCTCAGCCGCTGTCCCCTACCTGACTTACTGACCAATCCAACACCAGAGGCCTCCGTCCTTCTACTGGACACATTAACTTTGGGACCTATTTCCTCTGTCGAAGTGGCAAAAGCCTCAGCCAGGGACCCGATCATTCGCACTGTGATGGGGTAGGTGCTAAAAGGGTGGCCGGTCAAGGTGGACGGGGGGGACTACCAAGGTTTTGTAACCAAACGAAATGAACTGTTTACGCAAGGTGGTTGTTTGTTGTGGGGTGACAGGGTGGTAGTGCCAACGAAACTACGAACAAGGGTCTTAGAATTGCTGCACGAAGGGCATCCGGGCATTGTCAGAATGAAAAGTTTAGCCCGCAGTTATGTATGGTGGCCCAACATGGACCAAGTCATCTCTGAGTGGGTGGGGAAGTGCAGACCCTGCCAGGAGTCTCGCCCCGATCCCCCAGTAGCGCCCATCCGAGAGTGGGAGAAACCAAAAGGGCTATGGGGGAGGATCCATATCGATTTCGCTGGCCCCTTCCATGGGCAAACATTTTTAATTGTAGTGGATGCCTTTTCGAAATGGCTCGAAATAATTCTAATGCCCTCTACCACAGCCGAGGCAGTCATTAAAGCCCTTCGCAAGCTATTTGCCACACATGGCCTACCGGATACTCTAGTATCTGACAACGGCCCTCAATTCACAGCAACCCTGTTCGAGGGTTACTTGGCCGGACTGGGCATCCGCCATGCCCTATCGGCCCCGTTCCACCCGGCTTCTAACGGATTGGCCGAACGTTTTGTAAGAACGACCAAAGAGGCCCTATTGAGACTAGATAACGGGGACTGGCAGGCCAGGATAGACCAATTCTTAGCTGTCCAGCATGCCACACCATGCACAGCCACAGGGAGAAGCCCAGCAGAGCTCCTCATGGGCAGGAAGCTTCGGTGCGTGTTAGATAGGCTTCATCCTAACTACTCGCACGAAAATTTCAAGGGAGAGACCTCTGGACTAAGGCAGTTTCAGGTTGGGTCCCCGATGTTCGCTCGAAACTATGCCAGCGGACCACTATGGGTTGCAGGAACCATAGTGGGCATAACGGGCCCGAAATCTTATACGGTAGACGTAGGGGTAGACAGACTCTGGAAGCGCCACATAGACCAGCTGAGAAAAAGGGTAGTCGGCGAAGCAAACATCAATTTAGACATCTCCGAGCCTAACTATAACAACTTTCCCAAAACAGCTAACTCAAGCCGGGTTCGCGAGAATACTTAGCTGACAAGCCCTGGTTCCAGCGCTGCCCCAGCAAGTCACCACTCCCAGCCGGGGATAACCACGCCCCGGGCAAAATCCAGGAGGTTCCATTGGCGGAGCCGGGAGAGACAGAAAGTCCCTCCGACCAGCTCGACGCCCCGCCAAACACTGAACTGCGCAGGTCAACTAGGACGAGAACTCGGCCTGGGCACCTGCGAGATTTTGTGTGTACTTATGTAAATATTTGAATGTTAGTGCCTTCTGGGAAGGGAGGGGTGCTATGTATTGATACTTTTAAGCGGGAGTTTCAAACCTGCCTATGTTTCTGATTGGCTGACAGTCTCTCCAGGATTGTATATAAGGAGGGCTGCAGCCTCTGAGTTTTTGCTGAAGTCTCACTGTAAATTAAAGAGCTGTTGTCACTTGCTTGGTTGTGCCTCTCGTTATTCCCGAACCACTTCAGTATCTCTGGTATTGGTCCTGAGGAAGTTCCTTGTTTATTATTCTGCAGTGCATTTGGATTTTTGATAGCAATATAGGTGCCTTCAGGCACCTTTCTTGGCGGATTGTTTATATGTTATTTTTTTGTTGGTATTATTGTAAACTGCCTTAAATTTTTAAAAAGTATGTCAATTTTTATAATGTATGTGTATATAAATGAAAATATTAATGATCAGTCCAGATGGTCAGTGTAGAAAAAAATACAGAACATTAAGACTGGTGCCTATTCCTTTCCCCCACCCCCCCTTCCCTCCTCACCTCATTTCCTTTTTGAGTCGTGATGGCGCAGTGGTTAGAGCGCAGTATTGCAGGCTACTTCTGCTTCCTTCTGGCTGCCTGCAATTTGGCAGTTTGAATCTCATCAGGCCAGGGGTGAAATCCAGCAGGTTCTGACAGATTCTGGAGAACCGGTAGCGGAAATTTTGAGTAGTTTGGAGAACCGGCAAATGCCACCTCTGGCTGGCCCCAGAGTAGGGTGGAAACGGAGATTTTGCAATATCCTTCCCCTGGAGTGGGTGAGAATGGAGATTTTGCAGTATTGTTCCCCTGCCATGCCCATTAAGCCACACCCACCAAGCCACGTCATGCTCATCCAGCCACGCCCACAAAACCATTAGTACAAAATTTGGATTTCACCACTGCACCAAGCTCAAGGTTGACTCAGCCTTCCATCCTTCCGAAGTCTGTAAAATGAGGACCCAGATTGTTGGGGGCAATATGCTGGCTCTGTAAACTGCTTAAAGAGGGCTGTAAAAGCACTGTGAAGTGGTATATAAGTCTAAGTGCTATTGCTATTGCTATTTTTGGATCCCATCTTTTGCATTGCAAGCCTCTAGGCAGGGATTCTGCCTTGTATCATTATTCCTGGGTAAGCTTGGGAACCATTTCTGTGGAATGATGAAGTTAGCTGTAAATAAATATTTAACTATAAACATCATTGCTGCATGATAAGCTGCATTCTATCACACAACAGCTCCGGAAACATATCAAATGTGTAGTGAAATAATCTGTATTCTTCCAAATTGTGTGTTTATTTGGAGGCCTGGGGCTTTGTAACAAACAAAGCAAAGAGTCTGTCTTGGTTCAAGACATTCTTTTAAGCTGTCATTGCTATCAACAGCTATAATGACAGGCTTCTTGCAGAAATGAACAGAAAGGGAGGATTTAACCTAAACAAAAATGAAACTAAGGAATAGCCTTTGAACATAATGTGTTTCTTGATAAGCTGCTGTGAGTTCAGCATGCCTCAGCCTCTACTTTCAGCAGCAGGCTTCTTAATGCTTCCTCTTTGTTATTGCCCTTTATACTAGAAGTGATCTAACGGGCACTGGAGAGAGGTAGTGACTTCTCTTCAGTTTCATGGCATCTGTCATGGTGAGGTGCTGCTGTGCAATGCCAGGAAGATATTAGAGGACATAACCCAAGGTAAAGGAAATGGAAGCATTATCAATGGGACATAGCATGCTCCAGGCAGTGCCTGCTTTTAGCTGATTGGTTGTTCCTTAAAAGATGGTATTTAGGATTATCCTGGGATAATGCTTTTCTGGTAGGAACAATCCCTACCTGAGTTGTTCTTCGCCGTTGATGGGAGAAGATGTGGTGTGAAAAGAAATATTCAGTTCTTATAAGTGCCTGAGATCACTGGGTTGAGTATGTTCCTGGGGTGGCTTATGGGGGCATGTAAGCCACCTAAGCCATGTACAAATCAGTTATTGGGCATTCTTAACACTGATGTCTAAGTTCACTCATGTTTAATTTGTTTTTCTTCTTCTTATCATCTATACACGACTGGATGCATTTTCTTAGATTGCAGCTTGAGTTATTAGCTTAGCCACTCTTTTTTCTTTTCTTTCTTTGTAGTTTCCAGCATTTTGTTTATTTAGTGTAGACTATAAAGTTACAGAATAACAGAGTTGGAACAGTTGGAACCCGTTCGCACCGGTTCTATAGAACCAGTAGTAAAACTGGAGGGAGGCTTCGCCCACTGACCCTGACGTCATCAAAATGCTTCTGCGCATGCACAGAAGAGCGCGCGTGTGCACGAGCGGCCCCCTTGCAGACCAGTAGTAAAGATAAGTAGAACCCGCCCTTGAGTTGGAAGGGAATGTGGAGGTCTTCTACTCCAACCCCCTGCTAAAAGGAGGAGAGCCTATACTATTCCAGACAAGTGGCTTTTCAGTCTCTTCTTAAAAGCCTCCACTGATGGAGCAACCACAACTTCTGAAGGCAAGGTTAATTGTTCTCACTAAGGAAATTTCTCCTTAGTTCTAGTGTGAATAAAACTTACTAGCTTTAGGTGTCATTTGTTTTTTTAATATATACTATATTTTTATTGTTTGTATCAGTTTAAAGTTAAAATTTAAAATGATAATAAACTGTGGGTCTAATAAACTGTGTAAAGTGGAGTTCTGTTAAAGCTACCCTAAATTTTTTAATTCTTAATTTAATTCTTAAAATCTTTCATTCTTAAAGGTAGGCAAGTTAGGAAAACTATTGTGTAGGTCCTCCAATAATGCTTTAGTAAAAAAAGAAAACTTCCCTCTAAAAGCAGAGGAAAAGTGAAATGCCCACTTGGGGACCTGGCCATGCCATATTATATCATTGTCCTACTCACTGAACTTTTTGCCATTGATTTCAAATTGGCCACAGGAGCATGATATCGCTCTGGTTCTAGGTCAGGGGTTGGACAATGTTTCAGAGGTCATAGACTGCAATTCACCTTCTTCGCCTTCTGGAGATCTTTGATTTAGAGCCTTTGGGGGGAAATTTGAAGAAGAAATAAAGCGGGGGAGAAAATGGTATCGGAGGCTTCTCTCTCTTAGTTTCAAGGTTAATTAAAAAAAATAAATTCCATGAAAACTATGTGACTATTTTGCTACTACATTTTGAAAGCAGGATCTTGGGATTCTGTCAGTGGAATGATGGTAGATGTTACATGTTACAGTATCTACCTATGGGCCCAAAGCTGGCCTCCCCTCTTTTTAAGTGAAAGACTTCTGTGCGTTGATAATGAACAATTCTAAAAAAAACCCTATCAAAGTAAAGTGGCTTGTTTTTCTGCCAAAATTAAGTGGTAAATTTGATTCGTTCAGATTTTAGGGTGAGCCTGTATTGGTTTTGTTTGTTTGCTTGTTTTTGCTTTGGTCCTGCTCACTATTTGTCATAGCCCTGTCTATATGGTTGAGTGCCACTTTTTCACACATTGGTCAGTGATGCTCATTAACCTGTGCTGTAACCTTTTCACAGGGATGAGCTTCAAAAATTTTAGCAAGGGGTTCTCTGCCCGGTTGGTAGATGGGCGTGGCCATGGTGGGCGTGGTCTAGTTGGCCTCCTGCATCATGGGGGGGGGGGTTTGCCCTCCCCTAGCTCCGGAGGTTTTCCTTGAGCCTCCGGGAGGGCGAAAATGGCCTCCCCAGGCCCTCTGGAGGCCCGAAATGTGTCCGTTTCCAGCCTTCCTGAACTTCCAGTGGGCCTGTTTTTTGCCCTCCCCGAGCCTCCACGCACGCCCTGCACTTACCTGCATCCAAAACAGTCCACGTGGTGACTCCAGGGACAGGCGGGATGGGGTGGGTGGGGCCAGCCAGGAGTGGGATTTGGGGGTTCTCCAAACTGCACAGAACCCCTGCGAACCCTCAGCAGCCCACCCCTGCCTTTTCACTTTTCAAATATTTTGTATTCATAACTGGATCATGCTAACTGAATTGTTAAAAGTAGGCTTCCCTGAGTTCTCCTTTGCAGCATCACAGTTGGATGGGGTGTGTGAAAGAAAGAAAAGGCAACTAGAATATTTCAAGAAAAGCATCTTCATCGGGAGATCTGTCTGAAGAAAATGTGCTTGAAGAAAACCTTCATAAGTCCCAACTCTCTCTTTGTTCCTGGCTGCCCTGTGTAGGCTGTGTCACAATCCAAAGAAAGACTCACAAGTCCTTTCTATTACAGAGTCCCTATCTGTTAATTTAATGACCATTTGAAGTGACAATGAAAAAAGTAGTTTATGACTAGTTCTCACACTTATGACAGTCACAGCAGTGTGTGATCAATATCCGGGTGCTTGGCAACTATCATGTATTTATGATGGTTGCAGCATCTCAGGGTCACGAGATCACCATTTGTGACCTTCCCAGATGGCTTCTGACGAGCAAAGCCAATGGGGGGAAGCCAAATTTGCTTAATGATCATGTGATTCCCTTAACAACTCCAATGATTTACTTAAATCTGGCAAGAAAAGGTTGTAAAATTGGGCGTGCCTCACTTAACAACTGTTTTGCTGACCAAAGGAAATTCCAGTCCCAATTGCGGTTGTAAGTTGAAGACTACCTGTAGCTTCCAGGTAGTTTGGCTACCTACTGTAGCCTTAAATGTAAAACACTCCATGCGTTTCACTTACAGGTATTATCTATGTACCTGAGGCTGGAGAGAGACACAGGTATCATTTTCAAATACTTGTAGCAAATGAAATCTTTATTATGGTCATAGACCACCATAAGGAGGGTGTCAAGTTTCCAAAAGATGCCCTAATTAATTCATGAGCCATGATCCAAACTTCAAAGGAAATATAGTCATTTATTAGGAGCAACATTCCGGCAATACTCGGATGCAGTTAGGACTGATCCTACGTAGATTTACGTTCCCCTATGACTCTGTCTCTCCCCCCCTCTCTGGCCATGTCATAAATCACATTCTCCAATTAACCACTTTGGCTGGCTGTGAAACCTAACACCCTCCTTCTGATTGCGGTCAGAAAGATTGTATGGAATTCACTTCAGTTCTCCCTCCCTCCTGCTCATGGCAACTTGAAAGCTTTGCAAGTTGACATTCGGTTCCCCTCACTTCCCGAGGGCGACCTGCACAAAGCAAAACAATTTGAGTACAGATGCAGAGTTTAGGATGTTACCCCCTACCAGGCTGGGTGGGAAAGGACCTCTTCAGCCTGGAGGGCCCTCCGGGACCTGTTGGTGGCTTGTTTGGGGCCTTGTTCCAGCTGTGCCCTGGGTGGTGGCTCTGGCCTAGGCCTTGGGGCTGGGGTCGGGCACGCAGATACCATGTGGCCCTTCCCTCCACATCTGTAGCACTTCAGCAGCCTTCGAGGGAGGGCTGGTTTCAGGTCGGGTTGCTCCCTCTCTTTCGTGTCTGGTCGCTCTCTCATGTTGTTGGCGCGCAATCCACTGTTGACTTCTATTGCTACTCGGAATCACTCAGAGAGCTGGTTTGGGATGTCCAAGTAAGCGGTTACCTGGGCAATTTGAATGTCCAGGCTTGTTCTGAAAAAGTGCACTAGCAACCACTCTGGCAAAGGGGGTAGCCTCCCAACAACTTTCCTAAATTCGTGGATGTGCTCTTTAATGGGACGGCCCCTCTGCTTTAGATAGCTGAGCTCATCCTCTGCATACAGGTCTTCCTCTGCCTCCTCGAATATGGCCTCTAGCAGTCGTAGGAAGTCATCTACATCTTGCAGTTGGGGGGCTCTCCTCTTGTGGAGGGCTGCTAGCCATTCCCTTGCTTCCCCCTCTAGCCCCTCTGCAATGGTATTCACCATAGCTCTGGGGGATGGGTAAAGGTGTCCATAACATTCTAGGTGGATCTCAGCTGAATCAAGGAATAGAGCTAGCTGGTCTGAGTCCCCATCAAACTTTCCTCTGAACTGGGGCAGTTCACTCAGCACTGCTCCTCTCTCCCCCTGTTGGCCTCTGTATGCTGGCATTTGATGTAGCTGGCCCTTTTCCTCAGCTCTAGTTTGGAGGGAGAGAGGGGTTTGTCTGCCCTGGGCAGCCTGCCTGCTGCGTGGGAAAGACACTGGTTGCGGCTTCTTTCTGATGGGTGGAGAAGGGGGGCTGTGCTCCTGTCTGCTTCTCCTCACTTCAAAGGGATCCACTGCTCCTCCCCTCTCCTTTGGCCTGCATGACGGCCCCTCATTGGTAAGGGTGGCTTGGTCAAATTCCTTCCTCGGCTGCTCTCTGGAACTCCCCAGGGGCTTTGGGAGCCTGGCTTGTTTCCAGTCTAATCTCCACTCCACTCTTCCCAGCTTGCTCAGGGGCTTTCCCTTTTTCCGGGCATTGGGGTGGGGAAACTCGACTTCAGCTGCATTAGAGATTAACTCCCCCCAATACTCATCTTTTCTTGCTTCCGCCGCTGAAGCAGGCATCTCAGCTTTGATGTCCGAGGGAGGCTGCACTCTGGCTGCAGTTAGGCTCTCTTCAGATAGCTCATCTCCGGCCATGGTTGCCTGATTTTCCCTCCCAGCACCCAAGACATCGGGGAACTGTTGGAGAGTCCAGGATTCAGGAAACCTGATAATCTTTACAGATTTTTAAAAGGAGTCCTAACTGTCTGTCAAGTTTCCAAAAGATGCCCTAATTAATTCATGAGCCATGATCCAAACTTCAAAGGAAATATAGTCATTTATTAGGAGCAACATTCTGGCAATACTGGGATGCAGTTAGGACTGATCCTACGAAGATTTACGTTCCCCTATGACCCTGTCTCTCCCCTCCTCTCTGGCCATGTCATAAATCACATTCTCCAATTAACCACTTTGGCTGGCTGTGAAACCTAACACCCTCCTTCTGATTGCGGTCAGAAAGATTGTATGGAATTCACTTCAGTTCTCCCTCCCTCCTGCTCATGGCAACTTGAAAGCTTTGCAAGTTGACAGAGGGTGTGAATGAGAGAAAGAAAGAAAGAAAGAAAAAGAAAGAAAGAAAGAAAGGAATAAAGGAATGAATGAATGAATGAATGAATGAATGAATAAATAAATAGTGCATATTTGGTATATCTGATTGGAGATGGAGGATTTTGCTATCCTTGCCATTGTTCACAGTACACACATAGAGAACACATACCTGTTTCTGCCCACAGTCTCTTTTGAAGTCAGTTCTTCCATAATTTTTGTGCTGTATGGAGAAATCCAATTCATTCCACCAATAAGAGGAAGACAAAGGTTGAGCCAACCATTGTAAACAAGGCTGTTGTGGACATCTGTTTGCCAGAACCAATTACAGCCCTGGAGCCATGTTCTTCTATTCTTGGAACTATTTTGCACTCATTGTTATTAACAAAAAAAGATGAAGAATTTAAATTGATTTGCTTGCTTCTCATTCTCACTTCATCTCCATATTTTAGGAAGTTTGAAGGGAGCAAAGAGAAGGGCCTCTCTCTTTTTTTCCAATTGCCTCTTTATTACTTTGCCTTTGTAATCAATTATGATCAAATAATAGAAAGTCATAAGGAAATTAAGAGATGAAAATTAAAATAGCCCATTATGGTATGGTTAATTAATCTAAAATATGTTAGATTATGCACCATTTTCCTGGGCAGCCAGTCTTGGATCAGCAGAGTGCTACCTGATCTTATTTTGCCATTTAATTATTTCTGTGAATGGGATTTGTTGTAGGGGGGCTGATTGAAAAAAAAATTCCATGTAACAGCAGGGCTGCAGGAGGTAGATTTGGCAGGGCAGTAGATCATGCCATTAGTGCTGTCATGAAATATTTCAGAAATCTTTTAACAGTCCTTTCAGCCTTTTCATTCTTCTGATGTTTAAAACATTTTCTTAAAAACTGAATACTATTTATTTATTTTTTCTTGCAGCACAATGCTACACTTTTGATCATTAGTGGCCATAATGGGGTGAGTCAGGGTGGGTTCTACTTACCTTTACTACCGTTTTGCATCGCGCCCACGCTCACGCGCTCACTTTGCTTATGCCCATGCGGTCTCTTCTGCACATGCGCAGATCATGATGATATCCGGGTCAGTGGACGGAGCCTTCCACCGGTTTTACTACCGGTTCTTGCAAACTGGTCCGAACCGGGGGCAACCCACCACTGGGGTGAGTGAGGCAGGGTATTGAATTCAATAATTGACAGGTCTGTCCTTAAATTATTGTGACCAATCCATGATTCACAGTTTGGGGGGGGGGGTTGTACATATAAGAAAGATTTTGAGAGATATTTTTAATTTTATTATTTGCTTCAACTTACTGTCACTTAGTTTTTCACCCGTAATAGTTCAATGATGGTGGTTTCTAGAGATGATCTGTTGTCATGATGAATTGATTTTATGGAAAAATACCAATGAGTTAATCTCTTATACAATAGTCTGCTGTATGTGATATATTTTTTCACTCAAAAAATGGCACCATTGATTTTATAAAAATCTTCCCCCTTTGCATAAAGCCACCCAACAGCTCTACATGACATTTATAAGAATATAGAAGCTATCCCTCCTACAAATGTGATCACATTCTCCTGCAAAACAATAAAATGTATGGGCGTTCTTTGTAACCAAACTCCTTTAGAAGGAGAACAGCTACAGAAAAATTCCTTCATAGGTTTCTGTGAAATTTGACAACATTCTAGTTTCTCTGCCCATTTAAAAACAAAGCTACACTTGTTTGTGTGCTCTTGTCATTCTGGACTATGAAAGGATAAAGTTCGATTTTGTTCTGGGTCAAGTCACACTGATTTCTGAATGGCTCACAGTAGAGTGGCCATTTTCACAACTCCTGAAATAAATTAAGTTATCTTTGTAGTGTTAACTGAACTGTAGATACATTAGGTCTACCAGATCTGGACTCACAACTATTAAATGTCAGCAGTGGTCTATTGACAAGTCACTCTGTCCCTATCTAGTTGTTTACCAGAATTTGAAACCTAGATCTGGTAGCTATGTATATAACAATCTGGTCATTTTTTACATTACTAACTTGCTGCTGTTTCTCTCTGCTCAGAGTTTCTATTTGATTTAGCAAATGAGGCACAGTTAATGTACCAGCAATTAACTGGGAGGTGTTGATGATGTAGCATTGGACTACTGAGCAGGGATGAAACTGTTCAAATTCTACTGATTAGCTTTTTTCAGATAGCATGGATTATTCCATTCACCCCTGTGTGTTTGTGTGTGGGATGTGTGTATGACAAAGAGAGAAATGCAGAGGGATAACGAAACGCTGTTTCCCTTTCTCCCAAATGCTAGTTTTCTCCTCAAGCAATTCACAATTTGTCTCAGCACTTGTCTTCGTGCCACAACAGTTTGCATCAGCTCTGAATTACAGATTCTCAAGGCCAGCCTTAGGCTTTTCTTTGCTGGAAGTAAGAATGCAAGTCTGTTGCCACCTCATCTCACAAATGCACCTCTTACTGAAAGCCTACATGAACTCTCATATCAACTGGTTCAGTGACAAATGCCAAAATGGAAATTTCCCAGGATGTGGCACGCACCCAGTGGCTTTTTATGCAGTATTTCAAAAAAAAAAAAAAAGAGCAGGCAATCGCTTTTTGAAAACAGGGATGATTACCTCAGCATTTCAACTCAAAGTAAAGGCTTTTACTTATTTTCCCTCCAAATCACAGGAAAGAGAAAAATATATTGGATAGCATGCCAGCCGTGCATAAACCAATAAACTACCTTTAAATGTCCTCACACAGGGTGAAGATGAAGAGACATGAAGGAAACCAAAGCTTGTTAGATGAGGGGCAATATTGAATTTAGAAAGCTGTGCGGCAATGGAAGTTCAACCGCTGATGACAATGGTCAGGCCCAAGGGTGAAATGGAGAGAATTGGAGGAGGAAAATCATAGATACAGAAATAGGAAGTTGGGAACCAAAGAGATATGAACCTTGGTTGATGATAGGTATAGGTAGTCTTCAACTTATAACAGTTTGTTTAGTGGCCGTTTGAAGTTACAACTGCACTGAGTAAAGTGACCTGTGACCATTTTTCATACTTATGACTGTTGCAGCATCCCTATGGTCACATGATCAAAACTCAGATGCTTGGCAACTGAGTCATATTTATGACGGTTGCAGTATCCCAGGATTATGGTTATACCTTTTGCGACCTTCTGACAAGCAAAGTTAATGGAGACAACCGTGTTATTAACTTAACAGCTGCAGTGATTCACTTCACAACTATGGCAAGAAAAGTTGTAAAATGAGGTCAAATTCACTTAATAAATTTCTTGCTTACGAACAGAAATTTTGGGCTCAATTGTGATCATAAGTCAAGGACTGCTCGTACTTGGAAAATTGAGCAGGAAGATATACCCTAGGATTCCCTTATATGCTGTTATGCATTCAGTATCTAGCAGAATCACCTAGTCATTTAATCATCCTTGTGAGATTTATGAGATACATCATACCTGAGCTCCAAAGATCAGTCAAATCAAACTCTTTGCTTTCATTTGTTGATCCCTGTGATTTTTTTGCATCCTGGAAATATCTGCATATTATGTTATCCAAAATTATCATAATAAAATCCAAACAGTTCTGCCTATTTCTAGCAACCAAAGGGAGACATTTTAAGGTTCCTGTGGGGAAAAATCCGGTTACAAAAAGAAAATATTTTATTTATTTATTTATTTAAATTTCTATACCGCCCTACTTCCGAAGGACTCAGGGCGGTGAACAGCCACAGGATAAAACACATAAATACAAAAATTTAAAATAGAATAAAAACGAATATTCTTAGATTCTTACAGTTAAAATTTAAATATTCGAATAAACAGAGTGAAAAGAAACAAATAAGAGGACACAATCAAAAATATTGAGTATATATTGTGTTGAGTAAATCATTGCGTTGGATGCAAAAATCCTACCAGAAGTTTAACAGTGCCCTATTTCCCCTGCTCAACCACTGTCATCCATCTCAAATTCAGAGACTAATTCTCACTTGGAACAATATCAGCAAGAGTGGCTAAGAAGGACTGCAGATATGCCATGGGGGATTCTGTGCTCCTTTTTATGGTGGAACTTGTGCACCGAATCAGTACAAGCAAAGCAATTGGTAGCTAATGTTCCCACAGAGAAGACAGGTCCCTGCAGCATCAGTGCATGCTGGCTGCAAATGTAATCCCTTGTGTATCTGTGCATGGGGGGACGGGAGGAGAAGATGGAGAGGAATTGTGTTGAATGATGTGGGTTGTGTTAATCTGGAAATCAGGTATTCTAGGATCTTGGGATAAATATAAGGGGAAATAAGCACATTTAACTACAAATTCCCATCACAGACAAGGGTGACAGCTCAGTGGTAGAGTTCATATTTTAGCATGCCAAAAGGCTCAAGTCCAACAGCAAATGTATTTTAGCTGCAAAAATTTGGACTACCAGATTGCAGCAAAATGTTAGGAGTTTCTGTATCTTTTTGCTTTCATCTAATGATTGCCTAGCTTTTTGAAGCACGTATATGGTATTCTAATCAATAGAGCTACCAAAAAAATCATGTTTGAAACTCTCTTAGTTACTACTGACAATATTTTATTAGATAGATCAATAGTCTGACTCAGTGTTAGGCATCTCTCCTGTTCCTGCAGATCTCAAATTTGTTGTATATTTTAATATTAAATAGGGGAAGTTATGCCAAATGAAATAAAGTTCAGTCTTATTTTAAATTAACATTGTGTCCAAGTGGCAATGCTTTACCATTTTAATTCTTTCTTTAAAAAAGGATTCTTTGTTTGTCCTTCGTTTCCAAAGACATAGATTAAAAGCAAACTGGATGTGGTGTTACAGCCACCTTGTGTACAATTTTCTGATGTTTAAATTAAGCCATCAATTGTTGCTTTACACCCATGATTGAAGCATGAATCTAATCTTGATTGCCAAAGCAGCAGAATTCAATTGCAGAGAAATTAAGGATTTGATTTATAATTGTATGCTACGTGCTCAGGATCTGCCCACTAGATGGCAGGTATCTCAGAGAGAGCTGAGATATTTAAATCCAAATGTACATCATGGATTATTCAGCAGTATTGTCCACATGGCAAGGGGAGGGCAAAGGATGATACATATGTCATCTCGCTGTGGTTTGTCACCCTTGTCATTGATTGTCTAGTACCATCAGTGTTCTGCAGTAAAATTGGAACAAACTGTATTTCTTGTGGGCAAATATGTTACTAATTATCAAGCCATTTTGACTTACACTGAATATCATAAAAAAACAACAACTGGAGTTTTTCTGTTCTTCTGTTGCATGAAGTACCCTGGCTGTACAACTCCAACAAGATTAATCTCTGCCTGTTTGGAATCCTATGACCTAGGGATTTGTGTCTGCTGCTAGACACACACTTGCTAATCACAGAATAAGGGCTAGAAAGCAATGCTGGATGGACTGAATTTGAAACACCCCTAAAGGTAGGTGTGTGGCTATTGCTAAGACAGCAGCCTTTTTCCTCTTCACCTCAGTTGATCCGGACAGAGCACCCCTTTCAAGTCACACTTCTATGTTTGGAAGCCTCTTTTGTAAGTAGGCTGTACTTTCCAGCTCATGTTTCACAGCAACAACCAAGGCTTTAAGTACACTTGGCAGTATCTAAGATACGGACAAGGCAGGGGCATTAAGACATGTTTGCAGTGATTTGAACATTGGATGAAGGTAGAGCAAAGTTTAGGAATGGCCTTAGGAACATACTGCATATTTCTGAATATTAATCTTGAGAGTTGATTGAAGACAAGCTATGGACCCAACATTATTGTAACTGTGAAGAAAGCTGTGCAATTTCTGCATTGTTTATGCAGACACCGCTAACAGATGAATCCCTTCTTATCCACAAAACAACTCATTGCATATAAACAGTGAGCTATCGGTGTTATTATGCAGCGAGCACAAATAAAAACAAGATATTGAGCTGAAATTCATTTGCAGAGTTGATATTGTCCGATAGGGGCTCAGTAGTTAAACAGAGTTACTAGCTGAGAACAAAATGCAACTTTTCCTTCTTTAGAAATTTTGTACTCCATTAATCCTCATTTATTCATCAGGGATCATCTGCACTCACGGTGACAGAATATTTTACTCTGTCTGGATCTCACTTTCATTATAATGCTCTGGATGCTAATATAATATCCCTCTGGGGCTTAAAGGCCCACTTTGATCTAATATATCCCATCCTGTCTGTGATTTTTTTTTTTATTTCAGTCTATATCAGGCATCCATGTGGGAGTATGTGGCAATACCTGCAAGATGGTGAATGCAACATCAAGGTCCAAGCCCTGGTTCTTTTGTATATGTGTAGAAATACAATACATATTATACATACAGTATCTAATATTGCTTAGATTGCAATATTATGTTCACAGTCTCGTAGACCTCTCCTGTGTATGCTACTGGTCTCCACCCATGTAAGTTAAACATCCACTGTAGATATTCTCAGTCATCCAGGTCGTGGTTGTCCCAAAGGTGCTTTTTCAGGAGGCAACTGGACTTTCTTGTTTTTTTCTTGAAGACGTTTTGGTTCTCATCCAAGAAGCTTCTTCAGCTCTGACAGGATTCCCCACTATCCTGTCAGAGCTGAAGAAACTTCTTGGATGAGAAGCAAAACGTCTTCAAAGAAAAAGCAAGAAAGTCCAGTTGCCTCCTGAAAAAGCATCTTTGGGTTAAACATCCACTGTGAATGCAGATCTTATAATAAAATAACTGGGGAAAGTCCCTTTTATAAAGATTTTCTCAGGAACATTAAGACATCAATTGTGCTCCTAAGAGAGACTGGTAGCAATTAGCTAGCATTTTTATTGGCCTTGGTTAGATTCTGTGATGGTTTCACAACTATTGAGGGACATTCCATGGCTGAATTCCTCATGTCCGTTAAGAAACAACTTTTGCTTTCCTGATCATACGTATGCAAAACACATAGGCCCCATTTACACAATACACTTCTATCTGCTCTTAAACCAGTCAAAACTTTCACTGATGGTTCTGGCAGTACCTACTCACATTAACTGGGTCAACATCCACCATCTTGGAGATATTTTCCCTAAGAAGTACTTGACATCCCATGAGCTCTTGTGCTAGGAGAGTGATGACATTATTAGCCCATTGTAGATTGGTTGTAGATTGGTTGTAATCCATTAAGGCCAATTGACTTTGCATATGACTAGATCTGTTTCGGCTAAATTGAAATCCTCTTCGGTATTTTCACCCCTCCTCCTTACCTCCCCATCCTCCTCATCTTCCCCTGCCATTGACCTAGTTAACCATATTGTAGAAATAGAGCCTCACAGTGACTGGAATCATAAGCACTGGCTTGTTTAACTGGGTTTATTGCAGCCTTTGGTGGTGCTGTTCTTGGAATTCAGTTCCTTAAAGACCGGTTGTTAGGCTGGGAACAGTGTCAGCGAAGGACACTAGCAGGAATGGGTCTTACTAGGAGGCAAACTGAGATGGCAGCCTTAGGTGCCCATTTGTGAATGGGAGGATGGGGGAGGGCCCTACTTACACCCAGAATGTAGAAAATTGGGTGCCCTCTGGTATTACCTACTTTATCTACATGCACAGGGATCATGGGATGAAATGCTAGAGGAAGGAAGTTGCAAGGGACAGAACAGACAGGCAGAAGATGAAGTGAGAGGGAAGAAGAGAAGGCAGCTGGAGAGAGGAATCACCGGTATTGAACCTCTCTAAGAACCTGGGCAGATTAACATTACCTTCTCCAGGAGCTTCTTATTTCCTGCTACCTCCTTAAACTGAGCTGAAGAAGCTGCTGTGCAGAGACAGATGATATTAATAAGAGCCATAGTCCACAAGGCACAGATATCATCCCTCTCCCTCACTCAAGTACTTCAATCTATCTGCTTATTTGTACTCTTCATCTGGATGTTGAGAGCCACTGTAGCTGATATAGAGTGGTGATCATTAGAAGAAGACAGTCCTCTAGAACAGCATTCAGAAAAAAGAAACTTTTTACCTAAGAAGGAAGGAGCTATACTAAGATACATAGGCACTGAGATATATAGCTTAGAGAAGATGTGAGAAGGAGATACTTGATTTTCCAATTACCGTAGTTACTAGCCAGGTGACCTGATAGCTATGGCAGCATCCCTATCTCCATCTCAAGTAGAAGAACCTTGCACATTCCTAAGGAAAAGGATGAATCAGAAAAATGTGGTAGAAGTGCAATTTCCTGCTAAGATTATATGATTCAGGACTATGGATCCACTTCAGCAGTAGCCTGAATGAGTTCCTCATCACAATACATAAAAAGCATCATATTCTTCAAAGATAAAGAAAATTGAAGGTCCCATTGAACACATTGCAAGTGTGAAATCACTAAAAATGGCATGTGGGATGGGGGAGTATATAGCTTATGTACTCAGAAATCCGGACTGTTGCATCCTTCTTTTGTTCCATACCTGAGAAATCTACAAAGACCTTGGGAAAAAATGACTTGAAATGAGTCCATACAGTGACTAGAACCAAACTCAAACTGAGGATTGTAACATATCTGAAGTAAGCAAGATACTACTCTTTTACTGTGGACATCACTTTAAAGGTTCATTTTGTAACAACAAGGGAATATAATAAAATGTCTTCTAATGTTGACTGTCAAGAGAGTATTTCCTAGAATTTATGAATACTGATAGTACTACAGAAATTGGTATGACAAATGTGCTTCTTAAAAAGCTGGAAGATACAGAAACTGCAATAGCTGCCAACAGTGGCCAGGAGTGCAATAACAGATCTAATATGAAATGCAAGGACAGAAGAATGGAAATATAGATACACAAGATCTCTCTCTCTCTCTCTTTCCCCCCTCTCCCTCTCTCTCCCCCTCCCTCCCTCCCTCCCCCTCCCCCTCTCCCCCCTTCTCTCTGTGTGTTCCATATGGTTCTTCTTTACTGTACTTGGTGATCAGTGGTTCTGCAACCACTGCAATTTAGGCTTAATTTTAAAAACATAATTCAAAATATCTATGTGTTTTTTCCTCAATCAACTCAGGGAAAATTTTGAAGCAACACCTGAGAACATCCTCCAAGACACTAAAACAATGGAGTTAAAGTGATAAACCTTAAAAAAAGCCAAATTGGGAGCATGGCTGATGCAATAGTTGCTGCCTGTGCTTTGACAGGAATTCTCTGTAGAACAGGGGTTTTCAAACTTGCATCATCATGGTGGCATCATGTGATGTATTGGGACTTTTCCCCCCTTCACTAAACTGGGCATGGGTGTGGCCAGGGCGTGATGCATCCGGCCCGTGGGCCATGAGTTTGACAGCCCTGCTGTAGAAGAACAATAGAAGGAATCATTAAAAATATACACAACTTTGATTTTCTGTGTGGCTTAGTATTGTGGCATGATAAACTCTTTTAAAAAGATGTTGTAAGCAAGAGATTTCAGGTCATTGATATATTTCTTAAACAACTGAACAAAATTATATATCACACAGTCGAAGGGATTTGAAATTATTCTGAAGTATGCAGAGAAATTGGCAGAGGAATGTCATATTGATGTTTTTGTCCACTGGTTTAAGAATACATCACCAAAGAAGACATTTTTTGATTATGAGGCATAAAGTAATCCCATAAGGGACTCCAAAGCTTTCACAGTGGAATTCTTTAACAGGCGCTATCCTATGTAGTGCAGTCTGTTGAATAATATTTGTTGAAATTCAAAGAACACAATAGTATTATACTGTATATTTCATCCAGTTCACACCGGTTTGGGCAAACCGGTTGTTAACTTTTTGTCCAGTTCGGAGAACTGGCTAATCCCACCTCTTGCTAGCCCCTCCCCTCCTAGGACTCCCCCATCACACCCCAGTTTGGCTGCCAGGTTGGTGTAGGACGCCTTCCAGATCCCAAACAGGGAAGAAGAAGAAATGACTTCCCATTTATTACTAGTGAGGGACAAAAAACTCTTCCATTATTGCATATGTATTTTGATAAGAGTGGGTAGAAAAAACTTCAAGTTGTTACTTGCTTTTAGTACTCTATAGGAAAGAAAAATGTTCTTATCTTTGCTAGCTAAAAATAGGCTTGGCTCCAAAGTAAAAAAAAAAAAAATCATACATCATTACAAATATATATTTATTTATACAAGAGCCAGTTTGGTCTAGTGGTTAAGGCTTCAGGCTAGAAGCCAGCAGACTGTGAGTTCTGGTCCTGCCTTAGGCATGAAAGCTGGCTGGGTGACTTTGGACCAGTCACTCTCTCTCACCCACAATTGTCAGGCTTGGATAACAAGCTGGTCGGCCAACTGCTGTCAACAACCAACCATCATTTAGTTGATTTGAAAAAGTGGACCCTAAATTGGAAGAGAGAAAAAAAGGAAGAATACTTTTTCTCTTTGCTAGCTAAAAATAGGCATGTTTCCAGAGTTTAAAAAAAGGTCTTCATTGTTACAAACTTACATTTATTCTATGCATCCAATTTTATATAGATCTGCTTCTGAATTGCATTCCACAAATTTACAAAATATATTGCAAAAGTGATTGGATTATACAAAGGACTAATCATTGTAGCATCCAGCTTCAGATTATGAATAAACTCTTCAAGAGAAAATTTAGTCCCAATATGTGATCATCAATATAAATCACAACAAATGCCACCTGCAAGAAGGTTATGCTACTGTATTTTATGAGATCGAAGTCTTCTAGTACTTAAAATTGGGGAGTGATGGGATCTAGAAGGTCAGGCAAGGTTCCAGTTGGTGGTAGAATGGATGGCCTAGCAGCAGTATTCTCAACATGTTTCTAGATTGCATTTATAGAGACAACAATATGTATACCCATCTACCTGTAAAGCAGATATCCTGAACCATTGGCCCCTTTCCACCTTGATTTTGGCTGATGAAACCCCAGTATAACTAGGAAGCATCTCTCTTTCACGGTTATCTCTCTATATTCACTAAATGTATGCCATATCTGCTCATTTCATCTCCAGAATATGTAGAAGAGGAGTCTTATTACACAGTACTCTGCCATCAAGTAACATGAGCTTAATGTTTCCAGAAATTTGGAATCTAGGACCTAGAGCTAGCACATTTGGGGTGAGAGCAGGAAGTAGAATCAAATTGCAATCAATGATCAAGTCAATACCGTGTGGTAATATAACCCTCTTTTCATTTTCCTCTGAGGCCTCCCAGTCCTGTTCCCAACTATTAAACTCATAGGCTATTCACTCTAATTTAGGGAACTGCCTAAATGTTGGCTAACTGCCTAGTTCCAGGGCACTTCTGAGGGCCAACACTTAACTTTTCCCAGATCCCATGTAATACCCCAGTTAAAAATCACTCTGACCTGAGACTCCTCAACCTCAATGGAATCCCATTCATTGTGACTCCATTGATTGAGAAATTTATTTATTTATTTATTTATTATCAAATTTATAGACCGCCCTTCTCCTGAAGGACTCAGGGCTGTGTACAGCCAAAGTAAAAAAAAAACATAGATACAAACATTAAAAACAATTTAAAAAGATATATATAAGTTTGGCCCCAAAGAATGCCTCCCTTCACTTTTTTTTTTTAAACTCTACCCCTTTTTACTGTGGTGCCTGTTTCATTCTGTTCCTCACCTCAGAAACATTTTTAGTAACCTCCTAATCAGAAGTGTGATTTTGGTCAAATAATATAGCAAGCCACAAGTAATCTTTAACATAATGAAGTCTATGGCTATTGGCACAATAATGATGGCTGTTGCAGTGAAAGGTTATGTATGTATGTATGTATGTATGTATGTATGTATGTATGTAGCAGGTTCTGACCAGTTCTGGAGAACCGGTAGTGGAAATTTTGAGTAGTTCGGAGAACCAGTAAATACCACCTCTGATTGGTCCCACCCCCATCTATTTTCTGCCTCGTGAGTCCCAGCTGATTGGGAGGAAATGGGGATTTTGTAGTAACCTTCCCCTGGAGTGGGGTGGGAATGGGGATTTTACAGTATCCTTTCCCTGCCACACCCACCAAGCCACACCCACAGAACCGGTAGTAAAAAAATTTGATGTGTGTGTGTGTGTGTGTGTGTGTGTATGCAAGTCTTGGCGTATTCGGGTCTTTTCCCATGTAAGCGTGATTGGAGATGCCGTCTCTCTATAAATACTCTCTATAAATACTCCATCAACTAATCAAGATGTAACAACACAGGCAACCAACTCGCTCACAGCAACAAAGCCAGCACCCCACACCTCCCCGCCAGTATTTAGAGAGAGACGGCAGTTCCGATCACGCTTTGCTCGCACAAGCACAAAGCCGAAGACACCAGCCTGAAGATGATGAGTGGGACCTCGTCGAAATGTCGCCAAGATACTCTCAATCTTACACGGGAAAAGATCCGAATACACCAAAACTTGCATACCTCTACCCGTGAAAATCTACGAAAACATATATATATATATATGTATATATGTAATTATGTAATTATGTATCTGTGTATCTATGTATTTACTTTCTTACTTACTTCCCACATTTATTCTTACAAATAACTCAAGGTGGTGAACATGCCTACAGAAATTTCAGTAGTCCTTTTAATAGTATCCTAGAACAAATATAGAAGCCTGGGGATTTTAAGAGGAATTTTCACCCTCCTTTATCGCAGGTTCATTAAGGTGGAGTTTCTTGGAATGATGTGAAATGCTTCTTCACAGATTGCTTGCCACCTGGGTTGCTGTTTATGAGTTAAGCTGTCAACAGACTTGCCTAATACCTCTTGATTATTCATATTTGCTTTTCCTTAGTTTCCTTTCTCAACCGCCATGCAATTTCTCACTGTCACTTACATCTTAACTTTTCTCGTCCCTCTTTCTAAGCATTTAGCAAACACCTGCAATAGGTTCTTGGCCAAACATCTGTGGTTTTTTTCCTTTCTACAAACTGATAGCATTCCTACGCTCATAAAAGTGAGACCGGGTCCTTTCAATAGGAAGCTCAATGTTTCTACAGTTGTTCCTCTCCATCCTCTTTCAAATTTACTTTTAACAAAACTGGACTCGCCACGGTAGCTCTCACTGGTCCATTTTATCCACATTGTGTGGATGCATTGCAAATGGTTTGCCTTTATTAGGTAATATTGCCATTTTCCTAGTTGTTACTGGATGAAAGGCATCACTGACTGCACAGAAAACTATGATGGTAAAAGCCATAAGTGATGTGATGTCTCTGTGTGTTTGTGTAACCTTAAATCTTTCTTTTCTTTTCCAGAAGAATTGAGAAAGCCTTTTTTGAAAGTCAAAGAAGATGCAGAAACAGTAAGACTTTTTTCCTGTGGTATCAGCCTCTGTGGTAAAATTATTTCTTCTTTTTGGAAAATAGGAACGTTTCTCTGTTTTGCTCCATCCCCGGAGCAGCCGTAGCCGACACTACGGAGATAAAAGCCGTCAAAACTGCTGATCTAGGCTGCTGCATAACGCCTTGAACTGCAGCTCATAAGAGCAAAGGGTTTGATACGTTGAAGGATTAAGTCTGCTTATCTATTTTCCTGGGTTTCTTTTGGAATTTTAGTCAGAATTTTCTACATCCACATCAGCGAAAATAAAAACGCCTGTTCCAGGGACTTTGAAGGGGGAACAATGGGCCATGGATGTTTTAAACATACAT
The DNA here is from genome assembly GCF_059756535.1 of Pantherophis guttatus. Lineage (NCBI taxonomy): Eukaryota > Metazoa > Chordata > Lepidosauria > Squamata > Colubridae > Pantherophis > Pantherophis guttatus. Next base: position 164,040,920 of record NC_142063.1, read on the forward strand.
CGAGAGGCTCTGACAGTGCCTCAGCATGTATAGAAAGCAATCAGTTTCTCAGCTTATCAAATACCAACAAAGTTAGTAGAATAAAAATATAAGCTGCACTCTCCGCCACAAGTGTATTTCTCATTGCTTCTCCGGTTTTGGCAATATCCTTGTGCATCCTGTAGCCTCTTTATTTTCTCCTTGCAGACCGTTCCCTCTCAACAGCTGTCAGCTCCCTTTGAAGTCAATGGGCTGAGTTCCTATTGATTTCTTTTGGTGCAGCATCAGCTCTTCAGACGAAAGTGCTTTAAAACTCTCCTCACACGTGGATGTTTCAAGGCCATTCCTATGTGGGGTGTGTGTGTGTGTGTGTGAAAGTAACAAATAGGTTGCTATATGTGCTTTACTGGTGGCTGATGCAGCCTTTTTCTTCCTTGGATGTGGGGTCTGGAAAAGCTCGATGAATAGCAGATAATCTATTCGGGTCTATAATTTTAAAGGTTTGAGGAGACAAGATGTGAATCAAATTGCTTTTCGAAAAGGTATTGTGACACTGAACTTTTTGTATATAGTACAAAGCATGTGGTCTACTTTTGACTGGAGCCTTTAGGGGAGTTAGATGTAGGCTTTTAAGATGTGAGCTATTTTTCAACTTGCATTACAAAAAGGCCCTCCCCTTATTTGTTAAAAGCAGAACTCTTCTCATTTCTATATTAAAGTAAATCCTATTGAAATCCTATAGGATCCCAATTTCAGTAGGTTCTCCACCTCATGTTCCTTCCAGCCTATTGAAACAATACCATTACTAAAAAAAAAAGTGAGCATTACAAATGGAGAGGAAAATGTGAAAGCAGCAGTAATAATCTGTTACCACTAACAAATGTCTTAGAAACCTCACCCCTCATACAATATCTTTTTTTTTCAACCCTAGACAGTGGTATATTAACCATTAAGCAGACTAGGCATGTGCTTAGGGCACCAGGCCCAAAGAGGGCACCACGAAGCTGAGAAAGAAAAAAAATATATGAAGATTTGTACAGTATGTACAAAGGAGGGGGGGCACCAAGATTTGTCAGTGCTTAGGGCACCAGTGAGCCTTAATCTGCCACTGCCCTTAGGTCACCAATCTTAGACCTGTGCTATGAAGGAAAACAGGGATCTGGTGGCTCAGTGGCTAAGACGCTGAGCTTGTCGATTGAAAGGTCGGCAGTTCAGCGGTTCAAATCCCTAGTGCCAGGTAACGGGGTGAGCTCCCGTTACTTGTCCCATCTTCTGTCAACCTAGCAGTTCGAAAGCACGTAAAAATGCAAGTAGAAAAATAGGGACCACCTTTGGTGGGAAGGTAACAGCGTTCCGTGCGCCTTTGGCGTTTAGTCATGCTGGCCACATGACCACGGAGATGTCTTTGGACAGCACTGGCTCTTCGGCTTTGAAACGGAGATGAGCACCGCCCCCTAGAGCTGCGAACGACTAGCACATATGTGCGAGGGGAATCTTTACCTTTACCTTATGAAGGAAAAGCACAAATTTTGGCATTGTCAGCAGTCCTTTCTGATGTGCCTCTTTTACAAATAATGCATTTACGCCCAAAGTTAGTAAGGCCTTTCAAGTTTACAAATGAAATATACGTTGGTTTGTGGGTTTTTTAAAAAAAATATACACTATTAGCTACTGAAACATGAGCTACATTCTGGATTCTGCCCACCAGAAATAATTCTGCTTTGAAATGTTATTTTTCCAGCAGAGAGAGAGAAGAATCTCTTCAGATTAATAGTCTTTCTGAATGCTGAAAAAAATCATTTAAGACATCACATTAAAATGTCATTCCAAGTTGGAAGATACCATTAAAACTTTTTATAGACCTTTTTTCATTGCTTTTCTCCCTTTTATTGAACATTTTGTTCCAGGGGGTTCTGATCTTAGCATATATTTAAATTTGGGAAGCTGGAGGTATGCGTTAGTCTAAAGGAAAAAAGGTACTTTTATAAATGTTTCCTTTCATTTGGTTAAAACAGTATAGCTTAACTGTATTTATTTATCACCTTTCTTACCCCAAAGACTAATGGGTTGATTGAATTTATATGGCTGCCTATTTTAATGAAATAACTCTCGGTGACTGACAAAGCATAAAACAGAAATATATGTATAAAAGACACTAACAGGGGCCATGTAAAATACTCAAGTCTTCAATCAGTGCCGGTAAAACTGGGCTCCATTAACATCCTGACTTGAGGAAATAGCTTCCTAAAGAGGTTTGGGGCAGGGGTGAAATGCTACCAGTTCGGACCGGTTCACCTGAACCTGTAGTAATAAAAGCTACTGGTTCGGGCGAATCGATAGTAAAAAAATGTTACCGGTTCAGATGAACTGGTATTTCCGACGATCAGCTGTGCCGCGCAATTTAATTTGCTAGAAAGCAGGAAATCCTGCTCTCTAGCGAATCTAAATTGCGCGGCATAGCTGTTCCCCCCCTTGCTGTTCTACTTACCTTAGAAAAGACTTCTTAAGCCTCCTTTTTCAACACCGTGCGATAGTGCCTGCGGTGTGCATGCGTGCAAAGTGAACGTTGGGTGCGTACTGCGCATGCGCATTGCGCATGCGTGTGCGCAGCAAACCAGTAACAGAGTTTTGAGTATTTCACCACTGGTTTGGGGCCTTGTGAAGCTGTTCCATAGGGCAGGGGTGATACACAAGAAGGCTCACATTAACTCCCATGAAGTCACACAAAGGATCTGGAGCTATGATGGGATAGCTCAGAAGAAGATGCCTGCCTTCTGCTTTAACTGGCCAACAGAAACAACAGCATTAACTAGGATCCTGTTTGATTTTAGATTTGAAATATTCTAGAGGATATATGTCAACTAATGCTGCTTTCTGAGTTTTATTCTAAAAAGTATTGGGAAGTATTTAAAGCAAAAGTTGAGTGGATTGCTTATCAAGTGGGTTATTGAGACCAATAAGAAACCGAACTATTCAGAATCATTGGTTTTACTATGTACTTTTTCTGTTCTTTCTCTATTCCAATCAGTCCTCAAATTATAACAGTTCATTTAAGGACCATTCAAAGTAACAATGGCACTAGAAAAAGTGACTTGTGACATTTTTCACACTTACGACAATTGCAGCATTCTCATGGTCATGTGATCAAAATTTAAATGCTTGGCAATTGACTCATCTTTATGACGGTTGCAATGTGATCATGGTCATGTGATCACCTTTTATGTCCTTTGACAAGCAAAGTCAATGTGAAAACCAGATTCACTTAATAATCGTGTTACTAACTTAACAACTGCAATGATTCACTTAACAACTTTGGCAAGAAAGGTCGTAAAATGGGATAAAACTCACTAAACAACGGTCTCACTTAGCAACAGAAGTTTTGGTCTCAATTGTGGTTGTAAGTCAAGGACTATCATTATGAGGAATCACCTCATTTGGCTAACAACAAAGTCAAGAAGGTGGCTTCATTCTGGCAGTTTGAAGTTTGATCTAGACATAGAAGAAGAAAAAGGAATCTTCTGAATTGTCCATACTGAAATTAAGATATATTTGTTCCTTTCTTTAATGGTTCATGGTTTACTCTGCCCCATCTTTCATTTATCCTGAATTCTGATTCAGTTAGAAGGATTTCTAAAATTAATGTGCCACTCTGCTACAGGTTTCACCTCATTATCATTATTTAAAGACCAAATACATTGATTGAGTGTTGCACAAAAACAGTTTTCATGACATAAGAGTGTGTGAGTTTATCCAGATTCTAAAGTTTATTGATGTGCACATGGATTTCTGCACATTGATAAACCACTGTACATTGGTAGGACAGCACACAGAAGCCTGCAATTGAAGAATCAATAGCTCCAGCAATTTGTTCATATCTACTTGATGACAAAAATAGAGATGGGCAAATCTATCAATGTTGATTCTGCTTAGTTATTCATTTTCCATTCCAATTCTGTATTTGCTTCATACCCATTCCATAGCATTTCTGCATCATTCAGCAAGAAGTTGTGTATGCATATTAAAGTACATTTTCATAACATTATATTTTGTATGTATTTTTCCCTTATCTATGATTTTTTTACATATTTTCTAATATACACATTTTTGCATGTGATTTTCTCCAATGTATGCACTCTTTCCTGTAATACATCTGGTTTTGTATGCATTTTCTGATCTGCAAACAGTACTACAAGTTTCTAGCTTATTTCTAAGTTTGGGAAGAGCAAATTTTTGAAAGGTTATATAAAAATATGAGCTGAACAACTTTCTTCTTTATGCCTACTACAAAAATAGGTTTCTCTTGTTGATTGGTTAAAAATAAAAACAGCATATTCCTAACATATCACTTCCATGAACTATTACAATCTAAGGAGAAATTCCAATAAGAGAAGAATTTTAGGAGAAGCCAAAAACTCCTTCATACCCTTTTATCCTTTCTAACTCAAAGAGCACTTTGAAATACAAATCAATTTTACAATGTAAAAAAGGAGGAAGGAGTCAGTCTGACCACATGATAGCTAATCTGAATGGGATCATGTTTGAGATGTGCAAAAGCTGGTCAAAGAAAGTCTGAGTTGAAATAGGTCAGATCCATCAAGGGGCTTCAGAAAAAAGCAATACTAGAAAAAAAAATCTCCCACTGCATCTTATGGAAAAGGTACTAGGCCAGGGCTCAGAAGGTTGCAGACTCCTCCAGTCTAAGTCCCCTCCCCTTCCTTCCTGATCATTTGTTCTAGAGCAGAGCTATTTTTAAGAAGTTTAAAGGAGTTCCAGAAGCTATGCTTTGCAGATGATCCCTGTCTTGTCTTTTTATCAAATGATGGTGTCATGGGATTCATGCTTATTTCCACCTGGGGACATTTTTACCTGTCACCTGAAAACAAGGCTCATATATTCAGAATGGGGATGTGAAGAAGGGAGAAAAATTATCAGATGCAGTATCCAAGATTGATTTAACATTCATTCAGATTTAGGATATGCACACATGGATCAGTGATTGGGACAGAGATGTGCCTATTGAAAATGGATAAGAGTCCATTGATTTTGTTTGTTTTTTTGTTTGTTTGTTTGTTTAGTCAAGCATGTATTTTATGACAGATACAAGTATAAACATAATTATAAATACATGAAAAGGATACAAATAAAAGAAAACATTAGGACAGAGACGGTAGGCAGACTAGTGCGCTTATGCACGCCCCTTACAAACCTCTTAGGAATGGGGTGAGGTTTACAGTAGACAGTCTAAGGTTAAAGTTTTGGGGATTTGGGGAAGAGACCACAGAGTCAGATAGTGCATTCCAGGTGTTGACAACTCTGTTACTGAAGTTTCCTAACTCCAGTATCATTGGGCTCATAATAACAATAGGTAAAGTGACAGTACCACATCTATGACAACTGAACAATATTTTGGAAACCACATTATATTGTCTACCTCCACTATTCAAGTGAGAAGAAATGATGCTGACAAGACCAGCCAAGTTATACTGGATAGTCATTAGAAACACTGAACTTTAATTCATTCTTCTGTTACCTCTTGGGTTCTGATTGCCCCAATTACTGCAATTTGGATAGAGAGTCCCCACAGTTGGAGATTTTCAGCTGTACCCACTTCATTATGCAAGAACCTTGCTCCACAAGTAACCAGCCAGCCTTCACTTCTTCCAGATTTGATGGCGGATAGACTCTTCTCTCTTTAAAGGCAGGTCCAATTTGATGTGATGAAAATATAAACTTGATTAAATGTTTTAAATCAGAGGTCCCCAACCTTTTTGGCTCTGCGGACTAGTGGCAGTGTTGATGGCGGAGAGAGGATGGTGTCATGCTGGTTACACAAATGGAGCTTCGTGCACTTGTGCTTGCCTGCTGCCTGTGTGGCCCAGTTCCCAATGGGCTGTGGACCCAGTCTTGGCTGTGGACCAGGGGTTCAGGACCCTTGTTTTAAATGACAGTTTCCTTCACCAGTTTGAAATGAATCATTTTTAAAGACGTGGTTGTTAAAGATTTTTTTTAATGTTTCAGAGCACCAACTACATTTGAACACATGTGCACAAACATATACACATACACATACATCATCATTTTAGCCACTGTCTATCCATTGCAGGATGAAGGCCTCTTCTGCATGTTTCCAACCAATACACATACACACACACACACACACACAATTGGTATATGTATAAATATAGGATTGAATATTGCCAGTGGTTAATTAATTAATGGTTAATTTCAAAACTATTAGACTCCATTTTCACATGGCATTGACCATGTTGTCTGATAGTTTACTTCCTTCTCCTTTCTGCTACTCCTCGTAGCAGCAGAGCTAAAGTCCAGGACAATGAATACATATTGCAGGAATGCTAAACGTAGGTAAAGGTCACTTACCACATTGCGTTCCCCAAAGTCTTTTCATCTCGTTTCTTGTAGCCGTGGACAATAATTGCTTCAGAGAGCAGCTTTGTTGCCCAGTGTTCCAGTTTCACACATTGCCATTGTATTTGCCAAGCCAACCGTCAGTGCCAGAATCTGAATCAAGGTTTGCTGGCAGTCATCTTGCATGCTCAGCCTCCGCCGTTGGCAGAAGGTCTAATTTTTCCTGATTGCACACACTTGTCATCCTCCTTTTGTGAATTAGCGGCGCTTTCAGCAGTGGCATAATGAACCCAACTGCCTCAGGCCTCCACTCAGAGCTGTCTGTCAAAATAAGGGCTAATACATTTGGTTAGCGTATTAGCCTGCCATTTTTGTTAGAAGCAGAAAGCAGCTGGCTGGTGACAGGTGGCAAGAGCGAGGAGGTAGAGCCAAGCTCCAAATATCATCCTATCACACTGGGTGAGGGTTGGGTGCAGGGAGCAAGGACACCATTTTATAAGGTGGTCAGATTTGGATTAGAAATCAAGCACCAGATGGCAGCAAACTGTTACTTCGCTGCTATGTAATGATGGAGAAGATTTTTGAAACCCAAACATGGTTGCCCATCAGAAATATGAATGCCTAGATAGAGGAAAATACAGTATCTGCCACTACAAAGCCATTTGTAGTGCAATCTAGTAATAGGGAATTAGATGAAAGTCAACCAGTTTTTAGCCATGGGGCCTACCTTGGGTTTAAAAAGTTTAAAAAAAAAACAGTCTCCAAAAAGCCCTAGGCTATCCCTTATGTAATCGTTGTCTTCTCTCTTTCTAATCAAAGTTTGTCTTTGTGTAGTGTGTGTATGGGTGTAAATGTATACTTCCAAAAACTCAATCTTCTATGTCAACTGTGAAAACAATGGAAATCCCACTTGTCTCAATTTGTGGATTCATTCCATAGGATGCCACAGAATATTCAATTTGCCATTGGCATCCAAAGTGGGTATTGTTCCTTCTGTAGTTTCTGGAAATCAAATCGAAGTTTAAAGACAAAATGGTTAAGCTTCCATCAAAGTATGGTAAAATATGGAGCCATTAATTAAAGGCAGTTTACAGACGGAGTACATGAAGTGAATATATTCATCAGCAATCAAGCTTTCCTGTTTTGGCCAAACTCCCTTTAAACGAGTGGGTGTTGCTAGGAAACTGGGCTGGGAGGGGGAAGAGATTGTTATATCCAGTTCTAAACTCTTAAAGGTACATTTATGAAGTGTAATCTTCACTTTTTGCTTGAGATTAATTTGCAAATGCATGGATTTAAATTATTTAGGGTCAATAAACTTTTAAAGGCTTCTGTGAAGCATCATTCAAGCATTGTTTATCAGGGAATACTCTAAAACCCTCCAAATTAACTTGTATTAAAAGTTAAAATATCTGTGCAACTGAAGTAGCAGCTCTGAATAAATTAATAAATTGAACTGTACTGCTTCAATTCTCTCTCTCTCTCTCTCTCTCTCTCTCTCTCTCACACACACACACACACACACACACACACACACACACACACGCACACTCCCTCCCTTCTGCTGCCTTTTGAGTTTGCGCAGGTTTTAGGCTTCCCCTCTTTATCTCTCATTTGTCAAACCAGTGCAGAACTATTCATCTTTAGATCATAGGAATTGATCTGTTTCAAATTAGACTTAACAGTATGTAGGGCAACCAAGTATTTAATGCAGATAGTTGCAGATGATTCAAAGCAGGTTGATCCCACCTCCAGAGAACTGCTGAATCAAGTAAGTAAGTAAGTAAGTAAGTAAGTAAGTAAGTAAGTAACTAACTAACTAACTAACTAACTAACTAACTAACTAACTACTAACTAACTAACTACTAACTGGGCAGGCAGCCTGTAATGCAAGGGCAACATGCAATCCTTGATCTCATTTGGCAATAATTTTGCAAGGTATCACATTAGACCTCTGATGAGAAGGATAGGTTCCATTCCAGGCAACCTGTTGCATAGGAAAGATAGAGTGTCAGTAGATAGATGATGTCAGGATATGACATCATCTATCTCCAATCTACAACACAGTCCTTTTAACAGTTCCAAGAAGGTGCCACAGCCACACCCATTGTTCCAACCTAGGCTTCCCCAGCAACACAAAGCCGAGTCCTTGTCCCGATAAACCCCTTTTATTTAATTTACAGTGAATTCCTCACCAGCAAAGTCTTTCCTCTCCCACAGTCTTTCAAGATAGTTCACAATTATCAACCTTTATCAGGCTTGGAGAGTGACCAGGCCGATATCTTTCAGATGCCGCAATACATGGCAAGAATGCAGTAATGAACTGATTTTCTCCTGCAAACTCCACTCCCCTTTCGCTCCTCTTTTATTCCCTCTGGGAGGGGCCATTCATCGTCCACCTGTAGCCTTACTCCCAAGTCGACCCTTGTTCTTTAGCTGTTCCCTTCGTCTGGCAACCGTGCATGCACACACTGGGAACAAGCTTCAGCTGTTCATCTGCCTCACTGATGTCTGACTCCAAAGGCAGCAGATAACTGGTATACGGCTCTGGCCCCCTCTCTGCCTCCAACACAGAACCCTCATCAGAGTCTTCCCCAGACTCCAGGACTGGCCCTTGTTCCTCCCCAACCTCCTCACAGTCCGAATCTGCTGCCAAATCCACTGGCGGGCCACAATCACCCATTTGCACCACTCAGGTGACCCTGATGACCTGGATAAACCTCCAGGTGACCTTAACGGCCCGCTAAAAGAATGCAAATGACCAGCTGTCTGAAAGGAGTATAAATCCTTCCATTCCCCACCCCTCAGTCAGAGATGAAGAAGCTTCTTGGATGAGAAGCAAAACTTCTTCAAAGAAAAACCAGAAAGTCCAGTTGCCTCTTGAAAAAAAAAAGCGCCTTTGGGACCATGCCCTGGATGACTGAGAATCTCCATAGAGATGTGTTGGTAGATAAAAGATTGCATGAATAAGAAAGTATAGGTGGCCTCAGCTGTTCATTACTTCCTTCCATATCATCATGCTTGCAACACATTTCATGTGATGGAATGCAGGTTTTGACAGAAGATAAGATTGTCCGTTTTGATCTTGGCCAAGTCAAAATGAGATTGTGAAAAAGAGTAAGGTGTACATGCAGGGAATCCTCTTTTAGACCCTGGTTAAATGAATCATAGAAGAACTACATGCACATGAAGCCATATTCCGAGACACCTCCTGTATACCTCTTAATGGACCACTTTTCCCCCCACACCCCGTGCTCCCTTTTCTTCCGTGTTTCAGAGAAATCTGAAATCATCACAAAATAACTGTCTATATTAATTATATAGGCAGCAATGTTATCCTTTTCCTTCAACTCATCAGTTTTTCTCCTAGTAAACTGATTATTGCCTTTTGAAATGGAAATGCATCAATGAACAAATGAATTAATTAAAAAAAAGGAAAGAGAGGGCCAAGAGAAAAAGAAATAGCTACAAAAAGTCATTCATTCTCATCACGGTTTAGACTATCCACTTCATTAGATGCATGAGAATATTATTCTGATGTGTTGGCATTGGGGAAGCAGTGAGGTTAAGGAAAATTAAATACGGAAGGTATAGATAATGATGCTTTGATGGTGGCCTTTTGTAAAAGAGTCCTTAGGCACAACAAGGACATTCTTGCATTGATGGGTTGATTATTTTATGGCAAATAATACTGAACTTCTTAATGGTTTAAAGTGCAGCTATCTTGCATTGCAGCTGGAAGTTGTCCTTCATTTGCTCAAGAACAGCCTCCAAGTTTTGGCAGTGTCTTCTACTCCTACTATGGCTTCAACGGGTGGCTGCTAAAACCAAATCCTACTGAATTTTTTTAAAAAAAAATAGATGGTTCTGTAAAACCAAATGGGTAGTGTTATAATGCCTGAAGGTTGTGTTGTGTATCCTGGTTGCTTTCGTTAGCCATGATAAAAATATAATGCTGTAGTCCATGAGAACACTACAGCTATCTGGGCAAATTATTTAAGAAGCAATGTGTCATATCAGAAGCAATGTGTCATTCACTTTTATCAGTAACGTTGACATAGTACAAACTTTCTTAGGCAAGGTCTGCTTTCAGAAATAAATCCTATTGATTGCAGTGGCTTTAATTCTCAGGCATTAATTCCTAAGTATACATAGTAGCTTATTTCTAACCTGCTGCCCTCCAGATGTGCCCTCAAGTAACATGGATAAATAGCGTTCTGGGTATTAAGTCCAATACATTATCAGGATAAAGGTTGCAACCTTAATATTAATTTCTGGGTGATGTATGTATGTATGTATAAATATTTTGCTCATTCAACATTATCGGGTCAAGTTAGATGAGTCCCATCTTATTATGTATGTGTGTGTGTGTGTATGAGTACACACACACACACACACACACATATAGAAAAAACACTTTTGAACAAGAAAATAACATATAATAAAAACCAATGATTCAGAAAGAAACAAGACAAGATTGCTGCCTCATTGTCTCCTTTTTTGTTTATTGTGTGTGTGTGTGTGTGTGTATTAGTTCTTGAAATACTGAACTGAGATATAAGACAAGATGAGAGAATCAAGGATGTAAAATTAAAAATCAGTCATATAAGTTAAGAGTTTGTGCAGATGATTTGATTTCAGTCTCGGTAAATCCCTTGAAGAGAAGTGAATTCCTAATGAATAAATTAAAAGGATTTGGGGCCTTAGCAGGGTTTAAGATTAATAAACAGAAGACAAAGATGTTAACAAAAGTATGCAGATACAAGATAAAATAGAATTGATGAATAAAACAGATATTTTTTGAAGGGGATTGTAAACTGAAATCAAGAGAAGATCTGATAACAGAAGGATATTCATGACAATGGTTTTTTTATGTACAATTATCAGAAAGGTTTGAAGTGGAGAAAAAACATTATGGTTATAAACCAAGTAAGATTGACTTTGAAATAGAATTATGTACTAATGATGATCATATAATTGCTAAAATGTATAAACTTTTGTTGAAATATGAAACAGAAGAAGACATGAAAGAATATATAAAATGAGCTAAAAGTTTTGCTACAATATACAAATAGATCAATGGGAAAGCATGTGATTGAAATTTATTTTATGTTCTAGCTTTAAAGAGATTTTTTATAAATAGATGTATCAGTGTTTCTCATCGGAGAAACTGTACAGTAAGTACAAAGGTACTTTGGATCTGTGTTGTAAATGTAAACAACATAAAGGGACATTTTACCATATTTGATAGACATGTAAAAAGCTTTAAAAAAAAGCAAATATGTCAATCCAGATGATTTTAAAGGTTTAAATTTAATTGAAACTAGAGACTCTGGTTTCAGAGACTTTTCTTTTGAGATTAATGTACAAACAACTAAAAAAAAAGTCACTGAACTTTACTTTTATATGTGGTAACCACAGAGAGCCTCTTATATTTTCAGAAATAGAAAGACTCAACATTACCCACAACAGAGGAATGGCTGGTGAAGATGATGGAACTTCAGAAATGACTAAATTAACTTCTTTGATTAGAGAAAAAATATTTATGGTTGACTGCAATCCCCTTATAGACTCTTTTCATGAAATATAAAAAATACACACAATTTGTGGTTTTGATTATTTAAAAAACTGGATAATAAAAAGTAAGTTCTTTTTTTGTAATCATAGGGTAAGAGTTAATATTGTAAATATATTTTCTGTAGAAGAAATTGGAAACTTTTAAAATATTTCTTATTCTTTTCTCTTTCTGCAGTTTTTTTCTTATTTATAATCTACATCTATCATCTATCTATCATCTATCTCTCCAAATCTAATACCACTACACTAACTTAACTTACTAATATAAAGCAAGGAAGAAAAAAAGAAAAAGAAAGAAAGAAAAAGCTAAACATGCGAGAAAAGAAAAAATGAAGAAAAACACAAAGGAAAGAAAAAGGAGATAAAAAATGGCTACTGATATTCTTCACAGCAGTTATAAGTACAAATATATATTAACCTCTGTAGAGTTCTTTTCATAATCTATCCCATCTGATCATCAAAATCGTAGACCACAAATTCATTTTTTTCTGTTTTACACAAAAAATCTATTAGGGGTTTCCATGTAGCAATATACATAGATATTGTCCTTTCTCTGATCAATTTAGCCATCTCAGCAAGTTCCATCATCTTCACCAACCATTCCTCCATAATGGGTAATGCTGAATCTTTCCATCTTTGTTCATATAACAATCTCATTGCAATTATTGTATACCAAAACAGAGTTCCATGACTTTTTTTCAACTGTTCATCAATTCCAAAAGAAAAACCTTTTATTTCAATTGTACGTTACTCTTCAAAATCCTCTGAATCAGTGTGCTTATTTGAATCCGGAATTTTCTAACTTTTTTTACATGTTCAGCAGACATGATAAAATTTCTCTTCTTGTTCACATTTCCACAGAAATATGAAATACCTTTATACATTCTGAACAATTTGTGAACTATGTCTTGTGACATATTTCAGAAATGTTACATATTTACAAAAATAAGAAATTGGGAAAAAACAAAAATATTCCCCAATTCTTCCTTGGTATGGGGAGCTGGTATTGGTGGTACTCTATTTCCAGCAAAATCCAAAACAAAATAGTTATAGTCCTAGGAATGCGGAGTCATGTATGTATTTACAATTTATATATAGATATATGTATATATAATTTTAATGTTTATCATCATCATCATCATCATCATCATCATCATCATTTTAGCCATTGTCTATCCACTGCAGGATGAAGGCCTCTTCCGCATGTTTCCAACTAATATGGTCCTGAGCTTCCTTTTGCCAATTGGGCCCGCAATACTTGCTGATGTCATCAATGCATCTTGTTTTAGGTCTCTTCTGTGGATGCTTTTTATCAAGTGGGATCCATTCTGATTGCCTTTGTCCATCTGCCACCAATTCTTCTTGCTATGTGACCAGCCCATTTCCATTTCAATTCTTTTACTCTCTTGATGACATCGTATACTTTCCTTTGTTCTCTAATCCATGTGCAGGTCTTTCTATCTTGTCTTGTAATGCTGAGCATGTATCTTTCCATGGCTCTTTGTGCCACTCTTAGCTTTTGTATCGATTGTGAGGTTAGTGTCCATGTTTCACTGGCATATGTTAGAGCAGGTAGCACACACTGATTGAAAACTTTTCTCTTCCAGCATAGGGGGAGGTTGTTCTTGAAAATTATGCCTAGCTGCTGAATGTGCGCTTGTGTACGCGCACACACAAGACACACACACACACACATGTGTCTACATGCACACACATATACATAGACACACACACACAATTTATGCTGCCATACTTCGTGTGTGTGTGTGTGTGTGTGTGTGTGTGTGTATGTATGTATGTATGTACAGTATGTATGTACATACAAGATTGGCAACTGGTCCTGTCCTTTTTGATTTAATGCAGATAAGTTATGGAAAATGACTGGATTCCCTGACTTCATTTCTCTTCACTCCAAGCATTGCCTGCACCTGAGGAAAAACAACTACCATTTACTCCTCTAAATGTGGAATTGGGCAGGTTGGACAAGTATGTGTAGAACTGTATACAGTATTTAGCTACCTATCAGGTTATATGACTAACTGGTTGCTGATTCAGAGATGCTCCATGCCTATGGCCCATCAAGCTATTCTTGAGCAGGTTCTAGTATGCTTCTGAAAGACTACTAAACCTGTATCCAAAAATGATAGGTCACAGGGACAGGGAAGGAACAAGGGGTGACGTGAGAGATTATACTCAATAACAAGCATACTCTGTCCTTGGATAATGGTCCAAGGGAATGGCAGTTTGACAGTGAGTAATCAAGGAACCCGTTTCTTCTCTTGTGGTGGCTGATCCTGAAAAATATGCAATTGTGATTGGTCTGTGCACAACAGTACTCAGTACGCATAATATCTATTGCTAACAAAGCCAGAAAAGAGTAGGCAAATTTGAATTAGAGTACAATACATTCTTCCTTCTTCACCCCATGTGAAAATCCTGCTATTCTTGTTTTAGTTTTAACAAGACTTTGATTTTTTGTGTGCATTTTAAATCCACAAGATTCCATAAGTGTATGCTTATAAATGCATTGGTATGAGTTTGAGCGGGGAAGAAATAAGGATCCGTTATAGTCATAAGGAAGAAAATTGCCATGACACATAGATGGCATTTCCTAAGTATTTGTTTCTCTATCTTTTGCTACTAACATAAACATAAGCTCACTATCTTCGCTGTTACATCTGACAAACTGAAGCCACCTCTTTCCTTGTACCATAATATCAGTAACAAAGAGAAAACCTGTCATCAAATCTTTTTCAGTTATCTGTATATTTTGATGCTGTCAAAGTTGACAGTGCTAAGGAGAATTTGAAATAAGAAAGTATGTTTTATTAAACAGCACAGCAAAATAAAGAAGGGTAGCTGATTCAAAAAAAAAAGTCAAACCAAGATAATTTAGTAATGGTGATATAGTATTTAATGGCATTTAAAAATAGCACACCGGAGCCAAATTACTTTGGGATTTCATTATAAAATCACTGTATTGTCTTGATAATGTCAGACAAGTTCCATCATGATTATGACGGGTCATAAATAGGCAGTGAAACAATGAAGAATAGCAGAAGAGAGCTAAGATGATATTACCATAAACCCCTCTTACTTGTGGGGTTTTGATTGTCAGGATGTAACCATTTCTTTATAACCTTAAATTTTGGTTGTGGGATAGGCCAAACTTCCTACATTCCAATGCTAGAAGGAAGGCCCTCTGAATAGGGTCAGCCTAACCTGCTGTGCCACCCCATGCAAATTTGGATAGGTGAGAGACAATCATAAACCCACATTTTTCTTTCAAGCCCTGGGGTGCTTTTCTTTTACTGGAATTTGAGGAAACATCTCTGTATACCATATGCTCTTTCTCAGGTACAGTGTACAATCATATCCTGTTAGTACTGTTGATATAAAACACCCCACTAAAAGTCCAGCCATCTTCTCTTCACGGAATTGCAGAAAGAGTAGCACCTCAGCTTTTGCCATAGATGGAAAATGACTTGGATTGGCTTTGCCATTGAAGTCATTGAAATATATCTTCTACCTGTAATATACTGTATCTTCTATATGTAAGAAGGGAGCCTTTGCTACATAAAGATCTCAGGTTGTCCTTTCACTCCAGGAATCCGACTTGCCAACTAGGAACTCCCCTAATATCACAATCAGATAAACTGCCTTATATCAATGGCTTTTGCTGAATCAGGCCATTCCTAATAAACCCAATCTCTTGCTAATGTTTAAGACACGTTCTAAGAAGGTGGTCCACAGCCAAGAATAAGTCAAAATTCAGATCGTTTTGGGGTAAGAATTAAATTTCCATATGTCTTCATAAATGTAGTGACAAGAACTTGAGTTTTTCAAGAGAAAAAAAAGTAGGAGAAAGCAAACCTGACAGATTCATTACAGTACCTTTATGCCAGGGACAGTCTTCTTACAGAAATACATCAGGTTGTGGTCGACTTCATTTGCAGCAATGAGATGTATTGAACTCTCATGGTATGCATGGATGCTCACAGCTTGTTCAATGGAGTTCATCACAGGTGTGCATACAGAACATACTTCTATATCAATCAAGTTTTCCAAGGAACTGACTGTATTTGTTGCCTCTTTTTTAAATAAAATATATCTTACTGGCATTGCCTAAATATTTCTCAGCCTTGTTTCCCCCCAGATGTGATAAAACTGGATTTTACTCTGGCAGGACCAAGTTACCAAGAAACATTTGGAACGGTACCAAAGGTGCTTTTTCAAGAGGCAACTGGACTTTCTTGTTTTTTCTTTGAAGACATTTTGCTTCTCATCCAAGAAGCTTCTTCAGCTCTGACTGGATGGTGAGGAATGGAAGGATTTTTACTCCTTGCAGACAGCTGGTCATTTGCATTCTTTTAGCCAGTTCTTGAGGCCACTTGGAGGTTTATCTGTGTCATCAGGGTCACCTGAGTGGTGCAAATGGGTGTGGAGCCTTCTTGGAACTATTAAAAGGACTGTGTTGTAGACTGTGTCCTTCCCCCTCTGTTGAGAACTTTTTGGAACTGTAATTAAAGTATATCTAGAGGACACCAATTTGTGAGAAAAGTGTACTAGCAAAGGATTACATTATTCTGAAATAGAGTATTTTAAAGTATTTATTTCAATTCTTCTCCATCATGAAAATGATAATCTAGAACATGGATGGGCAAGCAGTGGGCTTTGGACTTTGAGTGCAGCCCCAGATCTCATTTTATGTCTCCTATTTCATACAAAGATGCCAGATTGGACTGCAGAAATCCAAATTAGCTCTAGATAGCAGCACAAATTTCTGAGTTTTCAGTGTATATTTGCTACCCTCTAGTGACCATCCAAAGTTTTGAAGCCTAGATCTGGTATCCCTAACTTCATCCCCAAATGGTTCTGCTAAAATCTGGTGGTAAATACTTGATTGCATCAACATCAAGTCACAAACCAGGTCCCAGTTGCAAAGGCTAAGGAACCTTTGTGTTCTGAGGGGAAACTAAGAGTCAAAAATGGCAGAAGGGAGAGGAAGGAAGCAAACTAAATAAATTAGCCTGGTTCAAGAGATCCGGTTCAAGGAATGCAAGAAGGAGCCACAGAACAAGCTGTTAATGTAAGGACCGTTACAGAAGTACTTGAGATCTTCCAAGGCAGCTGAGGTTGAAGCATTCAGACTGACAGAGGACAGAATCTGCAAAGCCATATTTTCTGTCAGATTCCTTCCCTTCCCTTCTGTCATTTTTCCACCTTGCAATCTTTTGACCTTCTACTAGTGCCGGCAGCATTCCTGAGGTCTGGATGGCCTTGACTTCAGTTCTCTATAGCTGAATGAGAACAAAAACACTCAGACGTGAGATAAGCTTCTTGGTTTATGAGTGGATAGGTTCTACCTGCTCATCTAGATTAAAATGTTGTAAAATCTTGCTTATGTTTACTTACACTGATGTAGCATTTTATGTGAATATAATATGGAATATAAATGTTCTTCACTGTACCTTTCATGTAAGAACAGAATTTGCTAATTGACTCCAGAATTCTTGCCTGGAAAGGAGGCCGTAAATTCAAGCCATTTCCTTATCTTACTCCCTTCTACAGTAAAGTACACAGATTGCTCGTTAGAATAACAATTGGAGCTGAAGTCTATAGCAAAGCTGCTATGTTTCCTTTCAAAGAATGTGTCTGTAATGTTTTTACACTATAGAAGATACCAGGCCTCTGTTGTGATTATCTTGTTTCTTTATCAGTTTGTAAAGTAATTCTTTCTGTCTTTGGGATTTTCTGCCAGTGTATACAATGTAAGCTCCATCCTCACATTCTATAGAAAAGCTATATAATCTGGTGCTGTTGCTTTTTCTTGCCTGAGTTCAGACTAGACTAGACTAGACTAGACTAGACTACAATAGAATACAATAGAATACAATAGAATAGAATTCTTTATTGGCCAAGTGTGATTGGACCCCAAGGAATTTATCTCCGGTGCATAAACTCCCAGTGTACGTACAAACAACAGAGTGATAAATCATAGATCATAAATCATAAGATACAAACAACAATTCATAAATCATTACACCAATAGGAGAAGGTAGTAGGAAAGAGGAGAGGTGAGAAAGATGAGAAGATGACAAGGATAATAGTAATACAACCTATTAGATAGGCAAATATCTTTAGGCATAAGGCAGTGCTGTGGGAGTTAGGTATTTAGCAGAGTGAGGGCATGAGGGAAGAAGCTATCTTTGTGTCTAGTTGTTTTGGCATGCATGTACCATAACGTGTTAACTTTAGATCAGTAAAACAGTAAAACTCTCTAGCTGTTTGGCACTTTGTGGTGAGTTCTTTTCTGCCACAATGGCACAGAATCTTAAATGGGAGGATATAGGCAGGAGGTATAAGCTTCTGTGTTTCTGCTGTCTATGCAATTACTTTTAATAGTGGTGTTATGATTCATCCTGATTTGCATCTACATTGTCTAACAACTGTGATGGTTGGGGTGCATCCAAAGGTGAAATAACTGTATTTTCAAATGATAAATTATTATGCATGTTGAACTGTTTCATATAACAAAAGCCTTTGGCTCCGATGAAAGCATCTTTACAAATTACTACTTGCATGTGGATACAGATTGGTATGAATATTCCCTTGTTGCTATGGCATGACTTTCCCCTCTAGTCACTAACCAAATCATTTCATCTTTTTTCTGTACCATCATGTTAAGTGAGGTTTCCTCATTAGATTGTATGGTGCCGTAAGAACTGGTAAGGAAAGTTATTTAGAGGTAGGTAGGAAGTTCTTGATATCCCATAAATACTTGCACCAGAAATTACTAGCAAAGATCCATCATATCTTGCCTTTTGGTCTCTCAAGCAGTGGTTGCTGGGGAAGAAAAAAAGGAGAAGGGGGAAATAGGGAGAAGAGGAGAAGGAAGAAAAATACCATCCGAGAATGGCAATATTCTAAACCCAGATACCAGTCTTCCCTTCATTCATTCTTTCCCTTTCAATGCTTCCCATCAATCTGCTACTCATCCTATCCTGCTCCATTTGTATCCCGGTACAAACATTTAATCAGAATAGCTTAAATTCATTATTCTAGGTCCTGAATTCTGCAATAAGAATGTATCTGTACGACATCTTTTCAGGCATTTGCAGACTGCTATTGAAAATTATTTTAATTGTTTTTAGCCAAGGCTAAACATACACAATTTCTTCATTCTCTTTTTATAATTTCTAGTCTCCTGATCACTATATTTCCCTTCTTTATTAAAATTTTTCTGAATCCTTCTTAAAATTCTGCAAGCAGCACTAGTCACAATTCTTGATCTAAGGACTGATCGAAGCAGAATAAGTAGGAATTATGTGATTTAGAAATTATACATCTGTTCCTACAGGCTAAACCTACATTTTCTTTTCTTGCAGCTGCATCACATTACTGGTTCATATTTAGTTTAACAATCAACACTAATCCAAGACTTTTCCCCCCATAATTCTCATTACCAAACTGGTTATTCCCTCATTCTATATGTGTGCATTTAATTTTCATTTTACAAATAAAGAAGTATACATCTGAAGGCATTCCTCTGGTGTTATACACCAATGATACATTATTTTATAAAAGTTCTCTTTTAAATTGTAAGATGATGGACATTTAAAAACTTTTCAAATTTTGTCCAGCTGATCTATTTAAATATTATAACCAAAGTTTTTGACCCATTTTACTATACATTCTTTAACTTTCTTCTATTTCAAATCTCAGTAAAAGTGTATACGTTTTAGCAATCACGTGTTCATCATTTGTATGTAATTTGTTTTCCAATTCTATTTTATGATATGCTATTCTTGGTACTTTTTTATCCATATTAAATCTTTCCTTTACTTGTGCATATGGAAACTATCTACATTCTACTAAAACTCTCATGTCTATAATTTTAACTGGCTGAAATGTGCATCATAGGGCAAAACTTTTTCAATCAAGGTTCTTCATATGGATTACCTTACAGAATGCCTCCAAAATCCAGGACCCATGACTGCTGTGGAGTTGAAATGTGGCATATATAAAAACATTTTAATGTAGCATTTTATGATATAACAAAAAGTGTGAAAACATTTCCTTTGATTAATTCCTGATGTTTGATTGTGCTATACAATCAAACATAGACTACTTTCAAAGCATCTGTGAATATTTTCCCGAATTTTTTTATAAACCTTTCAGTAGATTAGAAACTCTGCTCTTGTTGAAGGCATTGAGGAATCAGGTTAAAAAAAAAATCTCTGAAAACTTGACCCAAGAGGTCATGAGTTGTTGAAAACTAAACCCCTCTGCAGTCAATTGTTCTGCTGATTTCATCTTAAGCTCTTCTTTTTGTTATACAGGCAAATGTTAATATGATAACCATTTTTCTTTGCTCATGGTTACTTTTCTGTAAAATACTTCTGGGGCTGAGGCTAACAAAAATGTTTTCAGGCATCACTTTATTTATTTTATTTTATTTATTTATTTGTCGAGTACGTATTAGATAATATATATATAAGTATAAGCATGAATTGAATACATAAAATGTATACAATTAAAGGGAACATTAGGACAGGGACGTTAGGCACTCTGATACCTAACGTATCTATTCTATTTTCATAATATGGCATTCCTGATATGACAATTTTTAAAATTTATGTTTATTTCATCATACCATACATAACCATGCCACCCAAACCTTAGACTATAACCACCTAATTCTGAAAGTCTCTTGTTTCTTAACAATAGCCATTCCTGCATTCAAACCAAGCAGAAGGGTGAAAAATACAATTTAAAATCAGGTAATCCCAATCCTCCTCTTTCCTTGCATATTGGAGAATGTTATATTTAATCCTTCGTTTCTTCCTCTGCCATTTAAATGTCTTTTGCCACTATTTAAAAGGTGCATCAGTTTTTAAAATAGGTAGTTTGAAATAAGAACAGCATACTAGTTAACACATACATTTTTTCACACAAATTCTTCCCATCATTTACAATTGTAATTTTTTCCATCTTAATAAATTGGGAATTCATGTTAGTTAGAGTAATAACCAAATATTTTACTTTTTTTCTCAATCTGAAATCTGTTTTTTACAGTTCTTTTTGGTCTTCCATCTTCATATTTTTTTGCCAATCTTATTAATTTTAATTTCAACCAATGCACCAATTTCTCTTAGTTTCTCCATTAATACATCTATCTCTCCTAGACAAAATTTGTTGAGTTTAATGTTCAAAATTAATTGAAAATTAAACTCAACAAGTGTTCTTAGTTTATACACTTCTTTCTTAATTTTCAACCCAGCATTTTTTTCATCTTGTCTTATGATTCTATTCAAAACTTCAAGACCCAAAATGAATAACGGTGATGAAAGTGGCCATCCATGTCCCAGCACCGGGGAGATTTTCAGAATTGTACCCAAAACTGCTTTGATCATTTTTTCTTTCCAAAAGGTTTGTTTCTGAAGGATTAGATTAGCAATCTGAGTAAAATGACTGAGTTTACATGTTCCATGGCACTTCTAACTATATGAAGTCAAAACCCTGAGCTTGTTTTGGCTTATCAACTGCTAAAGAACACTGCTTCATTTTTGGTTCAAATTGAAATCCATTGGGAGAAAGAACTGAAAGGAAATCAAACCCTATGCTATTAACTCCTTTGTTATTTCCATCACATTTTCAACCCCCTGTTGAGCTAATTAAATGTATCATGGGAATAGATTTTATCCAGCCACTCAGCAGATACCTGGCACAGAAGACTTTGATTTTGCTGATAGAAGTGAGAGAAGGAGGAAATAGAGGTTCTGCTGTTTGGGTTTTACACTTGTTTCTATTCTTAGATATGTACTGCATTCATTTCCAAGTGAGCGAACACAGGATTGCATCTTGGATTGAAATGGAATGTATTTCCATAGAGTCCAGTAGAGACTTCACTGTGTTTCAAGAACTATCTTGACATTTATTTTTCACATCTTTGATCACAGCCAAGAGATCTTATATACCTTTATGAGCTTCCTGAATGCCATCTGATTACCCATTGTAGAATAAAGAAATTCAGTTTAAATGGATCATTAGCTATATCTTGCAGGACTGCTCTTGTTTTTAAGGATTAAAGCATTCCTGGGCTCCTTTGGGAGGAATGGCAACTTGAAGGCAGCTTTGCAAAAGCAAAGCTGACACCCATGGCAAAGACCAAAGAACCAGTGAATAGATCAGTTCCTTGGAATCTCTCTGGATAAAAAGAGGAAGGAAGATTGCAAATGTGTCCTTTGGATATCTGCTCCTTATGATATTTGAGTTTGTGGATAGATTATGTCCAAAAGATGTCAATGAGGGAATGATAGATGTGGAGCAAATTTTGTCTGACAAGATAGATAAAGTACTGAGAATGGAACTACAGATGACATGCCATGATAATGACTGGGTAAAGGATGTTTTATTGGATATACAAAAGAAAGTGGCTGAAGTTTTAAAAACCAAAGAGGAAATAGAAATGACAAATGAAGGAAATGATCTATTTTTTTTTCTTACTGGATCTTGCTAAAGGCTTGTTAATCCCTTGGAGAATCTTTGAGATGGGATAAAGAAGTGAGAAGAAATAAAATCCCATGACAATAGTTGAATGAAGTAAAAATTAAGACTGTTAGAAGTGAAAGGAAGGAATATAAAGTTGGTTAATGTGATTAGGGTTAAAATAAGACATTTGTTAACAAAAGTCTGGCAATCTTTCAAACTTTTTGTTGATACTAGAGTTGAAATATTGTTGTTTGATAGATTTAATTATATACAAGGGATGGGATACAAGATGAAGGGATATCAATTTGTAATATTATAGCATATGAACAGTTACTAAATTTGTCCAAACTTGTGATCAAGGATGGAAGTCCTGTCTTTATATATTTCTTTTCTTTTTTATCATATTTTCCTTTTCTCTTTTTCTTGCATTTTTATTTTTTCTTACTATTCTTTTTCTTTCTTTAAATTAACTTATATTATTTTTCACTATAATCAAAATCCTTTATAAAAACGTATGTACTAAAAAAGGAATAAAACATTTCTTAATATAGCCGTATAATTTTGAATAACCTAATCTTGTGTCTAATTTATTAGAAGTAAGTTTAAAGATTAATATTTTAGTGAGCTGCACTGTTCCAGACAATGATTCATTACACTTCTCTTAATTAAATCTTTATTGTATAATTGTGAAATATTTTATACGTTTCACTGAATTTTCAGTCTGTCCTTCCTTCCTTCCTTCCTGCCTGCCTGCCTGCCTGCATTACTTAAGGTAACAGCAAAATCTTATATCATAATAACTTGATGTTGATTTTATAATGGATGAGTGAAGGACAGTCATCTAGATATTGGATGAATAACATGGATAAATGCAATAGTTATCACTGATATTTTATAGTACTGAATGTCAAAGGTCCTCAAGTACCACAAATAGCATTTAATAAACTAAATGGAGAAATTATAAACAAGGTAATCATTCTTTTATCCATTTAAAAAGGTAAAGGTTCCCCTCGCACATTTGTGCTAGTCATTCCCAACTCTAGAGGGCGGTGCTCATTTCCGTTTCAAAGCCGAAGAGCCAATGCTGTCCAAAGACATCTCCGTGGTCATGTGACCGGCATGACTAACCGCCAAAGGCGCATGGAACGCTGTTCCCTACCCACCAAAGGTGGTCCCTATTTTTCTACTTGCATTTTTTACGTGCTTTCGAACTGCTAGGTTGGCAGAAACTGGGACAAGTTACGGGAGCTCACCCCGTTATGCGGCACTAGGGATTCGAACCGCTGAACTGCCAACCTTTCGATTGACAAGCTGAGCATCTTAGCCACTGAGCCACCATTTACACCATGACTTTTGGTTTCAAGTTGGAGATTAATCCAATCCAGTGGTGGTTCTGGAGATACATGATATATTTCAGGCATCATAGGTTGATCTCCCCCTCCCCCCCCTTCCTATATTGCAACTGTTAATTTGGGAGAACAAGAATATATGCCTTTGTGGTTAGGATACTTTCAGCTTTGCAAGAAGCTGAAATACTGTAGGTGTATGTGTGCATGTGTATGTGTGTGCGTGCATATGTGTGACATTTCTATTGGATGTTGGCTTTGACTTCTTAGCCACATTGGTAAATTACATTCAGTTGTCCTCTCTCTCTCATAATGCCTTAGAGCCCCAGGGGCATGTAGGAAACTGAAACAATGGCTAGTTGTGTCAGTGCATGTACAGTATCTAGAGTTTGGAGCCTAGAGATAACATGAAGGTGAGCGGAAGGGCTCTCATTAAAGGTGGTGTCTCTGAGTCACTCGGTAGCTTCTAAATGATTACATTCTCTGCATCCTCTTTCTCCTTAAACTATAGGTTTGGCTGGAGAGAAATTAAAGCTTGTAGTACATTTGGTCGCACTCAAGGTTGCTAAATAAATCCATTTCATTCTAGTTAAAATGTATTGTGCCACCTATTTAACTCTGAACCTTAATCTTTTTAAAAAAGCAGACTTTTAGCATTTTGGACTGAGAAGTTATGTAAGAAGAAGCTGTGGAAACTAGGAATCAAAATAGTGTCTGAAAAAAAACTTTCCAGCAATGGATTTCAGTACTAATCTTGCTAGTTTCTTGTTTTTCTCCCTGTAACAAGGAAATCATGAATCATCCATATCACAAGATTGCACAGTTAATTTAAAAACATGTTTGCTTTGTATAATTATTTCCCAGAATTCAGAATTTGGATATAGAATTTGGATTATGCTTCCCCACATCACAAATTTATATATATTGAAAATATGTGTGTGTATTAAACTATTTGCTTTATAAACTCCGCTATCTTACTTTGTGTGTGCCTATTTTTAATTTGAGTCAACAACAGCACATTAAACCATAAGTCAAACATTTTGAAAAAGATCCACCCGCCTATTTAGGATTGGAGATTTACCTAAGGTTACTTGTTAAACATATACTTTGTACAACATATTGAATTAGACACATGCTTGAAAGTAGCTGGTTAGTTTGTGTTTTAATGTTTCATGTAAACAAGAATGGTGAGTAGGTTAATATAAGTGAGCTGATCCAACAGGCTCCTGTGATTTTGTGGTGCTCCCAGTGAGTCAGGGTCCCTATATTGAATGTAATCCAATTTGCCTAGGAGAACCCCTGAGTACATTATAAGTTCTAAATATATTAGTTTAATATTTAGAGGGATTCTCTAAATCAATGAAAAGGATCAATAAGCTTAAATGGTCCTTGTTTGGGTTATGCCTATTAACATCTGTTCATTCTGGAGGCGCTCATTAAGCTTGTGAGATGTTCACAGCCCTTTCTTCAGAGTTCATATAACTTGCTACCTTTCATTTGATAATGTATTCATCCGATAATGTATTCATCCAGCCTAGAAATAGTCAAAATAAGTCGATAGATTTCATTTTAACCTATCTGCATCTTCCATTTGCATTGGGAAAATCAGCTGCTTGGTTACAAAAGAAAGAAAACAGGCAAAAGCACAATAAGAAGCATTTATTTAAGCAACAACATTGACTCTGTAGACCTATCCATCTTGTTTACTTTACGGCTAGCATAACCCTTTGAACCCACATCATTTTTATAAATCAATGAATGCCATAATCTTATAATGTAAAACATGCAGGATCAGAAACTTCTAAATCGGGACACATCAAACATTCCCAACTCACCACCTCCATTTGTTGCAATAAGACTCTGTCCTGGCCACCCTGAGCATCTACTTCCTATTAGGTTTATTTGCAATTTAAACATGAGGGACTGATACAGCCCAATTATACATCTTTTATGATGGATCAGATATGAGCAGAGCCATTCAAAACACATTGTAAGGACCAGAGCTTCAACCCTGAACAATGGTTTGTTTGTTTCATATCTGCCTGGAAAATAAATGAAGTTCCGATGCCTAAACTGATAGAATTAATCATGGGAGAATCTGGTGCTTTCTCACTTGATGGATTTCTTTTATTTGTTTTTGGGGACTATTGGAAATGCTGTTAGCTCACACTCCTCCTTCTGCCACTGTTTCTCTTCTTGCATTTGCATAAGCTCTTAATGACTTCACCTACTACCAGTAAAGGTCACTGATAAGCTATACTGGGAGAAAAATTATAGCAAGCAAAGGTCAGCACTAAGGCCTTATCCAGGATTTGATCATCTGAATAGAGGCTTCCTCATTCAAACTCTACAACACAGTTTTTATAAGCTCAGTTAATGCCACCTACTAAGTATTATAAAATTAAACAGGGCCTCCCTCTCTTTCCTTTCCTTTCCTTTCCTTTCCTTTCCTTTCCTTTCCTTTCCTTTCCTTTCCTTTCCTTTCCTTTCCTTTCCCCTACCCCTTTCCTTTCCTTTCCTTTCCTTTCCTTTCCTTTCCTTTCCTTTCCTTTCCTTCTTCCTTCCTATGAAGAGTAATCAGGACTTGATAGCCTAGGCAGCACAGGATTAATTAAGGCTTGCTAGCCCGGACGAGGTGTAGTTGGATCTGTGTGCCAGTTGCATGGCTGGGGGTTGGAGTCGGGGGGGAGTAGTGGGGTGGGGCGCACTGGGCACATCTCCTGTCATTAGCTGGATGCAGGCGGCGGGACGCAAGGCAGACGGGAAATCAAGCAGGTGGCAGTCGCCCAAAGGCTCCGTGGAAGCCGAGCACGCTAGGTCAAAAAGGCGAGCGAGCCTCGCCATATTCCCCCAAGGCAGCTTTTCTTCAATGCAGCAGGTCTCCTTTGCTGCCAGCATTGGCCTTACATCTGCCCACCCTCCCGGGGCTTCCCATACACACCCTAGCACAGCAGTAGTTTCAGCTCCAGCAGCTGCTGTGGGAGAAAGAAGAAAGTGCTCTGGGAGGGCAGGCAGGCAGCCCGGCCCGGAAGTGGTGTGTCCCCTGTCATGGGCTGGATGCAGGCAGCGGGGAAGGCAAATAGGTGGCAGTTGCCCAAAGGCCACGCGGAAGCTGAGCGCGCCAGACCCAAAAGGTGAGCGAGCCTTGCCATGTCCCTCTGAGGAGCTGAGTGCAGCGGGTCTCCCTCTCTCCTCTCCCCACCGTCAGTGTTGGCCTTACCTTCTAGATCCTCTGCCGGCATATTCAGCATGCCCATCATCCCAACAGAGCCAGCGTGTTGCTAAGGCTGACGTCGGGTGGCCCTTGGTGGAGATGCAGCAGCTGAGAGGGCTGCTGCCACTACGGCAATGCTCCAGGAGGGCAAGCTGATGTCCCAGACAGTGCTGCACATGCAGTGCCCTCCCGAAGCACCGCCGCCACAGTTCGCTTTCATTTCATGGTGGGAGAAGGAAGAAAGCGAATGGCAAGGCTGCTCTGGCTGTGCGATCACCGCACCTCTCCAGGCTTGCCCGCCACCTCCATGTGCTGTGCTTAGAAGGACCTTCCCTCCCTCCACCGCTGTTCACTTTTGTTTCAGGACAGGAGAAGCCAAGCTCCAAGCGCACAGAGGCAGCAGGCAATGCAGCCTTGGCGGGGGCTGCATTGGCCTCTCCGCCCGTGCCATATCCCGCTCTGGCTGGCCATGCAACTACAAGTGCGGCAATCTGGTCTTCACCAAAATGAAGGGCTACCCACACTGGCCTGCTCAGGTAAGCGCCGCCACCCAGACCGAAGGGAAAGTGCTACAGGCTCTGCAGTGGCGCAGCTGGGCCTGGTCCTCTCCCCACTGGCGGCCTCTGCGCCTATCACATCACTTCTTCACCAGCGGACCTTCTGCGCATGCACAAAAGATAAAAAAAATCCACATTGCTTCCTGTCATTACTTCACTTCAGTAGTGACATTACTGAAGCTCCGCCATCACTATCGGATCGCCGAACCAACCATGACAATCGCAATCGGATCGCCCGAACCGGTCCGAACAGGAGTATTTCACCCCGCTATGATTGTACAAGACTGCAGCATTTTTTAAAAGTTTCTTTATAGCTCAATAATACCAAACTCACCCCACAAACAAACAATGAGCCACATATAGTTTATACATGTGTCTGTTTTAGCATATCACAGACAATCTTTAGTAGGAGTAGTCCTTTCTTATAGTTTTCAGATGATTAAAAAAAGCTTTAGATTGCAATGTTTTAAGAAACCCAGATATTCTGGACAACAACATAATTTCTCTGAGCAGGGCCAGGTTATAAAGCCCATGGTTCCAAAGACATTGGTGGAAAGAAAGAAAGGAGAACTTAGCAAGAAGTATTTTCTTCTTCCCTCTATTTTCTTGCGAAAGACTTCATTCCTTGGTGGTGGGCAACCTCTTCCCTGGATGTCACATGGGATTATATTGCGTTTTGCATTAATTGCTTTCGGGACCATTTTATTTTCCGCACAGATCACATGTACCATGTCAAGCAATGACCAAAATTGAGACAGAAATGGAAAAATGTGAAGTGACGAGACCGGAATGGTTATCCCACTTCAGTCTTCAGTTCTCTAGAAGAAGACCCCTTTACCATTGCTTCTGGTGCTGATAGCCATTCCCTCAGATGGGGAGAGTCTCTATGAGTATGGCCTTGTTCCTGGCTCAGTCCACAAGGATTCTGGAAAGCATCAGGTGGTGACACTGCTGTTATTATAGCACACAGAAAAGGGCAGAAGGCTTTGTGATTTTGACAAGCTGCTTCAGCATGTATAAGACAGATAAAGTGAGGCAAAATATTTGCATGACCTAATGATAAGAGTCGGGAACCAACTATATTTATTCAGTAAAAGGCCTCTTTGCATTTTTAATTTAATCGGGGCAGGGCTGTTAGAAATGACTCTTTTCCCAGATTTCTCCCCCACCCCCTCACCCTCCTAGCTTCAAAATGAGCATTTGAATTTTAAACTTTTCCCAATTTACCGAGTTCAGGTTAGAGGGACATGGAATGAGTATAATAAAATATCGTTAAAAAACATTTTAATATGTAATAAAATATATTTGAAGTGCTCACTCCTTTACAAATGATTAAACTGGCAACGTCCCAGTAATAATTTTTACATGTAGTTTATACAATCTATAGCTACAAGCAAACCGATGAAAGAAAAAATAATGAACTTTATTTCCCTGGTTTTTTTTTTCTGAAGTAAGTTTATATTAGCTAACAATTGCATGATTTTATTAAAACGTATGAAGGTTTAAGGTAGACTGATTGATATATCTCACAAATCTGACTTCTTGGCTTTCTTAAGAAATGAAATGTGCGTGTGTGTGTGTGTATAGTCATAAGATGATGATTAGGAAAAAATAGGTTCATATATATATATGTATATGTATACACACACACACACACATACATACATACACACACATATATGGAACCTGCTCATGTTCTCTCAGCCCTAGGAAGAAAGTAAGGAGAAGCCATGTCTGGCAATGCTGCCCACCAGAAAACAGAATTTGCTAATCTAATTAATTCTCAACTGTGCATGTTTGGCTATATTGTTGTTCTGGCTGCTGCTGTTGAGGTAGTTATTGTCTCCCAATTTTTAATAACTGCCCTGAAGCTATCCTCTCCTTCTTCCCCTTAGGCTCACTGATGTTCCTCCAGCCAGCCAATGCTGCAGTCTCCAACTGACTGTATTTTCACAGTAAGAGAAGAATGAAAAAAAGAAAGAAAGAAAAAGAAAATGGCTTATTTTGAAGGGAAAGCAAAATGGCCACTCTGTTTGGCAGGAAAGGCCGAGAGGGTTGGATGGCTTGGAGCATGCCAACAGTTAGAGAAATCCCAGAAGGGAGGAAAGAGGAAATGGGAGTTGCTTGCCCTGTAGCTCCCTAAAATTGCTGCAAAGCATTTCTTTTAGAGTTATAATTGAGCAATTAACTTGCCAAATTAATTAGCTTGGGTCTTGCAAGATGGCCAAAAAGTCCACTGTGTCATAAGTTCATAAGGGCTGTGCCTTTTCTCACTAGCATATCATATCGTATATGGGAGGATATGAGAGTTAGGGTTGAGTATTTATATTTTATATTATCTAGCTGGTATTGTGTATAGGTTTTGTGATATTTTTAATGTTGTAAACCGCGCACAGGTATCTTGTGGTAAGATGGGCAGTCAATAAATTTGATAAGCAAACAAACAAATGAGTCTCCAGGAACTATATTTTCCCTCTCTCTCTTTCCCTCCCTCCCTCTCCACATATACATATCAGGGGTGGGTTCTAATTTTTTTTTACTACCGGTTCTGTGGGCGTGGCTTATTTTGTGGGTGTGGTTTGATGGTCATGTGACAATTCTTTAGGATTTAGCAGCGGTACTGGTCTACCAAGCTTTTAACTGCTTGCAGAGCTGTACCGGTCTACCCATTTGCTCTTGGAGCAAATGTTCTTGATCAGCTGTAGGGCGGCCCTTTGAAGCCCCCCAGCAAGAGTTTAAACAGTTTTTTTCCTTCTAGCTGATCAGCTGGGACTCGGGAGGCAGCGAATAAATTGAGGGCAGGGCCAAATAAAAGGTAAGAATAACGCAGGCGGGGCGGGAGGGCCCAGCTCCCGAACAAAGAGAACCAGTTCGCTGACGTCATATCGTCACCGCTACTGGCTCGGCCGAACCAGGCCGAACCCACCACTGATACATACACACATACATACTATATGTGGAGCATCAGTAATAGATTCAGCTATTACGAAGAATGTTACTTCTGTCATTATGCTGCTATAATGCACACATTTTCTTTCTCATGGACATGATATTTCTATAGAAATTAATATTTTTATAGAAACATCTTACCTTCCAAATAGGTGCCATTACCCTATACTTTATCCAATATACATTCATCTATGGCCCACCTGCACATATTGCAATCAAGAGCTAATTGTGTCACTTTTACATATTCATGTATCAACAGGGAACTGAAATACTACTATTGATTTTTTAAATTTGCAATATTCCATTAGTGATGAAAACCTGAAACTAGAATAGATAAAACTTGACAATTTAAGGTGGTGGTTTTCTTTTTTTTTGGTCATAGACACTTTTATTAAACCTGACCATTAAATAAGACAAAAAAAAAAAAAAAAAGAAAAAAGCAAAATTCAACTGCTTTTTGTTACTTTAGAGAAAAATGTGCATCCCCCCCTCCCAAATGGAGCAAATCAAATTATTACTGATCTGAATTGAGCATGTTCAATAACTACAACTTAGTTTCATTTTCTTACAATTTTTATGAAATGCCATGAACCAAATGAAGGAAACCACTCTGAAATCAGCTCTTAATGTTCTTATCCAATTCCAAAATGAAACTAGTTTGAATCCTCTGTTGTTTAGGTCAAACTCTCATCTTATGTCTCTTGCAATGATGGGGACTATTTTCATTTCTGTCATATAGACTCTATCCAAAGGTGCCTCTTGACATCAAATTCTCAGCTCAGTGAAAGCTAGGGGCCACTGTTGCGCTGCATGCCAAGCATAGCCCAAGGATTGAATATACCATCCATATCTTCTCTGGACTGCAATGGGAACATCTTATCTGAATGCCACAAAAGTGATGTGCTATTTTGACGGTGTGCCAAATCACCAGTTCTGATTGTTTTCAATCCAGCAACAGCCTTCATACAGTTCAGTTTTTACCTGTAGGTTTCTGCTTATTTTAACGTAGAGATGCAGGACTGGATAAAAGGAGACTTGGGAGAAATCTCCTTATCTCTGGTTTTTTTTTCCTTAAAAAAAAAATTCAAATAGATCTCAGGAAAAAAGGTTTGTCTTCAAAAGACCTCAAAAGCTCCTTTGAAATCAAAATGATTAAAGGTTGTTTCTTCTCTTATCCTACATCAGCAAGGCTACTAAATACCTTGCTTTGACTCTTGACAGTAAATGCATCTTTTGTTGGTCGCAGCTGTAAAAATGAACATTAATATTCAGAAGCTCAGTATAGGAGATGAAATAAATTCTACTATTTTAGTTTTTCTCTGTGTGTATAGAACAATGTAGATTCTAATGAGAAGAACTCAGAAAGCAACAGCAATCATTCAATGTTGCCAAGAGAACCTCAAGGAAGCATCCATGAAGTCACCAATCTTATCATCATCTAGCCCTGCCCTGTTCTACCCACCAGTGACCCCCATTTTCCTACAGCGCACCGTCAAACTTTGTAGTGCTTCCTTCTCTCCCATCAGCATGCCCACCCCCTCAGTCAAGAGGGGAGCCTGAGTCAAAATAAAGTTCCCTTTCTTTTTAAAGCCCTGGGTAGGCAGGACATCTGGAACAACCCTCAGCAACCACTCTTCAATTCAAAATTAATTGAACTATAAATAAGTACACAAATGAGAAATTGGCATGCATAGCTCTCTCTCTCTCTCTCTTTTTTTTTTACAAAAAGACAGTCCTCATGTTGGCTTTATTTGCAAACAAAATGGTGGATGGCATCTGTTTGGAAGTATGAGCATTCTTTAGCAAAAAGCATCCTGGGGTACTTGATGGGATGGTAGGGAGATATTTCACCTGTTTGACTTTGGAGAAATAGGTATTTGATAGCAGTGATTTTGTGAACAGGCAAATCCTGCCACTTGCTATCCATTCTATGTATGTTTCTTTGCTTTTGAAGGTCAGTTCCATGCTCCACAATAGGAGATTCCTGGGTGGCTTTTAGCCATTTATTATTTCTCTGCAATCTTTCCTCCTCCAGTGTTATTGAGGGGGGCGGGGGGCGGAATGGAGAGCACCATGTACTTTGCCGCCAGCATTGAAGAAAGGCAGGATATGCATCTAATGAATAAATAAAGAACAGGTGGTAACTAAATAGCAGCTGCCCAACGAAGAAATGGGCAGCAAGAACTTTGAATCAAAACATAGAGTGTGAGGGATGGAGAAGTGAAGGCAAACAATTTTATTTGTGCCTAACACTTAAGCAGAGTAATTTTGACAGACTAATTAGACGTTGAATTAAGACTACTGCAGAGGGCACCTGCAGCAAAGTACTCAAGTTGAACGGGGCATTCCTATGACTGACTAAATTGCTGTCCCCTTCCCTCCGGTTCTGATTAAGAAAAGGAGGATTTCTGTTTGGGAAAAGTCATAGTGTTTGAAAAGCTCACATGATCAAGAAGGAAGGGATTGTGGGTGGCTAGAATGGAGGAGACACCAATATTCTGAGCCATGCCCCATTTATTTCTCTCAAAAGGATGCATGGGAAGGGGAGCACATTTATAGTACATTTTTCTCTCCAGCCTGTGGCCCGATCCAAGCTATTTTCAGACTTGATTTTTCTTTTGTTGGCTTCTCCCACGTTCTGTTTCATTTTTGGAATGTTGCCCTGTTGATGGACAGAGAGTTGGAAGTCCTGAGCTCCTGCACATAAATTACTTCCAATATTCCATCGGGTTGGAAAGGATTAAAAAAAAGAAAAGAAGAAGAAGCCTTAAGGTAAGGGTTTCCAAGTAGGGGTCATGAGGGAAATCCAGGGGGTGTGAGAAGATGTTAAAAAGATGACTGCTGTCCAACCCCCCCCATACTCATTTTCAAATGAAAATCTGATAAACTGGGAAGGCTGAGGGGGGTGGGCAGGCCGACGGGAGGGGAAGGAAGCACTACGAAGTTTGACAGTGTGCTGTAGGAAGACGGGGCTGAATGTTGGGAAGAACAGGGCAGGGCTGGATGATGGGAAGATTAGTGGCAGATTGTTGGAGATCTGGGGGATGGAGACCAGATGGGTGTCTTTTCACAAATATAAAATGGGAAAGAGATTTAATGGACATTTGGCTGGGGAGGAGTGAGACTTCCTAAAAAAATCAGAAAAGGAGCTCTATGCCAAAAACCTTTGAAATCGTTAACGAGAGGAGCCCCACCAACAAGCCCATCAAGCGTTGATCATATGTGTGTATATATTTATAAACTAGGTATGTAACTGTGAAATAGAAGCACCTTGGAAAAAAGAATGCAATGGTTAGGATACAGCAAATTTAAGAAAGCAAAAAAAAAAGTAGGGTTTTTTTGTTCTCATCACTGAGTATTTATTATATATAACAAATACATGAAAAAGAAAAAACTATATTGTGTGATATAAATAGTTTATTTACATTACAGAAAAAACATCAAGACAATGTATACTATTTCAAATATATCCATACATAATCAAATATAGCTGTAGTACATGTTTCGTTCTGTTTTCATTGGTGTCGATTACCACAAATGCAAGGCAACATGTGTAGAACTTTTGTCTATAATACTGTATTTTGTAAGTCCAAGCTCTCTGCAGTTTACTTTTGCCATTGTGGAAACATGCGCTCTTTTTTAAATTAACCTGGTCGATGCTCTTGTTGTGTTGTCTGAACTGTAGTGCCCTGTGTTTTGCTTTTGCCTGTGAATTCTGTTGCTCCTGGGACATTTCCTGAAAGCAGCCGGGGGGAAGAAAAGGGAGGAGAAAAAAGAGGGGGGAAAGGCATGAAATTTGCTTTGCTAAATGACAGCCGAGAATTGCAGCTATTTAAGGGCAACTGGAGATTCTACCTGTCACTCTAGCTCATCTTCTCTTGACTGCACAGCAACAGAGCTAGTAAAGGAAGACAACCTCCTGCTTACCCTGGGGAGCCAGCTTTAATTTTGGAGCTTGGAAATGCCAAACCATTCCTCCTAGGACCTGGCTTGCATGTAAGGTCTGGTTTCTCAACCCCGGTTTATATCTCTTCCTTAAGCAATAGGGGTTTTGTAACCGTCGAAAAAGGGATGTACAGAAAACCATGGAGATCATACTGTCTTTGTTTTTAGCCAGCTTGGGGAACATGAAAGAGGAATAAAGATCATCCTCACATTAGCTTTAATTTGCCAATGCCAATAATAAACCAGCAGGTTGTTCTCCCACCCGCAATTGATAAAAACTGTAACAATGTCCAAGCAGTGCAATGTAAACTATACACATTTTTAATCATCAGATGCTCTGCTGGAGGAATAAAATAACAACTTTAGAGGTTAAGAATTATAGATGTCAAAAGAAGATTTTGTATTCCATGTTTACAGCGCAATATTGTATGGCACTCGTTATTTTCGGCTTCTGAATAGAGCTAGATATTATCAGTGCATCACAGACCCTAGTCTTTTGAAATGCCATCAGGACCAACCATCAAATCCCACCACCCAAGAAACATAATTACAGTCTTCTTCTGTGAAGGATTGAAATGGCATAAGTCATGGCACCGTTTTCCATTATCATGGATTGGGAGAATAGCTGCATTCAAAATTACTGTTCTCCCTAAAATCTATTTTTGTTTCAAGACTGCCAATTTCTTCCTTTGCTATTTCATTTCATATATTCCAAAGAATTTCCCCTTCATATGTGCCCTGAGTCGTTGGAATGGGATGTTGGGTCAATAAAATATGTTGTTGTCATAAAATAAATAAATAAAAATGTGCTAATTATTTTTTTTTAAATAAATTTAATTGGTCAAATCACTAAATATAAGTAAAAGCATAATGGAAGCTGAAGCATACTAAATCTAAAATGTTATTCAATTATTAATTATGAATTCAATTAATATTATGCATTTTCAATTAACTCATATAATAAGGAATTCAAGTGATAGTGGGTATAAATCAAGATGACACTGGATTCTTAGGTACGGTAATAAAATTGTTCCTTAATATTATGAAATTAGTACTTATTATCTCAGATCTATAACTTATTTCAGAAATCTGAAAAAGGCAGAAACGCTGGTCCTGATCTTTCTTTTCTTCTCCTACTCCTCCTTCAGTCCAATACCTCTCTAAAACATCTACTTATAATCAGGGTGAAATCCAGCAGGTTCTGACAGGTTCTGGAGAACCGGTAGCGGAAATTTTGAGTAGTTCAGAGAACTGGCAAATATCACCTCTGGCTGGTTCCAGAGTGGGGTGGAAATGGAGATTTTGCAATATCCTTCCCCCAGGAGTGTGGAGGGAATGGGGATTTTGCAGTATGCTTCCCCTGGAGTGGGGTGGGAATGGAGATTTGCCATGCCCACAGAACCGGTAGTAAAAATTTTTGGATTTTTTATAACCTTTAGCAACATTTTAAATATGAACTAGGTGAGATTATGCAGTGATTGGGACTTAAAGGGGAAAACCCAAAGGTGCTTTTCAAAAGCAACTGGACTTCCTTAGCTTTTTCCTCCTTGAAAACATTTGACTTCTCCGGAAAAAAAAAAAAGTTGTGTTCCCTTTTGAAAAGCATCTTTGGGACAACCATGATTTGGATGATTGAGAATCCCCATAGGCATTAATGGGGAAAAGACACAATTCAGTATGCAAAAGTGCTCAGAGAACACCTGTGGGCATGTTCTTCAAGAAATAGGTTCAGATCACTGCTATTCAATCCCAAATGAAGATGAATATAGTTCAAGAAAGTCCCAACAAGGTAGTTCATGCTCATATAGATGTATTGTGGGCCATCTATTTCTCTTCAAATCTAGATTGTGGCTTATCTTCAAATCTTCAAATCTTAGATTGTGTATATCTACTTCCTTTAAACTCAGTGAATCTCTCTTACAAAAATATTTGCTTATACTAAGCCTCATAGGTTTTCAAATAGACAGTCTTCTTAGAGAATGATTTGGAGTTTGAACTTAATAAATATAATTAAAAATCTGTATACCATGTAAATTCTTTTAAATTGATTTTAAGAAGACACCAGGAATTGATCCTGAAAAGAATACATATGCAGCACCCTGTTAAAATTACACTACATAAATTGTAACCTTTGTAGGTTATATTAAGGGTTAGCATATATTATCACCTTTGGTGGTAATGTATACTTCGTAGTTGAGAGATTTGAAGTTGCTGAGAAAAATCACCTATTCACAATGAACCCTGTTATGCCTTGGTTTATTGTCTGTATTTCTTAAGGCATATAAATTGATGCAGATAAGAATGGATTCAATTCCTGATGTTAGTACCTACATGCATTATCATAAACCATTGAAAAAACTAAAATACATCTTTAAGCAGATCAATGATAGTTGGGTTGATACTCTATCACAAGAGCAAAAAGCTTTGAAATGCATTTGTTTCAAGTTTTCTCTTTTTTTTCTAGCAATATTTTTAACAATGCTTTTGCTACCAGATTATTCCCTTTCCAAACAATTGCTACTTTGATAGAAATATTGAATATGGATATTTTTCTTTAATGTCACACATGTTTTGCGATACATAACAGAAGAAGGTTTGTGCTATCCAGATAGGATTGTCTCCTTTCTATACGAGGAGTCATTAAATTGTGATGATGTGCCTTTGTAATGCTTGGAGAAGTGGATTTGGAGGGATGTTTTGCTTGTGCAATGCAGCTATATGGTGACCTTTGCAAAGTTGAATTATTTGAACAGCCCTTTATATTCATGGGCTTCTCTCTCTCTCTCTCGCTCTTCTTGCTACAATGTTCATTGTTTTTTTCAGTTTGAATGCTGCATTTTTAGTTTTTGTTTTGATTTTTCTTTGTCAACAGAAAAATGAACTTTATGTTCTTTAATTATCTGAACCTCTACAATTTCAGTACTCAGTTTATGAATATTTATATTATAGTCTAAATAGGTTTGGGGAAGTT
Source organism: Pantherophis guttatus (assembly GCF_059756535.1). Lineage (NCBI taxonomy): Eukaryota > Metazoa > Chordata > Lepidosauria > Squamata > Colubridae > Pantherophis > Pantherophis guttatus. Next base: position 164,078,321 of record NC_142063.1, read on the forward strand.
GCTGATGCTTATAGTTGAATCTGTGCAGCTCATCAGTTACATCTTGACCAATGGGACTTAAATTCTAAATAAACAGAGCTAGATTTGTAATATTGGTATATTAATCCTGGGGTTGTTGTAGCTAATGACTTAACTTGTCTGCACATTTATATCCAGGCACCAGAAGGGGAGAAAAAGAAAGGTGAACAAAGACGGGGTCTTCTATCAGAAATGTTGACAGAATGACTGTTTCATCAGGATGTTGAAATGAGCACTGCGGCACTGCTCCTTATATATGTATGTGAGTGTGTGCACACTCGCTGTCATGATGCACTTACAAAAGAGGTAGGGCTTGTATCACAACTTGTATCATTTGCCTTCCTGACCAAACCCTTGTCTCCCATCTTCTCTGCTAGTAAAAAAGCCTTGGGTCAAGCAGTAAACATAGCTCTGAATTTCTTCTCACCTCCTCCCATGTTTTTAAATTTTAATTAATTAATTCCATTCTTCTGGGTCTCCTTCCCCATCTATTATACAGGATCTAGAAAAAGAAATCTCCAGATATCCTGTTTTATTTAACAGTTGGTTTAGAAAGCGTAGAATGGGGTAGCCATATAAAAACAAAGTGCTGAGTCAAAAAAGCAGAAAGCTCGTTAAAATGTATCGCTTTGTATACATGGATCCTATTTAAGGGCCCTGTAGAAAGGACATTCAAGAAGAAAACCAGAAATATATGGACACATCAATAGAAAATACGTGATTTCTTGCAGCGCAACTAGAGTTCACCTGTGGACATTTTTAATTTCACAATCCCCTAGGCAGCTGCATTTGTGCTGGAGGTCACCTGGTTTTGTCAGGTTCATTTTGTAAAAAACTGTGAAAATCCTATTTTAAGGATTTTTTTTTTTACAGTTTTCATGCATTTCCTAGCTCAAAAGGATGGGAATGCACATTGCAACTTTTCTGAGACATGGTCTGTTGAACTCCAATGGCCATGTTTGGGAGCTACAAGTGGTCCTCACTTAGAACATTATAAGATAACCCAACATTATATCTTAGTATTTATTTATTTTGCTTTATGTCCTGATTCTTCCTCCTGTCTCCTTTTTTCCTAGGAGAAAAATAAAATACATGCCAGTGGCAAAATGATATAATATACATTATGTAAGATTTCCAGGGTAAGAAATTCTGTACCCTGTTTTCCCCAAAATAAGACATCCCCTGATAATAAGCCCAATTGGGTTTTTGAGTGCATGGCAATAAGGCCACGCGCTTATTTCAGGGTTCAAAAAAATATAAGACAGGGTCTTATTTTCAGGGAAACACGGTAGGAATTTTCTGAACGGCAACTAGCACTGATAAGAAATGGCACTTTCTAACATGTTCGTTCCAAATGGCCAAGTCAGACAAACATTATTTGTGAGCATAATGTTTCTGGAAGTTGTTGCTTGAAGAGATCTCTCTTGAAAAAAGAAATATCTTGTTCCTATATCCTGTTGGCATCTTAAATAAACCTACACTGTCTTGAATACCAATAGTTTGCATTTGCACATTTTTGTGATTTGGGGACTCATGTTTGATTTTAATGTATAAATGCCTTTCAACAATATGTTTGGGTAGATGTGATTTTGAAAAGCAATATGCAAGTTTTTAATGAACATGGAATCTAAAAATACCAAAAAAAAAAAAAATGTGTTCATCTAATATATGTATATATATTTTAATCTTTTAAGCAAACTGTTAGCTTGCTTTATGGCCTACGGCTGGCAGAATTTGTAAGCTGGAAGGAAGATTAGTTGAAGAACATGAGGCAGCACCATTTTTCAGTTTAGCAGTTCCTTTCTCATCTCCATCCTTTTATGTACGCTGTATTTTTGGCTGTTATTTTTGTGTTTCCTGAAGCCCACTTTAATATAATACATTGCCCTTTTTCGGTAGGGGAGGGTCTACTCTTGAGGGAAGAATTGATGAACGTAGCTTGGTAGACAACCTCTCCAAGATTCAGCAGACATTTTTCTATTATGCCTTTAGGTTGGGAAAGGATTTATGAATTGCTTTGTATCTTTTCTTGATCTGAACGTGAGATGTAGATGCTTAAGATATAGTGGAGCTTCTTTTTACTTTCTATAGGAAACTGCTATGTATTTTTTTCCCCTGTTTCTCATTTGTTGGAAAAGGTTTTTTATTTTAAAGGCATATGATTTATAGGAATAGTTGCAGGAAACTTGAATCGCTTTCTGATGTTTGGAAAAAAGCCTGAAGAAATTGTGATGCTGAGAGAAACTGAAACTTTTCTTCCCTAAGTGGTTGTACACATTTTTTTGAGAGGTGTGTGTGTGTTTTTAAGACAGTTTTTGAATTCTGGACACTGCCTGGACAAATTCCTGCAGTTTTCTTGGCAAGTTTGTTTGGAAGTGGTTTGCCATTGCCTGCTTTCCAGGGCTGGGAGGAACTGGTCCAGCTGGCTTAAGGTGGGACTAGAACTCACCATCTCCTAACTTCTAGTCTAATATTTTAACTATCTGACATTTGTTATGAAATTTGGTACTGAAAATTAACTATTGATCAATAGAGCAACAGTGTTTCAAAGATTTTGAATTTGGAAGAATGCATTTGGAGGAACTGTTTCAATGATAACAAATCCCATTCTATTATTTGAAAATCATCTTTATGCATTATAATCCTCGTCTCTCCACACGGAATGTTTCTGAATTGTCTAAAGCAGCTCCATCTTCACAGTCCCCATATATTTTATGTGATTGTTAGAATCCAATCACAGAATCCAATCCCCAACAGAATGTGGCCCCTTTTCTTTTTTTGTAGCCTCACCAACTAACTAACTAACTAACTAACTAACTAACTAACTAACTAACTAACTAGCAAACTAACCTGGCTATCTAGCTAGCTAGCTTCTAATCTCACAACAATGAGCACACAGGGCAGCACATGGATAATTAAGAACACCAAAATAGAACATAAATTTATAATAATGATAGTCAATAAAGATAACATATGTTGGAGTCTAAAACATTCCATTTTCAATCTATGTCCAAATCCAAATCAGAACAAACTAATCCACTAGCAGGGCTATGTCAGCTTCTCAACCGAAGTGTGAGAGAACATCCAACATCAAAATCTTGTGAAGGCCAGAAAGATCAAGGACAGCATGATTTCTGGGGAGATGCTGTCCATATGGCAAGTTCTAAAATAGAGAAGGCATGACTCCCAGGTTTCACAAGATGACATTTTTTGATGGATGGGGCCTGGAGCATCTCAGCCATGTCAGTTATAGTAAAGCATGAACAAATGGAGCCCTCTGGATCACCTTAACATTCATGATCAGACCACAGTTGGTGGAGAAGATTCTGCTACAGAATCTCAGTTTTTACTGGGCAGAAAACAATATTCCTTATTATTCACCAAAAAGCATGTTTCTAAAGGGCTTTCATCTAAAGATGAAAACTTAGAGGGAGATGGGCCCTCTCGCATTTTCTGGGTGGTCCATAGTTGCAAAAAGTGAGAAAGACTGCCTAGAGCAGAGGTGTCAAACTCAAGGCCTAGGGGCTGGATCCGGCCTGCGGGGTGCCTAGATCTGGCCCATGGGGCTGCCCTGGAAACAGCAAAGGACTGGCCTGCAGTGCCTCTGCCAGTGAAAATGGAGCTCCGTTTTCACTGGCAGAGGGTTGCAGGAGGCCGTCAGAGCCAAAAATGGAGCTTGGGAGCCTGTTTTCACTGGTAGAGTGCTCAGGCCACCACAGGTACCCCCAACAAGAGTGATGTTGAGCTGGCCACACCCCCCCTAGGTCAAATATAACCCTGATGGGGCCCTCAATGAAATTGAGTTTGACACCCCGGCCTAGAGGTAGCCAGGATGCCTATGGCAAGTGAACATTGTATTGAAAGACTGGTACATTTGTAGACTAGGAGACTTTCAATGAAGCTTGTTACAGCCATTAATATTTCAAAAGAAATCAAGGATTCCCTAGAGCATGACTTAGAAAAAAACCCCACTAATCTAAATGAAAATCAACTCATTTTTTAAAGGTGACTGTATTTTTTAAAAAGGGCTCTGAGAAGGTTGGTTTATAATTCAAAGACTAAGATATAAATGGACATTGAATTTTTGCAGTTTTATATGATTGCCTCTTGTGCCTTGTACTAAGCTGAACATCTGAGGAAAAAACCTTCTTGATGTTCTTAGTTTGTTCTAAGTAACTCAGAGGTAATACATGAGCCAATCCAAAACACTGAAAACAGGAAAAGATTATCTGTAATTAGTATTGTTTCTCAGTGTCTTCAGGCAGCTTCTATTTAGTTATTGATTAGACCACTGTTTCTCAACCTTTGCAATTTTAAGATGGATGGACTTCAATTCCTAGAATTCCTCTGCCGGCATGTCTGTCTGGGGAATTCTGAGAGTTGAAGTCCACCCATCATAAATTTGCCAAAGTTGAGAAACACTGGATTAGACCAAAGGAGGGAATACATCAGACCTGCATGCTGGCCTTTCTATGTCTTTACACTGAGATGTCATATTCTGGAAGAATGTCATAAAACGACAATACTGTGACTAACCTTGTAATGCAGAGTACGACAACACAGATGATTGCAATCTGGATTGTTCCAATCACTGCTGCTATTAAGACATACTGAAATCGAACTGGGCCTGGAACCACATACAAAACGCTGTAGTCTTTCTTTTCACAGTGTTGTCCAGTGTAGCCCGCGTCACATCTACAATGAGAAAGTACAGATTCCTTCATTCCTTTGTCTGCAGAGGTTAATTCAGCTTCAAACAGAAGAGTAGGCGAAAGAGAGAAGTTTGATAACTGGATCAAAAGACAGTTGTTGGGCATGCTTGGTATAGTAACTTTCTGAGGCCTTTCTAATGACTTGTAAGCCCCCCAGAGACACCTTGTAGGGAAGATGGATGGCATGAAAAATTAATAAATAAGTAATAAATAAATAAAAGTCCAGTTATATCTTTCAACAGAAGAAATTGATTTTTGTAGTTAGAGGTAACTGCCTATCTCAATATAGGCTAACAAACATTCAAACAAATGTCTTCTTGGAGAGATTATTGGTTCTAGGTCACCCTTCCCCATGTTGGCTTTCATATGTGCCAAGTTTCAATTCTTAGTTAAAGGGCACAATGGTTGAGGATTTTAGAAGTCTACCACATCAGAAGAGTCTGTATTTGAAGAAAGTTGGTCAGTGAATTGTTATTTCTCGTTATTAAATTACTTCATTTATTGAAGGGATTCATACTTCTATTTAAATCAAATAATCCAGGACAAAGTTGATACTGCATTGGCATCTTAAAGGAAAGGAGAATATTAAACCAACCACACTGTTAATCTGTTCTGGATGAAGCCGTCTCTAGGTAAAATAAGGCTTGCTGTTCAACATATCATTATCACTTCTAGCTATTCCTAATTTGTGAGCTCCACGAGCACGGGCATGGTGGAGAATCTGCTTCAATTGGATGATATCGCTGAACTGCACTCCAGGAGTTAGGCTGTTTTGAGGTCCTTTGAAGGACTTTCTGGAATGCATGGTGGAGAAAGTATCTCCACTGGAACCAGACACATCCCAGAGATCTTGAAAGGACACCTGTCTTAAGCCTTTGAATAGCTTGTTCCATAGTTGTGAGGAGTAGCATCAATGGGACTCTGTGATTTACAAAGAACCAACAATTAGGCCATTCCCTCTAGCATTAGCATAGACTAAATGTGACCATAGAAGAGTCCTGGGCTTAAATGTAGATCAGCTACTACTGTACATAAGGTAGAAGAAGTCCCTGGAAGAGATCCCTGTGAGACCAGTACAAATTTCTTCCTCACCTGCAATGTACTGTACTTAACCATAATCTCTCCACATCCTTTTTCTCTCAGCTAAGATCCGATGCTGATTTAAAGTGAAAGTAATCCACCTGAGGAGTTATTCTAAAAGAATGAGGGTTCTTCCACCCTCAGCCATGTGCATCTTTTGTTTATAAATCTGGACTCTTGTTCAGCCTTCAACATACTGCATGCATTGAATTGGTTGCGTGTGATTAAGGAAGGTGTTTATATGCCATTGATTAGTTCATTATCATTGCACCCTTTGTTGAGTTTGCTATGTTTGCTGCGGATGTTTTATTCATAATTGACTGCGGAAATTTTAAATGTTAGGTCTAGTTATGTTAATTCTTGGGAATAATGTTTGAATTACAGCATTCTATAAATGGAAGGAAAATAAATGAATATATAAATATCTGAGGCAAATCTGTATTTACACAAAGTAGAACTAGTACCATCATAGTACATCCATTGTGATTCTTGATTTAGCTTTCTAACATTTTTTTTAAGAGGACGATGTTGTCTCCATTGCTTCATATGCTGGATGAGAGTGAAAAAGGCAACTTGGAATTCTGTTGAATCAGTCATAGAATCAGAGTCATTGAAGTCTGTAAAGGATTGTGTTCTACAACTGGCCTACAAGAAGCCTAGGATAAGCTCGCAAGCCGGGCATGGAAGCATTAATTTATTTGAGCCCACAGCAGTTATATCTCATCATTTAAGATGGGAAAAGCTGGGGAGACCTGAGGTGGCATGCCAGGAGAAGGAACTAATACACAACTGATATATTTCTGAATACTCCGGTGAAGCAAAGAAGAGGCAGAAAGTAGCTGCTACCCATGATATCAACATCCATCAGAGAGGCATCACAGAGAGCAATAGCAGATATTTCTTATCTATAGCAAATTTCCAATATTTCTATATCTATGATGCATAACAGGAACATTTGCTGAAAAGCAGGACCCCCGTCCAACCTCTTTGAGTTGTCTGAAGGATTGTCCATATGCTGCCTGTTTTCATTCAAGCAGTTAATTTGGATTTCCTTGGATATTCCTTGCCCAAAAGGCACTTCCTATATTTCTCAACAATTTATTTTTTTCTATACCTTGGAGTTCCTCTGAGGGGCTCCAAAGTCCTAAGTCTGGCAGCTTAGGGGGCTGGAAATCCAACAATCTACCTTCCTGCTTGCCCTCAAACTTTGCTATTAAGTGAGAGAAGACAAGACTGACTTAAACTCCATTACGTGCAGTGCAGTGCTCCTTTCTGAAACTAACCTTATTTCAACCCTCATCAGTGCAAACCTTCTGTCTTCAGCCATTTTCCCACATGGAGAAATTGATGTTGACATAGTTCTTGACATTTGCTCACTGTGGGATTTCCTGGGACAAAAGCTGTTGGCCATGTGCTAAAAATCAACAACAAATACCCACTGGGCCAGCCTATGCTCTGTTATGCCTTTTTAGTTAGGAATGTATTGACAGACTTTGCAGGAATGCTTTTATAAACAGATTAATGCTGCTGCATAATTCAGTGCAGCTTGGCTACATACATTAGGTATCTCTGTACATAATTTAGATCTAGAGTAGATGAGGGTTCAGCAATTATTGTTTTTTTTAAAAAAAAATGCATTGAAAAAAACACATTTCTTTTTACCAGGTATTCCTATTTAGGTGATCAGTTTGAAGAAAAAGTTACCTGCAAGATGGCTCCAGCATATTAGCAGAATGCTCACATTTTCCATGCATGCAGAAACCGTTATAGTGTTCTGGACACGGAATGTAGATTCCCCTGGCACTTTCTTCCAGCTTGTTTGCATTTTCTGTGAACAAGAAGATCTGTCTGTAAATGCATTGCTAAGAGAGGAGGGGAGGAGGAAGAGGAAGAGGAGGAGGAGGAGGAAGGGGAAGAAATAACAAAGCAATACTACTTTTGCATTCCATGCAAAGTAGTCTTTAAATGGCAAAGCTATGATTTATAAACCAAAAAATATGCATGATAGGAAGCTTATTTGCAATTCTTTGCAATATTGACATTCTCATATTATTTCATATGGTACAGAAATGGCTGATTCCGCTGCCTCCTCACTGATTGCTTGGGGACACCTTCTGCGTCCAAAGCTCATAGTGATTTATCCACGTTGCAAAGTAGCAATAGCAAAAATTATAACAATTAAAATAACCTCAATCTAGGTGTGTGAGTCTTTGACGCTTACAAATAATTAACAAGTCATTCCTCTAAATGCTGGGATGTATACTATTAATTAAAGATTAGCTTAACCACTTTGCAGAACTGTGGCCCACAGAGGCTTCTGAGAAAAGTGCTCTTTTTTTATTAGCTCTTTGTTAGCACTAAAAGAAGCCTCTGTCTTTACCCTAAATTAGATAGTGCAAGCAGGAAAAGTCATTAATAACACAAGAACATGACAAGTGGACTTATCACACACAATAATTTGTCCTTTTAGTTTTGCTCATTTTATTTATATTTTAGTGTAAGCTAATTTCCATGTCCAAATTAATATATGAACTCATACAATTATCTTTTGATAGTTACAGTTCTTGGAGTTTTGCAGGGCAGTTCTGCAATGTAGAAAATGAGTGCAAATATGCAAACATTGTACAAAATTCTGTATAGAAATTACATACAAAAAAGCATATGTTAAGGGAAAGTAAAGACAAAAATACGATTTTGACTGAGGTTGATTCAGCCTTTCATCCTTCCGAGCTCAGTAAAATGAGGACTCCGATTGTTGGGTGCAATATGCTGACTTTGTAAATGTCTTAAGAGAGGGCTGTAAAACAATGTGAAGCGGTATGTAAGTCTAAGTGCTACTGCTATTTTAGAAAAAACAGCATATGCTATATGAGGCTTCACGTTCAAACTATGCACATGGGAATATGGATGAATTGTATATGATTTTCACGTGGAACCAATTCAAAAATGGAAAAGAACAAACAAAAAAGTGAATATGATAGAAATAGAAAGAGACAGCTGATTAATGCATACATAAGATTGGGTCTGTTTAAATTTTGAAGGAACAAATTATCCTCATTTCAGAAAAGCAAACAATTGATAATTATGTTTCTTAAATGTAATCAAAAAGCATTACTCTTGGTTAAAAGCGATGATAGGTTTATTTTACAGTGTAGAATTGTCCAGAAGACAGACAGACAGACAGACAGACAGACAGACAGACACACACACACACACACACACACACACACAAACGCACACACACACACACAGAGGTGGGAATAGGGATAAATATTTCAATTCTCATTTAACTACATATTTATTATGGAAGCATAATAAAGTGTATTTAGCTAACTGGAGACAAATGTTGTGCATCCAGAAGAAACATTTAGTCTGGTCAGCAGTTTACTTTGGAATAAGCCTGGTATTCAAGTGTAACATGTATAGACCAACCCCAAAAGGCTATGTTTCCCTTGCTATTTGGGGTTTTTCTTTTTCTTTTTGCATATCATATTCAACACCTCTGAAGCACCCCATTTGGTTTGTAGTTTTCACTGAATCTGAAGGTGATAGCCAGATTCCTTGCATCTGCTTATCCTTCTAGATTCGTAGTGAGAACAAGCAAAATTGCAGGACTTCATCCAGAATTGTAGGACTCAACATTTGACCAAGAATAGGCAACCTACAATTGCAAGCCTAGCTCCCTAGGCCCTTTTTTGTGTCCCTTCAGATTATCTGCCTGAAATTCAAATGGAGGTACAATTTTTCACATTTTTAAAAATATGAGCCAACACACATTATAACTAGGTTTAGGATCTAATCTGGGTCTGTCACCGGGACTAGAGGCTTTGTCTTCTGAGCTTTTGGACTCATGTTAGAACCCACCTTCAGGGAACTTCTCTCTAGCAGTGTGTGTGCTGGTCTATGTGTGATATTTATATGATGCCTGTTGTATGTGACTTTTTAGATTGGGGTGTTGATGGCTGGCTGTTAAGTCGTTGGCTTGTGCTAAGCCCTCACCTTCTAAGTGCTTGATAACAGGGGTGGGTTTCAAAACCTGTCGCTACCAGTTTGCTTGTGGGTGCTCGCGCGCCCGTGCCCACACAGGCATCACTTCTGCACATGCACAGAAGTGTCCGGGTGGGTGGGCGGAGCCTCCTGGCACCGCTACCGGTTCACCCGATCCGGGGTAAACTGGTAGCAACCCACCACTGCTTGATAAGCTGGTGATAAATCAGCACTGCCCATTTCCCAGGCTTCAATCACCTCCCTGGCTGTTTTTGTGCCTGCTCGTCCAACAACCTTAATAGCTGCAAAATTGAATGTATGTCCTTGGTCATTGCAGTGTGAGGCTACCAACAAGTTTGGGTCTCCTTGTTTTATCGCACACTTGTGTTCTTGCAATCTGGTGGTTAGCTTTCTCCCCATCTGCCCTACATAGTCACAGGAGCAATCCATGCAGAGGATTCGGTAGATTACATTGGAAGTATTTCCCACCTACAAGTGATCTTTACAATGCATAATTTGTCTTTGTATGATAATCTCTGGGTGGTGTGAGATGCCTACTTGCAGATCTCAGAAGCTGTGTTCTATAGCTTCTGAAATGTTTTTGAAGTATTGTGCCATGTGGTTCGTCTTGTACCTTGTTTCTTCCTTTCTCTGCCCCCCCTGTTGCAAGCATCTTGTAACAAATGATTGTGGGTACCCATATAAATACACTTTGCTAGAGAAAAGTTCCCTGAAGATGGGCTCCATCACAAGTTCAAAAGCTCAGAAGACAAAATACCTCTGGTCCCAGTGACTGACACAGATTGGATCCTGCAACATTATCCTGGGACATGTATATTTGTCTTTATTCATAACTAGGGTTAATTCATTTGATTTGCTTTTATTTCAATTCAATTTTTATCCCCAAAAATCTATTTTAAAACTCTACTCTTTACTCACATACACCACTAATCCTTCAAGTGGCTTTAAAAACTTTTTTTGGGGTGAAGTCTAGGTATTGGCTGATTTATTAGCTCTGTGTGGTGTGCGGGTTTTGTGGTTTTTTTAGTAATTATTTTTAACACCATTATAATTTGTAAAATTTTCAATGATTCTTGTATACTGCCCAGAGTTGCTCTTTGTGTGATGGGCATCCATGTAAATGTGATTTTAAAAAAATGCATTTGCAGTAATGTTTAGCTGTATTTATTTATTTATTTGATCATACTGTATAATTATTAAGTTTATATGCTATCTGACTCACTATGGAGTTGACTCTGGGTAGTTTAACATATAAGCTGGAGGGTATGGATGTTTTGAGGGGTTCAAAATACTTTAGATAAAACCGAGAAAGCAGAATAGCAGCATATAGCTAATATGGTGGCAGAGTGGTTAGAACGCAGTATTGCAGGCTAATTTTGCGGACTGCCAGCAGTTCGATTCTCACCAGCTCAAGGTTGACTCAGCCTTCTATCTTTCTGAGGTTGGTAAAATGAGGACCCAGGTTGTTAGGGGCAATATGCTGACTCTGTAAACTGCTTAGAGATGGTGTAAAGCACTATGAAGTGGTATACAAGTCTAAATGCTATTGCTATTTAAAAAGTTCTACATCAAGGGCCACTGGAATGAAATCCACCTCAGTCTTTTGAACATGGTTAGGCTGCTAACTGGAGAGCCAACTGCTGTTTGACACCACCGACTGGTTGACTCACAGAGCAACCTTCTATCTTTAAACTGCTTATTATAGAATAGGGCCAGGTGATTTGCCAAGCTCCAATGAATTCTCCCTCTCTGATTCAATCAAGGAAACATGGGTCTCCTCAACCAAGCAATACCATCTCATCAAGACCTGGCAAGCATGTCTTCCCTGCTGTAATGCCTGCTCTGTGCTCTGTGGAGTTATATCTCCCTAGAGGTTTATTTAGGCTTGGAGTAAGGTGGTTAGAGACTGGCTGCTATTTAGTCTGTCCAGACATGAAGGTTTTTAAAAAATATTTTTCTTTTTTTTTTCAGGGTAAGCTGCCCAGAGTAATTCTGGAGATGGACGGCTTCTAAATCTCGCAAATACATTTGTACTAGCCTCATCTCATCATTACTGCATAAATACCCAGGGCACACTGGATAATTTTACACTTTCCTGCTGCTTTCAGATATCAACCATGCTACAACATAAAATATTGCCAGGTCCTGCGCAGCAGTGCTCAAAATTTGTTGGAGGATGATGACCTTTGGCATAAACTAGACTTAATGAGCCCCTTGTTTGCTACATTAAAGTGCTCTGTAATTTGATATACTCTTCCACATACTAACCTTGATATTCTCCTATACCCATCTAATGCTCTTACCCCTTCTTTAAGATTCTTTCAGCCTCTTGGTTTTGAATATATACTTTCTATTTTAATACCTACACATCTTCCAGCTTTTCAAAAAATTTTAGACTCTCATGTATCTACTATGTTTTTAAATGGTCTATACCCACCCTCATTATACTGTTCTAGGGCCATAATAAAGATTTATTAAATACCTATTCATTTCTGCAACTCTTTTCTCCAGAACTAACATCTACCAGAAAACAAAACAAAACCCAGAGCCATTGTAGTAATGGAAGCAAAAAATTTCTGTAAATATTGAAGAAAACATTTCATGATGTGCAACTAATTTAGAATGGAAAAAAGGACTCAGTTGGTGCGCCCCAAGATGAATTTCCCTTATCAAATTTTAGCACAAGTTTCTCAAAGCTACCCTGAACCTGTAATGTGTTCAAGTTTGGGCTTCTTGGATGCTATACAGAATCATATTCTCTACTTCTCTTATCAATTTTCTTTAACCTGGGGACCTTCAGATACATGGCCATTGCCAGCTCTTGGACTTCCCGGAAACCTGTCAGGTCATGTTGAAATCAAGGGATTTTGTTCCCTCACATTTGTATCAAAATGCAATTTTAGACATTCAGCATTTTTATTTCAACCCAAAACCTTGACAAATTGCTCCTTCGCATAATCTCATAATTCCAAAAGTCAGATTCTGCAGGCAATATATTTTAATTATTAGACCAAGGCCTTGGTTTCCCGTATGATAATCATGTTAGGAAAGACCATGGCTATTTCTTTATGGCACAGTTTTGTAATTATTCATAGAGTAATGCTTCAGATTATGATTATTTCAACATTAATCACTTTGCAGTTTATATTATGTTTGACAGCTCATCTTCAAATACCAAACTCTCACTGTACTTATTAGATAGGAAGGAATTATTTTTGCCTTATTGAGGTAAGTTTTTTCCTCTCTTTTTTTTCATCCTTTGCTCTGTATAGCCAAATTTATATGGAACACAGAAATCTCAAAGCCTAGTGACAAAATGTCTCTAGCTGTAAAAAACAGGTTTATCTAAATTGTGTCATTTTTGACACATAGGCAATTACCTTATGTTTGGATTTTGAAGGAAAAAGCGTTACTTCCTTTTATCACTCTCCACTTATTAATCTTATGCAATGAACAGGTGCAAGAGAACGTTATAGCATGAGGCGGCCTATGTAGCGGTGCTTTTCAAAGAGATAACAAAATGACAGTTCAACAGTTGGAATGTGACTTCACAAATAGAACTCTTTACTGAAGACTAAAAATATCTAGTAATAACACAGCTGTATGCAGAGGTTTAAATACTTATAATCATAATATTTGTTTCAACAAATTCTAAGTGAGCAGAAATAGATACCACTTCTACATGATATGAATTTAACACCTTTCTACAATTTTGAGGGCATAGTTACTATATATGTGTGCTTGTTTACAGATTCAAAATAAGACTACAGTGCATAAGTCAAACGTAGAAGCCTTGATATTCTTCCAGTTGATTCAATGCCACTTTGTTTTATTTTACTGCAATGTTGTTAGTACATCCCCCAAACGTTGATTCATTCATTAGACCTATAATCAGTCAGATAAAGACAATTCCATAGGTGAAGAAAAACTCCGATCCTTGCAAGTTAAGACTGTGGTTCTGTCTATTTTTAATAACAGCTTTCTAAGCAAGAGCCTCAGCATCTGGAAATGAAGATAATTTACAAAGCAGGGGAGTTTTATAAAAAAATATATTAATCCTTTCAACTAGCAATTTCAACTGCGAAAAAGACTATTAAGAAATGGAAATTAATGGAACCACTGAATCAAGGCAAAAATCTCTATTAGAACTGCCTCCAAACCGGACAGGTGACTTACAAATGTTCTGGAAAGTTTAGCTGACATGCCTCTAGAAGTTGTCCACCATACAACAATGTTAATACAACAAATGGCTGCATGGAATAGCTGTCAGAAAGAAACCTGTTCTCCAACCTAGTTACAAACATTATACTCTAAAGCACTGTTTTCTTATAGTGTGGTCCCAGGAGCTCTGGGGTCCCTCACGATCCTCTCAGAGATTTGTGAAATCAAAATTATTTACCAGCCTATGTTGATAAATAATAGTACTAAAGTACTAAAATTCTATCGTGAGAAGTGATACTGACAACAAATGTATCTATTTTAATTTTTAATATGGTAAATATGGACAAATATGTCCCATACAAACAATAGCTCTTTTGGGGACCTCTATAATTTTTTTAAAAAAATGGAAAGGGAAAAAGAGAAAAAAGTTTAAGAAACACCTGTCTAAAAATTTAAGAGATAACATTGATAAACCTGACCCTTTTAAATTCGGATTATAAAATTTTTATGAATATAATGGCTGAAAGAATGAAAAGAATATTAAATTTCATGATCCACTCAGACCAGAATGGCTTTCTACCCGGCAGACAAATTAGGAATAATATAAGAATAGTTGTAGACATGTTAGAATATTATGAAGCCCACCCAGAAAAGCAAATGGCCTTAGTATTTTTGGATGCCCAAAAAGCGTTTGACAATCTTAACTGGAAGTTTATGATCAAACAAATTAAAACAATGAAATTTGGAATGAACTTTGAGAGAATGATAGAAACAATTTATAATCAACAAAGGGCAAGAATAATAATAAATGGAGATATGACCAAAACGTTCCAAATCAAGAAAGGAGTAAGACAAGGGTGCCCATTATCACCATTATTGTTCATTCTGACATTAGAAACCTTGTTAAATAGGATTAGGAACAATAGTGAAATAAAAGTTCTAAAGATCAGAAGAGAGGAATATAAGACACAGGCCTTCGCTGATGATGTAGTGCTTATTATTGAGGAACCGCTAGAAATGGGCCAAAGAATTCTTGAGGAATTAGGAAGATACGGCGAGGTATCTGGGTTTAAATTAAATAAAGGAAAAACTAAGATGTTGGTCAAAAATTTGACAGAAAGGCAAAAGGAAGAATTAGAAAAGAAACTGGACTTACAAATTGTTAAAAAAATTAAATACTTAGGAATTTGGATAGCATCAAGATGCTTGGCCCTGAAAGAAGACAACTATATACCACTGATTAAAAAAATTAAACAGGATCTGGAAAAATGGGGGAAATTGCAGTTATCACTTCTGGGCAGGATTGCAACGATAAAGATGAATATTCTGCCCAAATTATTATACCTATTTCAAACCACACCAGTCACCTTAGATAAAAGATTTTTTCCAGAACTTAACAAAATTACCAGGAAATTTATTTGGGGCGGGAAAAAACCAAGAATTGCACTTCAATCACTATAAGATAGTAGAAGTAGGGGAGGCTTTGGACTCCCAGAGTGGGAAATCTATTACAAAGCTAACTTAGTCTGGATAAGGGAATGGATCACCCTAAAAAATAAAAGAATCTTAACTCTGGAAGGGCATGACCTACAAAAAGGATGGCATGCCTACCTATGGGATAAGAAAAAAAAGAAAAAAAACATACTTCCACAGACATAAAATAAGAGATACGCTAATACAAACATGGGAGGAAATTAGATATAAACAATATACGAAGGTTCCGAACTGGCTTTCGACAATGGAAGCTATGATATACCCTAACACACTAGAAACCAACAAAATGTTTAGGTATAAAGAGCTCTTGGATAGCCGAGGAAATCTCAAAACCAATCAAACACTAGGAGAACAGGGCATCCATATCGATTGGTGGCCATACCTGCAGATTAAATCCAGGTACCAAAAAGACAAGGAAGAATTTGGAATAGAGGTGGAAACAAATAGATTTGATAAGATATTGATAGGCCCAGGAAAAAAAAATTAGCCAGATTATACAACTATCTATTAGAATTCGACAGGATAGAAGAGGTGGTAAAAGAACCAATGACCATTGAACACAACATAAATTTGGATGAGTGGGAGACAATCTGGAATAGAAACTACAAATTAACAAAAGCAGCATCATTTAAGGAAAATCAATACAAAATGCTATATAGATGGCACCTAGCCCCTGCAAGACTAGTTAAAATATACCCAAACATAAGTCCCAAATGCTGGAAATGTGGATACCACCAGGGTACCTTCTTTCATATGTGGTGGTCATGTCCCGAAGCGATGAGGTATTGGAAAAAAATCCAAAATTGGTTACAAGAAGTAATTAAAGAAAAAATTGAACCGGCGCCCGAAACTTTTCTCCTGGGAGTACTAAAGAGGAAATATGAGAAAAAAAAGAGGTATTTAATTGTACACATTATCACAGCAGCAAGAATAGCTTACGCACAACACTGGAAAGGAAAGGAGACACCACTGGAGGAACACACAATCCAGAAAGTTCTAGAGTGTGCAGAGATGAGTAAACTAACATTAGAGCTAAATGAGAAAGAGGACTCGGAATACTATATGGTGTGGGAACTTTGGTATAGATGGATGGATAATCGAATAAGGGAGAGATAAGAGACAGTGTAAATATCAGAATGAATAGGTAAATTAGGAGGCACTATAACAAAAGAATGAATTTAATCTGTATAGAAAATACCGCTGTCTAACCGATTTTACTTGCATTGTACTGTAATGTAATATAATAAAATTTCAACCCCCCCCTCCCCACTGATAAACCTGAAATATTTTGGAACAAAGCGTTTTGTATTAATGATAAATCCCTTGGACCAGGGGTTCCCAATCCCCAGGTTGCGGCCCACTATTGGGCCATGGTCCATTCAGAACCAGGCCACACAAGCGGGCAAGTGCACATGCGCATGCAACTCCACTTGTGTGAGTGGCAGGCGCATGCAGTTGTGTGCGAGCACCCACTGCTCGCATAAATAGAGCTGCATGTGCAAGCACACACATCTGTCTCTCACATGGAACCATTCCCTCTCCCCCCCCTGCTGGTCTGCTAAGCCGAAAAGGTTGGGGACCCTTGCCTTGGACTAGATACATTTGGAAGAAAAAGGTGAAGATTTGAGGAAAAGACTCCATACTAATTGTTAAATACAGGAAATAGTCTGTTATGTTTTGGGATTTGTTTTGATAGTGAATGGCATAGGAAATACCACACAGTTAGAAGGAAGAATGGATTCAACTTATCAACATATCCTAGAAGCTAATGTAATCTAGATTGTGAAAAATTGCAGCTGAAGAGAGGTGATTATTTCAGCATATCAACAATCCAAAACATAACCTCAAATTAACTCTTGAAGTACTTATTGGAAAGGAAGATGAAGGGTTTGGAATGGCCTCCAGAGTTTTCAGATGTGAATTGTGATTGAAAATCTGTGGGATGATTTCAATCAGGCAGGCAAGGCCATAGACTATTCCTGAATGAAAAGAATTCTGCAAAGAAAGTGGGAAAAATTCCAAAAACAAGAACAGAGGTTCTTAGTTGGCCACAGGAAAGGTTTGGAAGCTGCCATTTCGGCCAAAGAAAGTATTACAAAGTAGTGATTGGAAGGATACCCAAAATTGGGCACCTATCACATTCACAATTTTCTTATTTCAAATCTATAAAGAACTGCATGTAAAGAATAAGCATGTGTTCAGATTAGGAGGCAAATATCATGTTTATCTTTATATCATCAGCTTCTGCTCAGTTAGGAACTGCCTGAAAAATACAATTTAACCAGAATTACCTGAACTTTTCCATATCCCTGGAAAATAAGTACAGCTTCTGTTTTATGACTTTATGTCAGCATTGCAGGATGGAGTAGATTATTTGCGCAATAACAAGTGGAAGATTCGACAAAACTTTCTGTAGAGGCTGGGAAATCACAATTTTTTCAGTAGTATAGTCCTTGATTAACCATAGGTATCAATTTTTCATTCCAGTTGCTTCTACAGATAAAATTCAGAAAGAAGATCTCTTTATGTATTACTACAAAGTAAAACTGAGGTTTGTATGGTCAGCTTGATATACTGTGCAGCCTGGGAAAAAGAAAAGATGATGCCTCCATCCTCCGTTTTGTCTCCAAAAGCTGATTGGAGAATAACAGACATTCAGCCTACCCAAGCTGACACTTTCACTCTGCCTAATAATGCTGGCTCTGCAGCTTTGCCACCAAATAAGCTAAGAACATCACCATAAGCCATGCATAAACAGAATATACTCTTTCCACAGTAAAGAAGAATTTAAAATTTAAATCTAACATGTAAGTATGGACATAGCCTGCCAACATATTTAGGATTAAATCAATCTGCCTCCCATGGAACAATCTGGCCCAACCCCACAAACCTCTTGCCTCTTCAGTCTTACAGAAAGAGTCTTCAGAAGGGATGGATATCCATTTAATTTTCCTTATGTTGGGTAGAGAAACTACCCCAATTCTGGGAAAGTTACTGTGGGCTCATTTAATTTCTATTAAGTCTGGTGCTGAACAACAGCCCTGGTCAAAAGGCTGCCCACCGATGTCCCACAAGGCAGCGCCGCTTCCAAGGCGCTTCAAAAGTGCTCCAAGGTGTTTCAAGGCGGTGAGGCTTCCTAGCACGTTGGTAGCATGGGAACCTGAATCTGGCCCCTGCCTGATGTAAAGGGGGCCTGAAAAGCAGCAGCAGTGTCAGACAAGCTGAACGAGCCAGCACACGAAGGAAAGCCACCTGAGGAAGAATTCAAAGAAGAAAAATCCAAAGGTGTAAGAGAAAAGAGAGAAAAAAATTAAGGGGTCTAGGACCTGAAATAGTCCAGGAATGATCCACTACAGTCGCAGAGCACACACACACAAAAAAACATCTCTATCGGGCTGACTGAGTCAAAAAACTTAGAAATTTGAATTATATATATATATTTTGGCTGTACACCACCTTGAGTCCTTCGGGAGAAGGGCGGTATAAAAATTTAATTAATTAATTAATTAATTAATTAAATAATACAGGTAGTTCTTGGTAATGATATTCATCTGGTGACTGTTTGAATTTACGATAGCATAGCACTTAGACTGATATACCACTTCATAGAGCTTTACAGCCCTCTCTAAGCAGTTTACAGAGTCAGCATATTGCCCCCAATAATCTGAGTCGTCACTTTACCAACCTCGGAAGGATGAAAGGCTGAGTCAACCTCAGTCAACCTGAGTCAAAATCTAACTGCTGGCATTTGGCAGAATCAGCTTGCAATACTGCATTCTAACCACTGCATTACCACAGCTCTTTCCAGATGTACTGAATGAGTGGTAATTATGACTAGTCCTTGTATTTATAGCCTGTAAATTATAAATTGGTCTTACCCATTTTATAAAGTGATCTCCAAAAATCATATCTTTTTAAACTTTGAACAAGGAAACCCAGTTCAAATTGTCAAAGGCCTTCTCTGCAGCTAAAATGATCAATGCAGCTTTTTTCTTCATTATGCTGCTCCAAATATTCATGGACAATGTGGCCATGCAAAAATATGTCATTATTATTCCAATTTGTTAAAGGAAGTGACATTTCTCTAGAGAAACTAGATGAATATTTAAAGAAACCAAATTTACCAAGGATTACAGAGGAACAGAGAGGGATTAATGAATGGACCTATAACAATAAAGTAAGTTTCTGTTGCTATAAAGAAGATTAAACTAGGACTGTTGCCTGCACCAGATGGATTATCAGGTTCTTATTATAAATGTTTTGAGGACGAACTTTTATAATCTTTACAAAACACAATGAACTCAATCCTACAGGGAAGAAAGATACTAAAGAGTTGGAAAGAGGCCAACATATCCAAAGAGGGACAGGTTTGACTTTAACAAGAAATTATAGTCTGATACTGAATAAAGACTACAAGTTGTTCACAACAATTTTAGTTGGTAGACTGAAAACAATTTAGCAAGATTTTATTTATGGGGATCAATGAGGGTTTTTACCTAAAAACAGTTAAGACTATTTTGTGCTTTATGTTACCTGAAAATGTTAATGTTTTCAGGGAACATTAACAAAGATGTAAACAAAGCTGCTTGATCCATGGTTATAAGAAAAGTATAGTTTCATGATTTTAATATGTAAATAATGTTTAAAGAAGCTGAAATACTACAAAGCTGATTATTGTTAATTAAGTGGCGCACATTAACCAATGTATTGATGGTTAATGCTAACATTTATAAAATTAAACCAACTCAACCCTTTTTTTAAATAAAAGAGTAGCAAGTATTTGAAAGTACTCGGAATTGTGGGTACTCCAACACTAGGGGTTTTAAAAAAGAGACTGGACAACCATTTGTCTGAAATATTTCCCCATTTCCTGCTTGAACAGGGGGTTGTACTAGAATACCTCCAAGGTCCCTTCCAATTCTCTTATTCTGTTCTGTTACTTTGAATATAAAAATAATCTTTTGTGTAAATCACTATTTACACAGTATTTTTATATTATTTTTATATTCAAAAGATTATTTTTATGGTAGCCATTTTTTTTAATATTAAGAGAAACTTTCAAGAGTTCAGAATACAAATAGAATTACTTCCATCAGTATTGATATTTTGGAGGTTCTACCAGTCCATAGCTATTTTCAGCATATAATGTACGTCATTAACTGTCAGCCTAACAAGATAAACTAGACTAAGAAACAAATCCATTAAGTCCCATTTATCTGATTGCTGTGGGTCTTCCTTCTATCTGTCAAAGCATGTCCTGCTTCAGGTTTCGATTACACACTTAAACACAATTGCTATGGAGATTAGCAATTTACTCATGGCTGAAGAAATAACAGTAAGGAATATAAAATAAAACAGATTCTCTGAAAAAATGGAAGCTTGCCTAAATGTTTTTACCTTCAACAGGGGAATACAGAAGAACAGTCAAAATCCAGTCCAAAGTTCAGAGCGCCAAATCAGGTTTGTCAGTCAGTCCAAAGATCAGGTTTCCAGAATCACAAGCAGAATCACAGGAATAACAGACCAGAACAGGAGATCAGACTCTTGTTTCCAGTAAAGGAACAAGGGTCAGAGCTGCTTTTAAATCACACCTGGCATTAATCAAAAGATTTACTCCCTTGCTAGGTCAAGAAACCTCTGCTCTGATTTCTACTTGACTGGTGTAGGAGGTGGGAGACCTTATGTCATTCTCATCTGACTGTTCCAGCTGTCTAGATGTATTTGAACATGTGATTCTTTGCTTGGTGCCTCCTGAGACTGACATTTCACAGGTTCAGCTGGAGCAGCTTTTTCCTATTCAGAGGCTGAGGCCTGGACCATGACAAAGCCATTCTCTATTCCTTCTACCTTAACCTAGAAGATTTCATCTGGAAACAGTCTGATGATTTTGAGGTGCCTCTGATGGCAACAAACTGCCAATGAGAAAATCCTTCCCTTTTTTAGTGAAAAAGATTCCCGATGAAATTTATTTAGCATCTAGAAGTCTGGCAACAGACCAGGGAGACTTAGGACACAGTGAATCTTCAACCTTGCTTGCTGCCGCCCCCAAGATCCAATTCTTAACAAGACTTAACAAGATTAAGGCATTGTTTCCCTTGTGTTGGTATGGATTCTAAGCAGAACCAGAAATCCTTCAAAATAGTTATGTCTTTCAAGAAGTAGTGGACTATTATAAGTTGTAGGTACTTCTAGGACAGGCAGGGGGCTAATATCTTTCAGGGATATTGTTGTATCCAGCATTATGGATCCTGCAAGGAGTAATAATTTTTCTAAATTATGTCTAAGGTCTCTTTTACCTCAATGATTCTACGGGGAAAAATCAGCTCTTACTGTACTGTGCTACGTGAGTATATGTCACCTTTGATAACTTAAGACTTATATCTATACTATCAAAAGATTCTTACCTCTGTGAGGCATATTAAAAAATGTCTCCTGTCCCCTTTATCTTCATATGAATAACGATTATATATACAGTATTCTTCATGCTGCATACTTCTGCTTTACAGGGTTGTTTTTTTTTTTTAAATGTTTTAAATTTTCTTGTCCCACTGCAGGTCCATTTTTCAGTGAAAATAGAGTGAACAATAATTTATTGTTGTTTTTTATTTTTATTTTTTTTTAACCTTTTTACCACTTTCAAATTTATAAATGGGCATTTTATAGTCAGTC
Source organism: Pantherophis guttatus (assembly GCF_059756535.1). NCBI lineage: Eukaryota > Metazoa > Chordata > Lepidosauria > Squamata > Colubridae > Pantherophis > Pantherophis guttatus. The sequence continues at coordinate 164,100,463 of NC_142063.1, forward strand.
GAGACTTCACGTGCTTGGCAGGAGGAGTCATTTCTAACTTTTAAGCATGGTCTCGTGAGGAAAGGCTTCTCCTTATCAGCAAGGAGAGCAAATTATTTGTTCCTATTATTCAGAATTCAAAATGCAGAAAATAGGACTATGTAATGCAGTTAACAGCCTTAAACCAGGGCACTATCAGACAGCAGATAAGCATATTTTGTTCTGTTTCAAGCCACATAATTTGTTGAAATTAATGTTGGTCTTAAAAATGGTACTCTGGTAAGCCACTGTGACAAGCTAAGAGAAAGAACATGACTCCTGTTTTCCATTTTTTTTTCCTGCAGATCTACACCGACTATAGATAGTTCTTGACTTATGGCCGTTCATTTAATATTGGTTCAAAGTTATGATGGCCTTAGAAAAAGTGACTTATGACCCATCCTTGAAGTTATTACCATTGCACCACTTCACAATCACGTGATCACAATTTGGGCAACCGAACAATTGCAGTGTTCTGTGGTCATGGGCTCACCATTTGTGTGACGTTCCCAGCTGGCGTTTGACAATTGGGAAAGCCAGATTTGCTTAATGACTGTGTGATTCACAATGACTTTTTGATTTGCTTAATGACCACAGTAAAAATGGTTGTAAAAATTGGTTTGGTCATGTAATGACTCACTTTACAACTGTACCAACTTACGACAAAAATTCCGGTCCCAATTGTGGTAATAAGTGACGGACCAGTTGTGCAGTCAAGTTATTAAGCATTATTGTTTGTGGAGCTCCATATAATGGAAGCTTCATATAATAAAGTTTAGGTCCTCCATTTAAAGGGTACTCTGATGTTTTGCAGCAATAACCTTATGAGGGCTAGAAGGCAGGCAGTTGTAGACCATCTGGTGCTTTGAAGAGAAGGTGGATGACACCCACCTTGCCACTATCTTCATTTCCCCAAAATGTCTTTGAGTCTTCTCTTGACACTATTTTTCCACATATTGTGCACTGCAATCTAATTTGCAGTGTACCATCTCTTTCTCTGAGATGGAGAATTTTGTTCAGGCTTCCACCCAGTAATTCCCATTCTCTTGTCCCACCTTCTTTTCCCTCCTACCATCACCCTATATTCAGTAATTGCTACATCAATGCATTATTTGAACAATTTCTTCTGTAACTTAAAAATAAAAATATTATGTCTCTATCCAGGGGTGGGTTCTACTTACCTTTACTACCGGTTCGCAATGGGGCCGCATGCGCAGAAGCATTTTGGTGACATCGGGGTCAATGGGCGGAGTCTCCCGCCAATTTTACTACCAGTTCTATAGAACCGGTGCGAACTGGGGGAAACCCACCACTGTCTCTATCCCAGCCTTGGAACACAAAGCTGCCATTCAAAGGAAGAAGTTTCTGTCGCATCCATATTGTGATTGTGAGGCAGGTCAAAAGAAAAGATTTTAAGTGGCCCAAGTAAACTCTAGAATTTCCTTTTCCTAGTTCTGCACCTAACCCTTACACCACTATGATGATGATTTGCTGTTTCTCTAAAGATGCAGGATTTTGTATTTCTCAGAATTTCTGCAGGCTGATGCTATAACATCAGATTGGCAATGCAGTACTTCAGAACATTCCTTTCTTCCCTGGCATCCAGAAAAACCCAGAGACCATCCCCAATCTCCAACATAGGGAGGGACTAACTTCAGCTTTGTAATGTTCATAGAGATAAAACAGGAAGCCAGAAGGATATTGTCAGATAAGGACTGTAAAATCTGTAGTTCAAATCTCCAGTTGAAGCTCACTAGATAACCATCACTTTTCTTACCCGGCCTAGTAAGGGTCAAATATATGGAGGAAACTTTCCTCAAGTTCCACTGAGGATACAAATGTAATGCATAAAAAGTAAACATTGTGGGCCGCATTTGCAAGAGTTAGCTAGAAACTGTTAATGTGAGAACTGATCCATGCATCATGTTTACAATTTCTGATTGCTTTAGCGCGAACATAATGAAGGATAATTTTCAAAGATCACATTCTATCAGCACCGCAACATGTGTAAAGACATAAATGAAACACTCTATAGGCAATAAGGTCTGTGTCCCCTATCTACATAATCAAAAAGGAGTCACAGTTAACTCAATTAGATGATGTTCATTTAAGGAAATCAGCAACTGTAATTTTGCTCAACAATATCCCACAGGTTTTACCTCTCACGCTGCATTATCTAATATCTGTATCAAAACAGACTGGCTGCTGTAGAATTTGAAAAAAAACCCTGTTTATTTATATGGAGATGCAGCTATATGACATTTTCAAATGCCATACATTTGCATATGATGGTCTCCCCCTCTTCCTCCTCCACCCCTTTTTAAGTAAACATACCCCATTTTGATACAGTTTCCAAGAGAATGTCTATGAAAGAATCTTTCATAGAGTTCAGACCAAAACCTGAAAAGAATAGGTATAAAATAGTGATCATACTAGTACTGATGATGATGATAATTAATATTAATTCACTGAAGCTATTGCTATCAATGATGGCTTCAAGCCTGTCATTCTGATTGATGATCATAGCTTTAATGTCAAGCAGTTCAGAGAGAGCATGACCTGAAGATGTCACAAAAAATGGATAAAGGTAATCTGTAAAATAAATCAATATTTACAAAACAGGTTTGGAGCACATTATGAAATTTTTCAGGATGACCTAGAAGGCTATGAGTGAAAGCCATTTAAATAAGAAGGCAGATTTTTCTTTCTTTCTGGGTTGTGGGAGTAGACATACTCTTAATTAAAGTCTTGGTATTTGTCCTCAACGAGATAAATTTGATTGCAAAGCCACTTTTCAGTTTGTTTCCTTTCTTAAAGAATACGAATTATATTCTGACAATACTGCAGTTTCCACATGTTCTTGCACAATGTTGAAGAAATTTGTTAGAAGTATCTGAAACACAGTAAGTGGAAAAGACAAATACAGTTTGGTTGGGACAAAATATTTATGACTTTCTAGATACTGTGTAAATTCTGGGTCCATATGATTCCTTTTATTTTTTCCTACCTACACTGAGTTTGTCATGCTGGTACTAGGAAATGATAGTACTGAAGGTCTAGTATAGTTTGATGTTGGTTTGTTAACCAGGAACCTAATACTGTATCATAATTCCTATCCTGGATATAACACTGGGATTAGGGTATATCAAAATCATACAAGGGAAAAGAGGTGGTTATTTCAGCAACATCCATTTAACCTTCTTAGGAGGATTGAAGGAGCACCTTCAGACATGCAAAATGGCTCTTATAGGATATACATGTGCTCTTCCAATTATGTTCTTCCATTATTTCCAATTTTTAAAAGATATTAAAGAGCTAATAAATAAAGATGGAATATCCCATCTTTGAAATGGGAATGAAGCATAATCTCATCAACCTGTCAAAATGCTCACTCAGTATATGTGTCCATAGCAGTTTTGGACATCAAAGTACATACAGAACTGCAGATTAAGTTATGGATCTAAAACTGATGTGAGGAAACAAGAAACAATTAAATGCACTGAAACAACCAAAGGTACTTTAAACAGCTGTTTCTATATTTTCAGATTAAGACAAAACAGAGAAATTAGAGAAATGAAATGAGAACTCTTAAAGAAACTATGATAAACATCTCAATCTCACTCATTCTCAAATGCCTTTCATTTTATTTCCAAATGGGAATTTAGTTTACAAAAAAAGAATAGGGAAGACAAAAAGAATAGGCTGGCCAATAAGAGTGCAGCTAGATAATATCATTTGTGACAAATTGGCTGAGCAGACAGAAAGTTGATGAACTCTTTAGATATGACCCTAAAAATAGCAAGGGGATGCTTGCTTGCTGACACTTCTTTAATGGCAGATGGATATGCATGACCTAACTTTAAGACAAGTGTCAAGAATATTGATGTGTGGAGTATGGAAGATCATTTGGCTGGCACTACTGCAGGAGATGGTTTGCATGATTAATGATGTTTCTTGGCTTCGTTTTTCCCAGGGCGAAGAGAAGGGATGAACTTTTGTCACCCTGAAGGTACAAAGTAATTTTGAATGAGAGGGGGAAATGGCCCTTCTTTTAAAAGAAAAATGCTCTTTTTTTACACTGGGGAAAAAAACAGGAGTTCAAAAGATACCCGTGACTCAAAGGACCAAAAGGATTCTGTTTGCGTATGATAATAGTTCTACCATGGTCACAAAAATTGCATTGTGAATTTGAAAGCCAAGTTGGTGAACTTCAAAAAACGGTACTTGGCAGTTCAAAGACTCTGTGGTACATTCAAAGTGACCTGAGACTAATGCCTTCCCAATGTTTTGGGACTACTTCTCTCTGTTCAGCTTGGCCAACTGGCTAGAAATTTTTTGGATTTAAAGTCCTAACACATCTGGGACTACAGAACTGAGGTGGAGGGGGAAGCAGTTTTACAGGATTTACATTAAGATTTTGCTATTCAGAGGATACAGGTATTCTCTGTCATGGGGAAAAAAGGGCACTGCACGGAATGATGATGTAAAATGGGTCCAGTCACATTGTATACATGAACAGAACTAGGGTTTTATATTTCTTTCCCCAGCTTCTTCTGGTGAGAATGGGTGTTGCTTCTTTTTCATTTCCTGAATAGTATGGATTTGCTCTTATTTCAGGGATCGTGTAATACTACAATTTTTATCACTCAGTTTTGGCCAAAGGGAAGTTTGAATTTAACTAGTACTCTCTCTTTAACTCTGGAAACAGCAGAAACATCAACACACTGTATTTATAAAAGGCATATGAGTTATTATTGCAGCAATAAGGAGTAAAGGTTACAGAATTAGGGGAACTAATTTTAACCTGAAGAAATGTTGATAAATGTTTTGCACATCATAAAATGGAAATATGGAGTTGATATCATCAACATCAAAATTTCATTTTAATGTATGCAGATTAGTGTACATTCAAAGTGACAATAAAGCTATTCTATTCTATTCTATTCTATTCTATTCTATTCTATTCTATTCTATTCTATTCTATTCTATTCTATTCTATTCTATTCTATTCTATTCTATTCTGCATTTTGAGAGTGAGGGTCATTCATTGCTGCTTGCCACAGTGGACAGGTTGAAGTACTCAGACATCTGTGTGGTAGTTTATTGTCTCCATAAATTATAACTTGCTTCCATGAGTTACCATATTATTCCTATTTGCCAAGTTATGATTGCACATCCTATTGGGCTGTGGAAGGCTACATCAATCCTCTGCATCTGGGACCCATAAGCAAAGAGTCAACGTAATAGTAAATGAATAAAATCCTGAAAGAAGCTGAAAAGGAATTCAATAAGACTAATGAAATACAGTAAATGTTTACATCCCAATAGGCACTCAATCAGAACAGCTGTGATGGATTGGCAACATCAGAAATGAATGTATTCCCACATGAATCGGTTGACTGAAGATGCTTCAGCTCACCAAGACAGACTGACAAAATGTCATTGTGGTGAAGTAATCATTGGCAGAGACCATCATGTGACTGACCCCTGAAAATGGATTAAGTGAAAGTTCAGACAGCGACAGAGAGGAAAGAATAGCTAACAGTGGGGATTAGATGAATACGTAGATTGGAGACAATTTCTGTGGATGAGGTTGTTTGAGTGTATCTTGGTTCAGGGGCTAAACATCTATATAGAGTCAGATGAGGATGACAAAACGGAATAGGCCTGGTAAAGCAGGGAGAAAAAGATCTTTGCTCAAATACTGGCAGTAAAGCTGAGAGTATTGCCTGGTCTTTATGGACTCTCAGTTTTTTTTAAAAAAAAATTCTATGGCATATTTTATTGGTTTATGATTGTATTTTTCTTTAGCATCTTTTAACTTTACATTAGGTTTTTTTAAAAACTAAGTTCTGTTCTTTTCCTCTCAGTGTCTTCAGACCAAGTGTAGTTGTCAGGATGGGGTAGAGGGTTGTCCCCGAACCGTGAACCAGCTCACGAGCAAACACACTAGGACTGAAATAAAACTAGCAGAGGAGTCTTGTATAAGACTTGTATAATCTTGTGTCCCTCCTGGTTGGTACTGGCCTCCCGGGAGGTGACACGAGGCTGGCTCCAGGGGATTGTAAGTGCTTCTCTGAGTGAGGGTGCCTTTCCTGCCGCCTTGAAAGAGGCGGTAGTGAGGCCCCTCCTCAAGAAGCCTTCCCTGGACCCAGCTGAATTAGCCAACTATTGTCCAGTCTCCAACCTTCGTTTTGTGGCGAAGGTTGTTGAGAGCGCGGTGGCACGACAACTTCCCCGGCACCTGGATGAAGCTATCTAGACCCGTACCAGTCGGGCTTCAGGCAGGGATACAGCACAGAAACGGCATTGGTCGCATTGGTGGATGATCTCTGGAGGGCTCGGGACAGGGGCTGCTCCTCTGTCCTAGTCCTATTAGATCTCTCAGCGGTTTTTGATACCATCGACCACGGTATCATGCTGCAGCAGTTGAGGGGGTTAGGAATAGGGGGCACCGTTCTGCGGTGGTTCTCCTCCTTCCTCTCCAACCGTTCGCAGTTTGTGTTGGCAGGGGGACAGAGGTCGACCTCGAGGCGTCTCGCATGGGGAGTGCCACAAGGGTCGGTCCTCTCACCCCTCCTGTTCAACATTTATGTGAAGCCGCTGGGTGAGATCATCCGTGGTTTTGGGGTGAAGTGTCATCTGTACGCTGATGATACTCAGCTGTACATCTCCACCCCGGACCACCCCAACGATGCCCTTGATGTGATGTCTCGCTGCCTGGAGGCCGTGCGGGTCTGGATGGGGAGGAACAGGCTCAGACTCAACCCCTCCAAGACCGAGTGGCTGTGGCTTCTGGCGCCCCGATATAGTCAACAGGTGCCATCGTTGACTATTAGGGGTGAATCTTTGCCCCCCACGGAGAGGGCTCGCAATCTGGGTGTCCTCCTGGATGCACGGCTGTCTTTAGAAGAGCATATGACGGCCGTGGCCAAGGGGGCCTTTTATCAGGTTCGCCTGATCCACCAGTTGCAGCCCTTTCTGGACCGGGACGCCCTGCGCACGGTCACTCACGCCCTTGTTACCTCCCGGTTGGACTATTGTAATGCTCTCTACATGGGGCTCCCCTTGAAGAGCACTCAGAGGCTCCAGCTGGTCCAGAATGCGGCCACGCGGGTGGTTATGGGCGCAACTCGTTGTGCCCACGTGACACCCCTCCTGCGCGAGCTGCACTGGCTCCCGGTGGTCTTCCGGGTGTGATTCAAGGTGTTGGTTACCACCTTTAAAGTGCTCCATGGCATAGGACCCGGGTACCTTCGAGACCGTCTTCTGCCACCAATAGCCTCCCACCGACCAGTCTGCTCCCACAGAGAGGGTCTCCTCAGGGTGCCATCGGCCAAGTTATGTCGGCTGGCGACACCCAGGGGGAGGGCCTTCTTTGTGGGAGCCCCAGCCCTGTGGAATGAACTGCCCCCGGAAATACGTAAGATCTCCGACCTCCGCGTGTTTCGCTGCGCACTGAAGACCCTGTTGTTCCGCCAGGCCGGGCTATCAACATAATAGTTTTAAATTGGGGTATTTTAAATTTCTGGGGTTTTAATTGAGCCAAATTTATTTAATCATTTTAAATTTTAATTGCTGTTTGTCTTGTGTTTTTAAATAGGCTGTACACCGCCCTGAGTCCTTCGGGAGAAGGGCGGTATAGAAATAAAATTATTATTTATTATTATTATTTATTTATAAAAACATACTTTACTTCAAAATGTTTAAAAAACACTATATCTTTAAAAAGGCACATTAATAACAAAGTCTTATCTTGGTTAAATGAAGCCAGGCCATCTCCCTAAATTCCTCTCCACAATACCGAAACAGTCCATAAGAAAAAAACTAACATGACATTAAGCAGCTTCGGTGTCGATACATCATTGAGGTGGTAGAAGGGCAGCAGCATAGGCTTCACAGCTAAAAGTCACTTGTGAAAAATAGTTTAATCAGCAAACGTGGCTTGAAGGGAGGGAAACTGTCCAGTGCTCCCTCCGATCGTAGTTCCAGCAGCAGTAACAGTTCAGATGTTGGCTTGTGTGCTTCAACTCAGCAAAAGGCAAGCCGAAATTGGAGACTTCAAAAGGTTCCCAGCTATCTCAACTCACAGTTGTAGCTAGCTCCGTGGGAGTATCTTTACACAGCTCTTCGGCTCCTTTTCTGCTGCTATCTTTGCTGCAGCCGTCAGGACTCCTTATCTGAGTTCTCCTCCCTTCTGCAGCTCTGCTCTGGGTTCTGCATCCAGGTGCTTCAGCACTGGCTCTGCATCTAGGCCTAAACAGCGTCTAGGCCCGAATAGCAAACAGAAAGGTCCGTGCTTATATGGGGAGTTAACCTGCAATTAACTAGGGCGGGGAAGGCTTGCAGTTAATTGCAAACAGGAGATGGCTTGATTGGATCCATACTGTTTGTGACTGATCAAGTAGCCACAGCAATTCTGAAAACACTCGTGACAGTAGTATAGTGGTTGTGCTGGTTTAGAACCAGGAAGACCCATGTTCAAGTCCAACTTTAGTTATGGAAATTCATTAGATGGCTTTGTTTCAGCACTCTCCTTCAGCCCAACTTACCTCACAGATGGCTGTTGTGGAGATAAAACTGAAATCATATAAGCCATCTCAAGGGAGACATAAAGTTAACAGATACAAATAAAAATGAAAAACAACAACAACGAAACAATGAAAAGTGGGCGAATGACAAAATATGTCCTCAATATGGATAATTAGAAAACTTTAATTGCAGAGATTTGTGGGTGAAAAGTGATAGACACCAGTCTTCACACTTATAACTGTTGCAGCATCCCCACAATCACATGATCAAAATTTGGCAACTTGGCAACCAACAGGTATTTATAGCAATAGCACTTAGACTCATATACAGCTCCAAGTGCTTTTACAGCCCTCTCTAAGCAGTTTACAAAGTCAGCATATTACCCCCAACAATCTGGGTCCTTATTTTACCGACCTTGGAAGGATGGAAGGCTGAGTCAACCTTAAACTGCTCAGAATCAAACTCTTGGAGTGAGCAGTGAGTTAGCCCTGCAGTACTGCCTTCTAACCACTGCACCACCACGGCTCTATGATGGTTGCAACATGCTGGGGTTATGTGATTGCCATTGGTGACCTAAACCCAGCCAGCTTCTGACAAGTAAAGTTAATGGGGAAAGTGAGATTGGTCTAACAAGGGAATTATTCACTTCACAACTGCAGTGATTTGCTTGACAACCATGGCAACAAAGGTCACAAAATCAGATGTGACTTACTTAAAAACTGCCCTGCTTAGCAATGGTAATTCTGGTCCTAATTGTGGTTGTAAGTCGAGGACTATCTGTGTGCTTACCCACACTCTTTCAAACACTGTATGGCAGTGATGGCTAACCTTTTCCGGACCGAGTGTCCAAAGTGCGCGTGCATATGCGTGAAGGCACGCATGCCTGAACCCCCAAAATGCAATGCACGCATGGCCCCCGCACATGTGCCCCAACCCCACACATGCATGTGTGGTCGCCTGCGTGTGCCCTCCTGCACGCGCCCCACCCCCATGCATGCATGCACAGACCCCTGCATATCCCTGTCCATGTGCATGCACAGCCCCCGCATGTGCCCTGCACCCCACACATGTGCGACAGAGACCCAAAAACCAGCTGGCCGGTGGAAGGCACGTGCACATGTGCAGCAGAGCTGAACTGGAGTGATGCCTCGCATGCCATCAGAGAGGGCGCTGTGTGCCACCTCTGGCACGCATGCCATAGATTCACCATCACGGCTGTATGGTATGCTCATTTACTATCACCATATATATTTATGTACTCTCCCAAATGCTTCTCTGAAAGTATGGGTTTCGGAAGCAAAGAGTAACAGCTCCACTTTGGTACTTATTTCATTTTCATTGTAAACACAGAGATCAACTAGGTTTTGTAGCAGATATGCTCACTGCTGATCGATATTGGCAATGTCGCCTAGGAAAATGTGAGCTACTACTTCTAATGAGAAGACACAATCAATCAAACAAATGCAGGTTTCCAAAGCTAACAAAGGAAGGTTACAGGAATTCTCCTTAATGCTCTCATTAAGAGCTACGAATCAAACCTGAATTGTTCCTAACTGTAGACATCCTAATAGATAGAATATCATATCAGATGAAGGCCATGGGGATTTCAGAAATTTACCACTTTTTAAGCAGCATATTGATCAGTTTTCTACTCGAAGTAAAGACTTTGGGGAAAATACAACATTTTGACTGACATGCATGCAGAAATGCTAGAGGGATAATTTTGCTCCTGAGCAAGAGCAATTCATTCAACAGCCTGGCTTCTGCACAACTGAAAGCAGTACAATCCCGGAATTGTACCTAAAACTATAAGCTATAGAGAAAAACCCCACATGAGCACCTGGTAAAATACATTATCTCAAATGTCAAAGAAAATTGGGGCAAAACTGTAGAGTTGAGAATGAATGACATGTTGTACATTTCTGGGAAAATATTCTCAGCAAAGAATATGAAAAGACGTTCTTTTGGAAAAAAAATGTGAAGGTGAGTGAGTGAAGCTTTCCTTGAAGCATTAAAACAGCTGCAACTTCTGTAGCGCTTGCTTCAAAAGCTGTTTGAATGGACATTGGGCTGCAGCAGCTCTGCATATAAAAATCAAAGTGTTAATCTACGCAGGGGTGTCTGTCAGGTCCCATAGATTCTTGTCGGGACACTGCCATTCTGATGGGGAGGGGGCCTGGATGTATTCTTTAGTTTATAGCCTTTTTCCTGGTGCCTATCTATCCTGTACTTTGAATCACCTTCTTGGGAATGTAAATGGGGAGGGCCATCTGTTTTGTCTCAGCTCCAGAGCCTCCAGCAAGCAACGCCTGAGAACAACTTATCACCTTCTTGGCCTACGATTCTCAAAACAACTTCACACCTGCAGATTGGCTTATTCAACACCAGACTGAGGGGAGGGGTTTCTAACTGTTTTTACCTAATGGAATTGCACAGGAATCTTCAGATCCTGCTTTCTTTGTCTTGCTTTCCATCAATAAAAGCTTCCTTTTGAAATGCCAATTGTTTCAAGAGTTCTACTTTCTTGAGCAGAGAGGAGAGGCAAGTCCTTACAGTGTCAAACTGGTGGCCCGCAGACCAGATGCATCACATGCAGACCACATCCACTCCGGATCCACAAAGGCAAAAAACACTGCGATACATCACGTGACGTCACATGATGTGATTGAGTTTGACACCCGTGATCTACAGTCTATGTTAGTGCCTTTCTCAACCTCATTGCCCCACAAGTTGCTTTTGAATTAAATTTGGCCACAACTGTAGATGCCTAATCCAAATCTCAAATTTATTTCATTGAAATATTAGTGCCTTTGGTTTAGGAGTATCATCTTCAAAATTGTTTTGGATTCCGCTCTGTAGAATCTGCTCTCAGCACCCTGTTCTATTACAAAAAGTGATAAGCTGACAATATTATTCGGAGTATTCCATTTTTATTGTCCTATTTGTTCGGTGTGCTTTTTCAAGAGGTTAAATTCTTAGCAATGTGAGCACTGCTTGGAAACAGCAGTAATTAGGAGGGAAACAGTATGTTTTATGTGTATGCCTGGAGCTGAGAAGATAATCTTCCGGAGTTCTGATTTCTTACTTCAGTTATGCCATATTTAAAATTGTTAAAAAAACAATCCACAGGAACAAGAAATGAATAGAGTGGATAGGGGATCATATTTTAAACACTACCCCCTCCTGAAATCGCTGTCTTATCTGAAGTGAGGAAGACTGGCAAAGAAGGAAAAGCAGTGAAGTGGGGTGGAGGACATTTTCATAACCTCTGTCATATTTTTGGAATTGGAAAATCACCGATGTGTCACTTTTGTAATAACAATTCAAAACATTCATGATTAAATTAAACATTTTTTTTAAAAAAAAAAATCACATTTAAGGCGAAAGATATAATGGGACAAGCTAATCAGACCATGTGAGGCAAATCATGTGAGAGCCCTGGTGGTGCAGTAGACTAAAGCACTGTTATTTAACATCAGCTGCCTGCAATTACTGCAAGTTCAAATCTCACCAGGCTCAAGGTTGACTCAGCCTTCCATCCTTTCAAAGGTAGGTAAAATGAGGACCCAGATTGTAGGGGCAATAAGCTGACTTTGTATAAATATACAAAAAGTATGAAGGCTATTGCTTAACACATTGTAAGCCGCCCTGAGTCTCCGGAGAAGGGCGGCATATAAATAAATAAAAAAAATCTATTTATATACAGTATACTTACTAATGTAATGAACATTGAATATCTTAATGGAGTACCTTAGGTGGCATTGTCATTAATGTATGGGCTCTAGGTTTACTTTTTAAAATCAATGTTGATGATTTCCTATATAGATTTATCATAAACTTGTAGCCAAAGAATTGGTTAGCTGTTCAAATATGGGAAATTTAGTCCTCACTATTACCACCCACCACTTCTTGGCCTTTATTGTACCTGTAGGGTTGTCATTTCATCATGCTGCAGTGATTTCTGACTGTCATGTGGTTGTTCAAGCCACAAAACCTCTATCGAGAATCGTCTCCAGAATTGTATTTGCCAGCAGACATGATTACTTTTATTGCTAGGCTCTGTGTTTCCCATCTACAGGAAATAGTTTTAGAATAATGCACAAAACGAAACAATGGGAATGACAACACCCACAGATAGGCAGGGATGTTGGAAAAACACACTGGGAATTGTGAAAATAATTCTAGACAGAATCTGAATATTTGACCAATACAAATATGTAGTTATTATTTCAATTGTTTGGCACAGAAATAAAGATGAGGGTACAAAATTTGGAAACACAAAAGAAACAATGGTGTATCTACTTTATCCACATTTGTGTTATAGGTAATCCTCGACTTAAGATCACAATTGGGACCAGAATTTCTGTTGTAAATTAGGGTGCTTGTAAGTTGAGTCCCCATGGTCATTTTTACTACGGTCATAAAACAAATCACTGCAGTCATTAAGTGAATCACTTGATCATTAAGTGATCAAGTTAGTTTTACCAATAGGTTTTTTTTTTGCTGGAAGCTGCCAAAAAAGGGTACTGAAGGTAGTGCAATGGTTGCTAATGATTGTTAAGAGTAAAGGTCATAAATAATTTTTTCCATACCCGTTGTGGCTATGAATTGTTATTAAACAAAGAGTTGCTGAGGATTATATATCTATGCTATACTATACAGGTGAAACTCGAAAAATTAGAATATCGTGCAAAAGTTCATTTATTTCAGTAATGCAACTTAAAAGGTGAAACTAATATATGAGATAGACTCATTTCATGCAAAGCGAGATAGTTCAAGCCTTGATTTGTCACACTTTTGATGATTATGGCTTACAGCTCATGAAAACCCCAAATTCACAATCTCAGAAAATTAGAATATTGTGAAAAGGTTCAATATTCTAGGCTCAAAGTGTCCCACTTTAATCAGCTAATTAAGCCATAACACCTGCAAAGGGTTCCTGAGCCTTTAAATGGTCTCTCAGTCTGGTTCAGTAGGACTCACAATCATGGGAAAGACTGCTGACCTAACAGTTGTGCAGAAAACCATCATAGACACCCTCCATAAGGAGGGAAAGCCGCAAAAGGTAATTGCAAAAGAAGTTGGATGTTCCCAAAGTGTATCAAAGCACATTAATAGAAAGTTATGTGGAAGGGAAAAGTGTGGAAGAAAAAGGTGCACAAGCAGCAGGGACGACCGCAGCTTGGAGAGGATTGTCAGGAAAAGGTCGTTCGAAAGTGTTGGGGACTTTCACAAGGAGTGGTCTGAGGCTGGAGTCAGTGCATCAAGAGCCACCACACACAGATGGATCCTGGACATGGACTTCAAATGCCGTATTCCTCTTGTCAAGCCGCTCCTGAACAACAAACAACGTCAGAAGCGTCTTATCTGGGCTAAAGAAAAAAAGAACTAGTCTGTTGCTCAGTGGTCCAAAGTCCTCTTTTCTGATGAGAGCAACTTTTGCATCTCATTTGGAAACCAAGGACCAGAGTCTGGAGGAAGAATGGAGAAGCACACACTGCAAGATGCTTGAAGTCCAGTGTGAAGTTTCCACAGTCTGTGTTGATTTGGGGAGCCATGTCATCTGCTGGTGTTGGTCCACTTTGCTTCATTAAGTCCAGGGTCAACGCAGCCGTCTACCAGGAGATTTTGGAGCACTTCATGCTTCCTTCCGCAGACGAGCTTTATGGGGATGCTGACTTCATTTGCCAGCAGGACTTGGCACCTGCCCACACTGCCAAAAGTACCAAAACCTGGTTCAATGACCATGGGATTACTGTGCTTGATTGGCCAGCAAACTCGCCTGACCTGAACCCCATAGAGAATCTATGGGGCATTGCCAAGAGAAAGATGAGAGACATGAGACTGAACAATGCAGAAGAGCTGAAGGCCGCTATTGAAGCATCCTGGTCTTCCATAACACCTCAGCAGTGCCACAGGCTGATAGCATCCATGCCACGACGCATTGAGGCAGTAATTGATGCAAAAGGGGCCCAAACCAAGTACTGAGTACATATGCATGCTTATACTTTTCAGAGGTCTGATATTGTTCTATGTACAATCCTTGTTTTATTGATTTCATGTAATATTCTAATTTTCTGAGATTGTGAATTTGGGGTTTTCATAAGCTGTAAGCCATAATCATCAAAATTATGACAAATCGAGGCTTGAACTATCTCGCTTTGCATGTAATGAGTCTATCTCATATATTAGTTTTACCTTTTAAATTCCATTACTGAAATAAATGAACTTTTGCACGATATTCTAATTTTTCGAGTTTCACCTGTATATCTCTATTTGCTCACAGCAAAGCAGAGAGACCAATTGTGAAACTTTAGCATTCAGGATAGTAAAGGTAGTCAGGACATCAGAACAGAACAGAACAGAACAGAACAGAACAGAACAGAACAGAACAGAACAGAACAACAAAGTTGGAAGGGACCTTAGAGGTCTTCTAATCCAACCCCCTGCTCAGGCAGGAATGCCATTTCAGACAAATGGTTGTCCAATCTTTTCTTAAAAACTTCCAGTGTTGGAGCTTTCACAACTTCTGGAGACAAGTTGTTAATGAACATTAGCGAACAGTGTCTCCAGATAACTTTCAGGAGTGTTGTGAACATAAACTCTCATAATCTCCAGCTAGTGCAATAATTCTTGATTAGGGATTCTGAAAACTGTAGTTCCAATGTTGTCCTCAGGCATCAACCTGGAGAAACTTGTGATTGGGACTCTTATTAACAATAAATTGAGGGAGGTGATATTTTGCCTTGTGACCAAGGCTATGAAAAGAGAGGAAGAAAGGAGAGAAAATGCAAATTGGGAACAATTACTATAATAACTTGTCTTACAGAAAGGGTCTGTTTTTGGAAGATGAGGATTTGGGAAACCTTCCCATAGCCCTCAGTTAAACAGCAACAAAGATGATAATTTTATATATTGCAAAGGATCGCTATGATTTCCTCAAAAAAATTCTTCTGCAGCCTTTGGCTGCAGATTTGGCTTATTTTCCTTGATTCTTATTTAATCTAGTCTCATTTTAACTCAAGAGAGCCACATTTCTATTATTAAATGGTCTTCTCCTTCTCCTTCTCCTTCTCCCTCCTCCTCCTCCTCCTTCTTCCTCTCCTCCTCCTCCTCCTCTTTTTTCATCAAGCCAGAAATATATTTTCCTTTTATGCAATACTGACAGGAGCTGATAAAACTTGTCATACTAGGTCTACGTTCTAATTCAATCGGCTGATAACTTTTGGAAATAAGCTATCACTTGATGATGGAACCTTTAGGCTACAGCCTGTTATAGTCAGAGAACCTGTTAACAGTGTTTTCAACCTGCCCTTTTGCAAAGATGCTTTCCTGCTCTAAATACTTGGACATGGACCCCAAGCCAGTCAACAAAGGATTTGAATGATCCAGAGATGTAAGTTTTCTTATGTCAGAGGTGAAAGCTCTTAGTTTTCATTAGCCAAGGTCAACGTGTTATCATGTACTGTGGTACTCAAAGTTTCTAAGGTTATTAAGCTTGCATAGGTCAAAGGAGGCATTTTTGTCTCAGGGACTAAAGTATGATGACCAATTCTGTGTCTTTTATACAGAAATCATGACTGTGGTGTAATTATAGCACATCATGCCATAGTACAGCTGAGCCCAGCTGGGACTGTAGGACTGCTGCCCAGATATTCACTGTTACTAAGCAACATCAGATCCTTGCTTAGCTCGATTAGGTTTTTTTACTCTTAGAATGGACACCCCTTCATTCAAGTAGCACCTTTAAATGGATGATTCTCCTTTGGCAATTAGGCTCCTTTCCCTCCATAAAAGAGAATACACATCCCTTACCTGACAGGTTACAAGTCTGGTAGATTTTAGATGCTTAAGAGTCAACATGTATAGAAAGCCAGGTCAAAAAAAATATTGCCCTGTAGTGAAACAGAAGTACTTTCTAACCCGAGTAACTATTAATGACGCACACAATTCATGCACAAGATGGATAGTCAGGCACAAGAATGGAGCTTGCCCATTATAGTTGTAAATTGTGACAATTGGAAAATAAGTCACCCACACAACCAACCCAATTTTACAGCACTTTTTTGCAGCAGTCGTTAAGTGAACACCATAGTTATAAAGCCAACGTCATAGTCATTAAGTGAACCAATTATTTGCTATGAGCTGGTTTTGATGACAATCAGAAGTAAATGCAAAGTTTTCAGCAAAAATGCCATAAGATGTGGTCACATGACTGAGGGATGATGCAAAGGACCATAAATGTGGGCCTGTTGCCCGAAATGATGACATGTGACTTGTGGTGGCAACGGCCGTCAGTACTTTGGAACTGGATTATGAATATCCTCAGGAAGGTCCATTACAACTTTGTCTGGTCATTAACTGACCGGTCATAAGTCAAGGACTACCTGTATATTTCATGCAAAATAAAAATGTGAAAAATTTACAGAGCCGTGATGTCTTTAGAATAAACACTACAGTCATTGTTTACATCCCAAGCAAACATTGTGATTAAAAAAAAAAAGACCAGAAAAATATAGGGCAAGTCATGGCAACCTTCCATTTATGCCCTGACTTCAAAAGCATGGTGTAATTTATCAATAATAATCAGAAGGGAATAGGCACATAATTTCAAAGATCTGATCTAGATGTATTCTTAAAATGGGAACTGTAATTGCACTGCTCTGTGTCATGAGAATCTAACCCAAATCATAACTTCTATATAAAGATAATAGCCAGCATAAAAAAAGCCACTGTGATATTTATTAGGCCCAAGCCCAAAGACAAGACAGCAAGATCCAATTGAGTTTGATCTTTTATGAGCTTAAATCTAATGGAGAGAATCTGGCCAAACTCAAACTATAACCTTCTAACTTATTAGATGAGGGGGTGGGGAATTAATTTTCCCAAGTGACCACATGAGAAACTGGAATTGTTGTGGAGGATCGAATTAATAGGCTGAACTCAATTGTGTGCATACTGTACACTTATTTATATTTGATTTCTAATTTCCAATTGACTTCACGCAGGCTAGACAGGGACAGCGAAATGGACGGATGTGTGCTAGGAGTTATAAAATGCCCAGGTCTGTACTAGATACAGTATATCCTCAGAAATTCTTCAGTGTGGCTACCCTGAACCTCTTCCCCCACTCCCCCCTATCTAGTTCAGGCCTATGCAGTTTCTAAATCCTGGTTTCTCTCTGGGAAAGCTCTGCATTACCAAAAATGTCCCCCATTGCTTCTGCAGGTGCACATTCCATCACATTTTTGCTTTTATGATTTCAGGTAAATTAGACCAGTTTTTATTTATTTATTAACTGATAAAATTTATATAACCATCCATCTTCATGGAAAATGACTTTGAAGCGTGTACAACAATGCAATAAGAACTATTGTTTTCTTTCTCATTGGCATTTCAGGGTCCACGGATTTTTAAAGAAAAAAAATGAGAAGGGACAACGCTGTGGTGCTGAAGAAGACTGTGAAAGTGAAGGATCTCTTCCTTCACAACCATCTGTTTGTTTCCTAGCCCTTCAACATTGTGTGTTTTCCCACACAATGGGAAGTTGTGTAAAGTTCTCAAAGGTATTGTAATGTATCATTACATGCACTTCGGCACTGCTGAATCCATGCAGATGTCGTGTCATGTGAGCAGGGAGGATGATAGACAGCCAGGTTCGGGAATGCAGACTCTCCAGTGGGGCCTGTACTGCAACACCCAGTATTCCTCATCACTGTTTTGGTGGCTGGAGCTTCTGGGAACAATATTTCAGCATCATTTGGAAGACCCTCAAGCTGCCCACCCCTTATGTACAGCAAGCTGAACAAATATTAAATGAGGAAATATGACTCTCTTTCTCTGCTCCCTAGAACTCTCTCCAATTCTTAAATAAATGAAATCAATGCCCAGTTATCTGACAACTAAAAATACACGATACCATTCTCATTAAAAAAAAAAAAAAGCCAGCAGCAGGACCAGTTGCATTTCTTAAATGAAGGGTGATGATTAGAAAGGGATTTTGCAAATGGAAAGAATATGGGGGAACATGTGGTACCTGTGCTATGTCCAAAATAAATAAATAAAAAATTCTCTGTGTAACATCAGAAAGCAGATGAAAGGCAAGATAAAACCAAATGATGGGGGGGAGGGGGGATGGAATGGAAAGTGAAAAAGATCGATCTACTTCTAATTAGAATTCATCTCTTTTTACAGTATTTCTCTTTAGCTGCAGCAATCCCATGATACAAAGATTATTTATTTATTTTGAAAAGCTTGCTTTAAAATGTAGGAAAAACACCAGTGCACATAATTAAACCCTATGGGATTAAGTGGCCTGTGAAAGATGGAAACTCTCTCTTTCTTTTTTCCCCAAATTTATTTTATAATGAAGATGGCATCTTATTTAAGCTAATTTATCCTATTCAGTCGGGCAGAAACACTATTCTGAGCATTGGTAAAGGGACTAAGAAAGGGATTACTGAGCTTTAAAAAGCCTCTAATTTACTCTGGGACAGGGATATCTGAATTTCAAATAAGCAGAAAGAAATATAAATGATGCATGATATATTTATGAACTGGGGCATAAATGTGCCGAATTGGTTCATGCCAGCTCAGGGTTTTTCTCTACAAAACCTTTATTCGCACTGCAAATACAATTTCTGTGTTTCTTCACAGCCGTCTGCTGCTAACATAACATAATGTCACAGATGACTGGCTATGTGATATTATAGGAAAACAAGTAAAGCAGGCTAGTACTAGAGGAATGTGTGTGTTTGTATGTATGTGCGTGTGTATATACAGTGTGTATATATACACTGTGTATATGTATGTATGAAACTCTAAACCATAGTTTGTCACAAGTTGTTTTAATGACCCTTCCCTAATGTAAATCCCAAAAGGGAAACACATGTATTACTAAATTTCTCCCTGCCTCCACCTCATTGCCCCAAACCATGAACAGGTTTGACATTTTAATCTGTTTCTAAGACTTGCATTTTTCTGGGAGACTGGCAACAATGTAATAGCTCAAGCCAGCAATTTATTTATTATGCTACTCATACTAATAACAGGGCTACAAGCTGGAACCTGCATTTCCCCTTGTTTATTTTTCATTGAGATCAATGTATTTGCAGAAATAGTATTTCCAGCAATGTCATGGTGAACAAATCAAGCGCTTTCATTTCATTGCTCATTCCTACATAATCATGTTTCTACATAAGTGGAATGAACTAGATGGATGAAAAACATGGACTGAATTAATGAATGGAAGAATTATAATTGAACTTAAAAGAAACCATAAGCTTTTCCTTCAGGTTTATAGAATTGATGGCACCCTACCCTACCCTATAAACAGGGTAGGCTCTTCCTTGCAATTTTCTAAATAGGAACTATCTAACAGAATGTGATAAAATTTTTGAATTTTTCAACTAAAGCTTGAATGGGAATCCTTTCCTTTGAAACCCTTTTAAAACAAAAACAGTTATGATGTTTGTAGACCTAGCCCAGTGTTGTCACAATCTTGGCAACTTTAAGATGTGTAGATTTCAACTCCTAGAACAGTGATGGCGAACCTTTTTGCCATTGCGTGCCAGAAGCGGGGGTGTATGTGTTGCGTGCGCATATGCGAGGGTGGGGCGCATACGCAACCTCTCCCCCCCGCTCCTGGCACGCAATGGCCCGTTTTTCTTTCTCTCCAAGCTACAGAGCCTTTCTAGGAGCTTGGGGAGGGCGAAAACGGCCTTCTCCACCACCTCCTGAGGCCCTCCGGAGGCAGGAAACAGCCTGTTTCCTTACTTCCAGTGGGCCCCAAAGGCCTGAAAATTAGCTGGCTGGCGCGCGCATACACACCGGAGCTGAGCTTGCGTGCCCTCTGATATGGCTACGCGTGCCACCTGTGGCACACGTGCCATAGGTTCGCCATCACGGTCCTAGAACATCCCTATCTGCATGCTGGTTGAGGAATTCTGGAAGTTGAAGACCACATATTTTAAAGTTGCCAAGACTGAGAAACATTGGTTTATGAAGGTTGAGAAACATTGGTCTGCATCAAACAACAAGCTTGATGGAGAAATATAGTTGAAATATTTTGTATTCCCTGGAATGCACAGTGGTCCTGCAGAACCGGTCCTAAAGTCCAGGCAGATAATGATGCCTTGTCTTCAGGAAGAAGCCACTTAAATGAGGGCTAAAGTTAGAATCCCACCAATGAAAAATTGCTCCACCAGAACTTAACAAAAATGCCAGAAAACTATCTTTGCAGCATTTCCTTTGGAGCAGTGGGCGTGCTGGAGGTTAGTTGGCTATTGTGGATCTCTACAAGACTGACAACACAGTAGAATGTATCAGGGATTTCCACAGCCTTTGTTTGCTGAACAACTGGAAGGCCAAGTAGAGGCAAACTGGAATAAAGAACTTCCAGTCCTAGGTTGCTTAATGGAGAATCCAGACCCTGATAATAACAGCTATGTCTTCAGGAGTCTGCTTAATTTTTTACTAGCAGGATTCGCTTCTTTGGAGCTAATTCACTCAAGTTCCCTAATGTGCAGGGGTGGATGAAAATGACTTACATTATACCTAAATTCAGTTATAGAGGTTCATGCTCTTTTGAAGGAACATTTGTATCAGAGGTGGGTTTCAGCAGGTTCTGACCAGTTCTGGAGAACCGGTAGTGGAAATTTTGAGTAGTTCGGAGAACCGGTAATAAAAATTCTAACTGGCCCCGCCCCCATCTATTCTCTGCCTCCCAAGTCCCAGCTGATCGGGAGGAAATGGGGATTTTGCAGTAACCTTCCCCTGGAGTGGGGAGGAAATGGGGATTTTGCAGTAACCTTCACCTGGATTGGGGAGGAATGGAGATTTTACAGTATCCTTCCCCTGCCACGCCCACCAAGCCACGCCCACAGAACTGGTAGTAAAAAATTTTGAAACCCACCACTGCTTTGTATGAAGGATATGTATCAGTGATATATTTTGTATTTTTCAGAGTACGTTATTCCTATCTGCTATGGTTTGGCTTAAAACTCTGAGCTAAGATGAACTTAAACTCTCAGTTAAAGAAGGAAAAAAAGAGGAGGATGAGGTGGTGAGGCAACAGCTAATGAACAAGCACCCCAACTCTTTGCTTTGAACATCTTTATACAATTATTGCATGTGAACTTAGCCCAGTGTTTCCAAGAAGCTATCAAATGGAAAATTGTTCACATTGTTAACAACAACCTAAGAGGCATTATTTATTATTAAAAAAAATTATATGGCTGCCTATCTTACGGAGAGTGACTCTGGGCAGCATACAATGATAGTAAAATAAGCAAAACAATAATTACCTAAAACTATTATATAATAATTATTAGAAGAGATTAAAAATTATAAAAGCAGAACTAAAACAGGAAAAGAGAATAATAGAAGGGTGTTAATCATAATGAAGCCAACTCACAAGTTCACTTGTACCCTGGAGGTCCCTTGACCTATATCTTGAGGCAACTTAGAAAGTTTAGGAATGATGAGGCTGATTTCATCTCTGGA
The DNA here is from genome assembly GCF_059756535.1 of Pantherophis guttatus. Lineage (NCBI taxonomy): Eukaryota > Metazoa > Chordata > Lepidosauria > Squamata > Colubridae > Pantherophis > Pantherophis guttatus. The sequence continues at coordinate 164,122,516 of NC_142063.1, forward strand.
GGGGCGTGGGGTGGGGGTGGAGAAGATTCCATAATGCAAGAGCCACAGTAGATAAGGCCCGCCAGGCTGCCACTTAGAGCCTGCCAAATATAGTTCCTAGACAAAGAAACCCATAATATACCCATTTTGTTGGATCTGGTGGGATGGGCAGATGAAATTAAAAAAAAGGTTTCTCAAATAATCGGGTCCCATGCCATGTAGGGCTATAAAGGTCAACATCAGCCCCTTTAATTGAACCCTGAAACAAGCTGGTAACCAATGGAATTTGCATAACAAAGGTATAATGTGCACTGAACCAGAAACACCAGCTGAAGTTTCCAGGTACGGCAGGATCTAATCTGGGTTGGTCATCAGAACCAGAAGTTTAGTCTTCTGAATTTTCAAACTCATGCTGGAACCCATGCTCAGGAAACTTCTCTCTAGCAGTGTTTGGGCTCCAGCACTAGTCCAAAACCTCTGGTCCCAATGATTGACCCAAATTGGATCCTGCAACATTATCCTGGGACATGTATATTTGCCTTCGTTTCCAAGTACTCTTCAGCGGCAGCCCCATGTAAAGCACATTGCAATACTCCAACTGGCAGGTGACCAGGGCATGAATGACCACGAGTAGGGCCCCATTAAAACCTACTGAGCCAAAGACTGCAGACAGAAACTGTAAAATAATCTCTACATATTGTCAAGACAGCACTTCAGGTAAGCAGAACAGCATGCAGAGTTTTATATATATTTCCAAAATCCAGGGATGAACTTATAATGAACTTGAATTTTATTGCTACCTGACTGATAGTTTGGAAAAAGTGTTCTAGATGCTTTCAAAATAAATGCCTCCAACTTTCAGGAGACCGCTCGGTAAAGGAGAGCTGAGGAAAAAAACAACAACAACTGACCCTCCAGATGTTGCTTATCTACAGCTTCTAGGAGCTCCAGCCAACAGAACTAATTGTGAGAAACAGTGGAGCTGAAGTCAGTATCATCCAGAGTCACAGATTCCACAGCTTTGTAATTAGAAGCACAGCGGAGGTTAGAATTGGAGATTAGAATTCCTAAATAATGGCAAGTCCTTGAGTGGGCGATTTTTCAGATTTATTGGTGAGTTGTGTATGCAATTGTACTAATGTACTTCAAGGACTTCTTTTCCCTATTTTTTTTTTTACTTGTTTGCCAGAATCATGGCTAATGGGTGCTTTGGAAAAGACTGGAGATGTTAATACTTTTTGGAAAGTGTTATGCAATGACAGAACATCTCAAATATATTAATGCTTTAATGCTTAAAGATTTCTGGATTAGAACCAGGTGGCAGCTGTTGGGTAGTTGGCTATTTTATTGAATCATTGCTGTACTTTGAAGGTAAAAGCTTAGGCGTGGGGAACAAGGAAGACCTTGTATTACATAATAATACAATTGAAATCTTATTGCTTTCCAACTGATTTTGGCTCTTCCCAAACATCTACCCAAACTTCAATTTAAGGAAGATTATTGCTTCTCCCTAGTGATCAATGAAGCTGCAGCCAGATTTCTCTAGGATGTCATGATTGCTATTTCTTCATCATAATCTTAGAATACGGAAAAATAAACAAAGAAGGAATACTCAATATTTATACCAGACTTGTATATTCACTACTTATTTGGGTATTTCAAACCTTTATTAAGTCTTGACAAAAGAATGCATAAAAATACATAAAACCTAAACCATAAAACCTCCACAAAAATCCTCTAGGCCTGAACTTAACACGTTTGACAATTCAACAATAACAAGTTAAAAAACAAAACAAAACCATTCCCACTCAGTCATCACACATTAATTGTCCTGAAAGTTTTTACAAATTCAATGATAGCTATATTTCTAAAACTTGGCCAGCTTATCTGACCAACTTCCCTATTGCTAAAACTTGGGAAATTTAATTTTCTAACTACAGCGTGACAGTATTTGTGTGTGTCTACATATGTATAGGTCTCTTTCGGAATTGTTGAGCAAAATAAGTTCTTGTAGGAGCACTTTCAGTTCTGCCTTACCCAGCTTTATATAGGGCACTGCTGGTGGAAGAGTCTTCTGCTGATGCCAGCAAAAGCACAGCGAAGGGATCTGCTGACAGGTTATCCCCTTGACTTATATTTCCCCTTGCTATTTCAAGTCTACCAGGACGGTAATTCATTCTCTCTTCCCTTTGAAAAAACTAGGCTGCTTTAAAACTTTGGCTTTTCTTTCCCAACCTCTCTCCACCTGCCAACCCGTCATTTTAGGGCTGCTTGTTCTCAGAGGGTGATGTTCACTTCATAGTCACATTGGTTCCTTTTCCAGATGTGAGCTTGATCTGGATCTTTTTTCTTTTTTTCCCCTTGGCTATAAACAAAGAGCAGGCGGTGAAGTGGAAGAGAGGTGGTGAAAATGTGCTTGGGTTGAAGCCATAACACGTTTCTCCTTCACCTGGAGAAGCTGATGCAGCTGAAGCTATATAAAGATGAAAAGCCATTCTCGCCCGCCCCATCCATCACTCAGTTCCAAACGAATGAGCAAAATACCAGAAGTCTGCAAAGGCCAAACTATTTCGGAAATCCTGGATCTTGAAGAAAAATAGCAAGAGTACTTATATACTGCTTCTCAGTACTTTACAGCCCTCTCTAAGTGGTTTACAGTGTCAGCATATTGCCCCCAACAATCTGGGTCCTCATTTTACCGACCTTGGAAGGCTGAGCCAAACTGAGATTCGAACTGCCAAACTTCTGGCAGCGGGCAATCAGCAGAAGTAGCCTGAAGTACTGCATTCTAACCACTGCGCCCCCATGCTTCTCATCACAAAACCTTTGTGTCTGAAATGGGATGTTCTGACTTCAGAAAGTCTAATAAAATCAAAAGCACCCATTTCAACATTGGGATGCTTAAAGTTGGAATGGAATGTTTGAGCATTGTAATGTAGAGTGACATGAAAATGTTTTGCACATCTCTGCAAAACAATTAGGGCACATCCATGTCAAAAATCTTATTACAGGTAGTCCTCGACTTACAACAGTTCATTTAGCGACTGTTTAAAGTTACAATGGCACTGAAAAAACTGACTTATGACTGTTTTTCACACTTATGACCATTCCGCATGCCCATGGTCATTGATCAAAATTCAGATGTTTGGCAACTGAGTCTTATTTATGACAGTTGGAGTGTCATATGAACACTTTTTGTGATCTTCTGACAAGCAAAGTCAGAGTCACTTAACAATTGTGTTAGTTACTAATTTAACAACTATGGTGACTCGCTTAACAATTGTTCAAGTAAGGTAGTAAAATAGAGCAAAAATCACTTAATAACTGTCTTGCTTAGCAACAGAAATTTGGGGCTCACTTGTGGTCATAAATTGAGGAATACCTGTATTTTGCAAAACCAAACTAGGATCTCTTTTGAGTACCCCAAAGCCATGCATGAGTTTTAACAGGATTACATTTGCTGTGTGGTGTCAAAGAAAGTAACTCACTGCTAACCATATATACCATTTTTTAGAGTTTCACTTTGGCAATGCCCCTATAAAAGCCATAGAATTTTTCTTTCAAGGAATCAAGCCTATTGATATTATAATGCAGACTTCCTAACCTATGGTCCAAAATATCTTTGGACTATAAATCCCAGAATTCTCAGATAGCCCCTTTAGTCCTAACGTATTTGGAAACCAACAGATTAGAGGAAGGCTACAATAATTGCTCTCCGTCAACTTGGTTCCGTATCATATAGAGCATCAGGTGGTCATAAGGCAAAGATGTTTCAAAATGAAAAAACAGTTTTTAAAAAGTTCCACTATGCGTGCACCGGTGTATCTTATTCTTAATTCACATTATGCATTGCAGGGAAGCAAGGAACATTTTGCTGTCGAGTAAGGATAGTAAAATCTTAATAAATAAAAGATGCTTCACCATTTCTTATTTAGTGTAACAAGGCCATAAACCAAGCACTCAAATGACTGTTCCTTCATTAAGTTCTTTTTTACTCATCTCAAAGAAAATTGCAAGTGGAAAGAAAAATACCTTTCTTGACTTATTTTTAAAATGATTACATTCCTGGCACTCCTATTCTCAATCCTTAAATCAAGCTGTTAAAATTTACACAAAACATTTAAAGACTCCTTAAAACTTAATCTTCCTAGTAAAGCAGATTTGAAAAATAAAAATAAACTGAAGGTACCACCTCACCAAACAATGTTTGATAAAACCTTAAATAACATTTACATATATATTATATTTCAAACTGCTATATTGAGCAAGAAGTGAGGTTATATTTTGTTTGGCGTTTTCAAATAAATTAAAGCCATTTATCATCTTTTTTTTTTTAAAAAAAAACCTGTTCTAAAATACCTAATTAACTTTGCATTCAAGTGTAAGTATGGTGCAATGTTTATCCCAGTTAGAACCAGAGAATAGGTAGAAATGAGCTGTAAAAAATTATTGGTTCCAGCTTTGTGACATGTTGTTTTTTTTTTAATTGAAATTTAAACACAGTGGATGCCACCATGATTAACGTGAAGGCTGGCAGTAATAGAAATGGGATGTGGGGGAGATTTCACTCATTTAGATGAAAAGAAGTGTCAACGTTAAAAGCAGTAACATCAACTGATTCATTTATTTCAACCTTTTGTTAAAATACTATATTTATCTGGCAGGGGAGCTACCTTGATCGTGAAGTATTTGAATTTGATATTGATTTCAATATCATTAGCTTAAGAAAAACATATCTGGAGGAATTCTGAAGGAAGTGTACAATTATCCTGAAGGCTAACATATTTAGGCCAAGAAACATATCACATGTACTTTCATTACATTCTCTTTCATCTAAAAGGGAAGGTAGTCCATTGATAATATACAGCAACCATAATGGTTCATAAAAATCAAAGCCCATGAAAGATCTAGATTTAAAAGCAAGTGAGTCTCTTTTAACCAAGCTCTCTCATCATCAGACCTCTACAGATTTAACGTTAGAAGAAGACTATAATGAGAACTAGGTATTCTGTATAGGAAAGCAAAATAAATAAAATACATGTCAATTCAAAGCTAATGAATTCCATCTTCTGAATGGAATTCTCAGTCATTCTTGGAGCAAAGAGCAAAAGTATAATACATCTGGTGCTGGGTAGAATATGAACTCCCAGATTGGTTTGTAAGATTTAAATACAGACTGAGCAAAAATCCTGTTTTACATTTCTTCTCAATCCATTTTACCCATTCATTTTAATAACATTTGGTGCCAAGTAGGTGAAATTTGGAAATCTATGTATTATGCACCTAAGTAAAGTCTTTGGGCTTTCTGAGGAGTATCTGCTTTCTCAATCTCACCTATTAATTTTACAGGGAGGGAATGGAAAAATGAGGATAAGGATTTTTTTTCTGTAGTTATAGTAATGACTCCAATTCATTGATTTAAGCTTGAATATTGAGGATAATCCTATTTTTCCCTCTTGGGAAATGAAAGAAGACTTCATTTATGACTTCATTTTTTTCAAACACACTTTCCCCGTGCTTTTCAAAAACCATGTCTACCTTTGGTGGGACTACTTACCTGCATAATCTGTTCTTGCGTAATGTCCATCTTCTGATTTTGTAGTGGCAGTTGTGTTATCTGAAAGACATTGCATTTGTTTACTTTGGTTGCAAACTGAAATCAAATCCCTATATGGTTCTCTTGCATTTTAAAATCGCAGCTGTGATTCACAGTTTAGTTTTATACCAGTGATGAAATGTAAAAACGCTTTGGTTGCTTTTCTTCTAAAGCCAATGCAATCATTTGAGCAAAGCTTGTAGAAAAGTACACAAGAATTTACAGGACTGTACATAAAATCATAAAAAAATTCCTTTCTGGATTAGGATGAGATTCTTCCTAGTTCATCCTTCTGTTTCTCATGATAGCTACCCAGTAAAGTGCTCACATACAAGAGAAGGAGGTAGAACTTTCTTGCACCAGGAAATAATATAAGTCAAAAGTCATATTGAGCTTTCAAGACCAATAATCTTTGCTAGATGACTCCTTCATTAATTTTTCATTAATCCTTTTCAAAGTCATCAATTTAGTGGCCATTGTCACATCTTGCACCACCTCAGATAAACTGTAGAGGATTTAAATTTGAAGTGCGTCAGGGTTAGATTTCTCTTGGTTGGAACAGGAACATTTTAACTTTATGTCTTATTTCATTCTCAATCTACATATCTGAACAGTTTTGTGAAAGCTGTGTGGATGTACTGAATATCTGAGGGAGTTCAACGGAATGACTACAGATAGTTTCCCAATTGGATAATTTCCCAATTGCAGTGAGGAATGTGGCTTTTACTTGCATTTGAATGGAAGTCTTGATAGACATAACTGACTGAATGTTTATTAGAAGAAAAATCAATGGTTAAGATAATAGGTTTAATAATGACAATTTGCATTGTATGTATGTTATATTGCTGGGTTTTTTTTTAATTATTTGCATTTTGTAAATCATAATGGCTACATAAGAATAGCTCAAAAGAATTATATAAAATGTTTAATAATACACACACTTCTATCAAAAACTGTGAAAGTAAAGCATTATTATGTACCATTTATACAGTCAGGCTATATCTGTGGATTTCCCCCAGTCATTCCGAGAATATTTAAAAGTATAAATAAATGAATAAACAATTTGTAAATTATGAACATATTTCCTTTTTTTAAAGTATAGTTAAACAAATCAGAAGTTCTTGGGAATAAATGAACTTTCCAACTAAACAAAATCTCATAGAAGTCCCAAATTTATTTTATTTATTTGTTTCCATTTATATACTGCCCTTCTCCAATAGGACTCAGGGCGGTGAACAGTCGAAATAAAAACAGAACATACAAAATTTAAAAGCAGTTTAAAATGATTAAATATTTTTGGCCGTAATTTAAAACAACCCAATTTAAAATCAATTAAAATTTAACTCAAAACTGTGGGATCAAGCCAGCCCAGCTAGTTGAAATAAATAAGTTTTCAGGGCCCGACGAAAAATCCGGAGGTCTGTTATTGTACGTATCTCTGGGGGAAGGTTGTTCCAGAGGGTAGGCGCCGCCACAGAGAAGGCTCTGCCCCTGGGGGTCGCCAGCCGACACTGTCTGGCGGACGGCACCCTGAGGAGGCCCACTCTGTGCGAGCGTACTGGCCGGTGGGAGGCTATTGGTGGCAGAAGACGGTCCCGTAAGTACCCCAGCCCTAAGCCATGGAGCGCTTTAAAGGTGATCACCAACACCTTGAAGCGCACCCGGAAGTCCACCGGAAGCCAATGCAGCTCGCACAGGAGAGGTGTCACATGGGAGCGCCCCGTCGCTCCCATAATCCCCCGCGTGGCCACATTCTGGACCAGCTGGAGCCTCCGGGTGCACCCCAGGGGGAGCCCCATGTAGAGAGCGTTGCAGTAGTCCAGGCGGGAGGTGACGAGTGCCTGAGTGACCGTGCGTAGGGAGTCCCGATCTAGAAAGGGGCGCAACTGGCGTATCAGGCGAACCTGATAAAAATCCCCCCTGGCCACGGCCGTCATATGATCTTCTAGAGACAGCCGTGCATCCAGGAGGACGCCCAAGTTACGAGCCCTCTCTGTGGGGGTGAGTGATTCGCCCCCAATAGCTAGCAATGGCGTCAGCTGGCTATATCGGGACGCCGGAAGCCACAGCCACTCGGTCTTGGAGGGGTTGAGTCGGGAGCCTGTTTCTCCCCATCCAGGCCCACACGGCCTCCAGGCACTGGGACATCACTTCAAGGGCATCGTTGGGGTGGCCTGGGGTGGAGATGTACAGCTGGGTGTCATCAGCGTACTGATGGAACTCCACCCCGAAGCCACGGATGATCTCACCCAACGGCTTTACATAAATGTTGAACAGAAGGGGCAAGAGGACCGATCCTTGTGGCACCCCACAAGCAAGGTGCCTCGGGGTCGACCGCTGCCCCCCTGTCAACACAGATTGCGACCGGTCAGAGACGTAGGAGGAGAACCACCGCAGAATGGTGCCCCCCACCCCCAGCCCCTCCAACTGGTGCAACATGATACCATGGTCGATGGTATCAAAAGCCGCTGAGAGGTCTAACAGGACCAGGATAGAGGAGCAACCCCTATCCCGAGCCCTCCAGAGATCATCCACCAACGTGACCAATGCCGTTTCCGTGCTGTGCCCAGGCTGGAAGCCGGACTGGAGCAGGTCTAGATAGACAGCTTCATCCAGGTACTAGGGAAGCTGCTGCGCCACCACACTCTCAACAACCTTCGCAACAAAGCGAAGGTTGGAGACTGGACGATAGTTAGCCAAAACAGCCGGATCCAGAGAGGGCTTCTTGAGGAGGGGCCTCACCACCGCTTCTTTCAAAGCGGCCGGCAGGACCCCCTCATTCAGAGAAGCATTAACAATCCTCTGGAGCCAGCCTCGTGTAACCTCCCGGGAAGCCAGTACCAACCAGGAGGGACACGGGTCCAATAAACATGTGGTCGCGTTCAGCCGTCCCAGGATCCTGTCCATGTCCTCAGGAGCCACAGGATCGAACTCCTCCCAGATAACGCTCTCAAGACCTGCCTCAGTCATCCCGTCCGGACATACCCAGTCAGAGGCCAGCCTTTCCCGAATCTGAGCAATTTTGTCATACAGATACTGCACAAAATCCTCGGCTTGGCCCTGCAAGGGGTCATCCCGCACTTCCAGATGGAGGAGGGAGCGGGTCACCCTAAACAGGGCATCCGGGCGATTATCTGATGACGCGATAAGAGCAGTGAAATAGCTATATTTTGCCGCTTTTATCGCCACTAGGTAGGTCTTAATATGAGACCTCACCCGTGTTCGGTCGGATTCGGAGCGGCTGGTCCTCCAACTACTCTCCAGGCATCTTTTCTGGCGCTTCATCTCCCTCAGCTCCTCGGAGAACCAAGGAGCTAGGTGAGTTCGGTGCCGGGTGAGAGGCTGCAAAGGCACGACACGGTCCAAGGCCCCAGCGGCCACACTATCCCAGGCGGCCACCAGGTCTTCACCAGTCATGAGTCAGAGACTCAGGAAATGGCCCAAGCTCCATCTGGAACCTATCAGGGTCCATCAGGTGCCTGGGGCGGAACAACCTGGTCGGTCCCGCCTCCCTGCGGCGGGGTGCAGCGGTTAGAAAGTCCAGTCGAAGGAGCGAGTGGTCAGACCATGACAAGGGTTCGATGGCTATATCCCCTGTATCAAGACCACTCAACCACTGACCAGAGACAAAAACTAAGTCCAGAGTGTGTCCACCTATGTGAGTGGGGTCATGAATTAACTGAGTAAGGTCCATGGCCGTCATGGAAGCCATGAACTCTCGAGCCACCTCAGACGTTTCACCGATAGATGGCAGGTTGAAATCCCCCATGACAGCAAGTCTGGGGGTATCAACCGCCACCTCGGCTATAACGTTAAGCAGCTCGGGCAGGGCCGTTGCCACGTGGCAGGGAGCCAGGTACGTGACCAACAAGCCCATCTGTACCCCACGACCCCACTTCACAAAGAGGGACTCACATCCGGCTATCTGTGGAACAGTGGTCTCCCTTGGATCCAGACCTTCCTTTATAATAACCGCCACCCCCCCGCCCCTACCCTGAGCCGTCGGCTGATGAAATGCACGGAAGCCTGGTGGGCATATATCCACGAGGGGAACTCCCTCCTCCTGGCTCAACCAGGTCTCCGTAATGCCCGCTAGGTCCGCCTCCCACTCCTGAATAAGATCGTGAATGAGGGGGGCTTTATTAACAACGGACCTGGCATTGCATAACATCAGCCGAAGGCTCTGGCCCTTAATTAATTAATTTAATTAAGGGAGCTTTTGAGAACTTGTTATATTTGAGATAGTCAGCTTTTCCCTCTAGAATTAAAAAAATCCAAAGTAGATTATCCAGGGAGGAAAAATGAGAAACAGTAGTCATGTATGAAATGATTAAAACTATATTTGCTAGTCTATACTATCAGCCTTATTTCTGAACAGACATGCATGGGCTATATTGAAACCCTGGAAAGTAAATCTTTTTGCTGTTGGAGTTTTACTGCACATATCATTCTATTGCATACTGGAAAAAAATGAAAGTCAATAGTCAGAACAAATTATTTTCTTATAGGGTCTCTGTTCTGTTGGAGAGCAGGAAATCAAGTTGATGAACCATCTGTGCCTGACCAAGATATAGAAATGCCTGGCTTTGCCTGATCTCTGAAGCCCAGCACAGTTGAATAGTCGGTATTTAGAAAGAAGATCTTAAGTCTGTAGGTTATCAAAAACACTTCTCTGAAGGCAGCAATGGCAAACAAATTCATTCTGTTAATAGGAAAACTACAGCATTGTGTTCATGAAGTCACAAAGAATCCAGCTGGATTCCAAAGTGATATAACTATACATACTGCAATGAAAAAACCCCCTAAACCTTCCAGCTTCTGGTCTTGGTAGGTAAAACAGTGGAGTTTATCGGTGATGATTATATTCACACTGGAGTGGAGACATATCAAAAGCCCTTTCAGATCTCTCAGTTCATTCTGGAGAGGTCAGGAATTTCTACATAAGAAATACTGTTCCTAGTCCAATGTCCTATACATATTTTAAAACAGGGTCTTCAACCTTGGCGACTTTAAGACTTGTGGACTTCAACTCCCAGAATTCCTCAGTCAGTTTTGCTGGCTGAGGGATTCTGGGAGTTGAAGTCCACAAATCTTAAAGTTGTCAAGGTTGGAGACCCCTGTTTTAAATTTTCTTGGGTGGCTGTTGTGCCTGAACAGAGTTGTGATAATAAAGGCAATCTGTGTGTCTTTGAGGGTATTTTTTTGGGCCAGTTGAATATTTCCTTGCAAAATAAACACACTATTCCTAGATCTATGGCTGGATCACAGCTGTACCCAGAACATATGTGCAGCTAATGTCTGGTTGCCAGAATCCACTTTGGACTTGAACACATTTTATATAGAGATATGCAAGACTACACAACTTTATGTTCTCCATATGTTAATAGTACAATTCCAAATTAAGGCAGAGAACCCGAATCCTGGTCTCACCATGCTCTGCTTGGAACTGGGCTCTGTTACGATCAACTGCTGCCAACTGTTAATGGAAGCTTTGTTTACGTACAGATATTACCTGACAGAACTTTGGATTAGGGCCTTGATCCAGATGTTCCTTTCAGATTTTTCTTTAACAATGACAAACAACCTAAATGGAGTTTTTCTGTGACAACAGAAAGGGGAATGAAGAAAAGCGTAGCTATATAGATATTTTCAGAGGTACAAATTTGTCAGAAAAATTGAAGATTTTTAGAATCTTACAGAAATAAAGTTGGGTACCCTACATTCTTGGAATCAAAGTATTCCATCTCCCACAATTTATAACCATCTTCCATAATTTGATGCTCTCCAGATTCTTATTCTCTCCAGCCACCAAGGCCAATGATAAGAGATTATAGCACAAAACTGGAAGGCAGACTGAAACCTCAAGGTGATACAAGGCACTTTCAATGGAGACAGTGGGAATGGGAAGAGAACTGCAATCACCACAACCACTAATACAGTACATTTCCAATTGCACTAGAACAGGTTTCCCTAACCCCTGGGCTATGGATCAGTACTGGTTCCTGGCCTGTTAGGAACCAGGCCGTGAAAGTGGTGGGCGAGTGAGTGAAGCATCATCTGTGCATGCACAGGATGTAGGTTGTGCATGAAACCATCCCTCCCTTGTCTATGGAAGATAATTTCCCCCCCCCCGAAACCGATCGCTGTTGCCAGGAAAGTTGGGGGCTGCTGCTCTATCACCTCTCAGTATTGTCAAATAAAGCTTTCTTTCTGCAAAGCCCTGTAAATACACGTGTGTGTGTTTCTGTGTTCATGGAATATTTTTAAGTCAGCTCAAGATATGCAGAACCTATTGACCCAGCATGTAGATTTCAGCTTAATTTTAAAACCCTAGTACATCTTCTTCCTTTGTTTCTTACACTGTTTGGGTATATCGTAAGTACTGTCAAAATTCTAGGTTAGTGTACAAAGACATAGCAGCAATGCAGTTGTTTATCTTCTGTTTCAATTGAATGTAAGGATGCTGAATAACTGTACCCTTGACCGTGAGCCATAATAAAACGACCATTAGGGTCACACCTGTTCACAGCTTGAAAATCTATGGAAAACATAAGAAATGTCTAATACCGTAAGAATTCATGCCAGCTCCCTCTGTCCCAGTTCTCTTTCTCTTAAACGTAACAGAGTAAAAATGGAGAGCTATCTTCCAATTGAATTTTGCTAGGAGCATTACCTTGACATCGGCCCAAAGACATGACTTCAATTTTCTCCTGTTTCTGACATGATGCCTCTTTGATCTGACATGCATTATCATAAGATCTTCCATCGGAAGCACAGAGAGGGTTGAAGTTGGTTTGTGAACAGTCAATGTTGCACACACACCTGAAAAAAAAAAATAACTCATGTAAAAAAATAAAATAAAACGCATTGCTTTAACAATAAAAGGACGTGCTTTCACTTAAAAATAAATGACACCAATAATAAATTAAGAAGAAGCGCCGAGATTTTGCTAGGACTTTGCAATTATAATGTGAATAAAATGAAAGAGAGGGCTGGCAGAGGACGAGTGTCTAGAAAAGAATACAACAGAAAGCTAAAATGAAAATATTTTAATAGGTAGTCCTTGTCTTATAACAATTCACTTAGTGACCGTTTGAAGTTACAATGGCACTAGAAAAAGTGATCTATGACTGTTTTTCACACTTACAACCATGGCAGCATCCCCATTGTTAAGTGATGAAAATTTGGACATTTGACAACTGGCAATGTATTTATGACAGTTGTAGTGTCCTGGAGTTATTTGTTCACCTTTTGTGATCTTCTGACCAGCAAGTAAAGTCAATAGAGAAGCCAGATTTACTTACGCACCTCTCTGCCATATAATGAAAAATAATCTCAGCAATGTGTTTTGTTGGAGGGGACATAGCAAAATATTCAGAGCCTGCAAGCACTGCTGGGGCCTGATTTATATCATTGTAAGGATTAACCTGATGGTATCCTTTGACCAACCTGCCAAAATTATGTTTCATAATGCCTGTCTTGTTCACATAGAAGTCAGATGGAGGGAAGTGTGTACAAGGGAGGAGATCTTCCAAATTCCCATCTACTTTTCTGCATCACAATTCCTCCAGCTATTTTTCTCCCTTTAGGTATTGAAAGGTATTGAAAGAAATATGAACCAAGAGTTTGGAATACTGTGGCAGTGGAAAAATGCGTATGCTCCCTATTTTGAGATTCAACTAATACTGGGTCAATAACAGATGCAATGGTTCCCTCCTTTGTTTGGAAACAATGGGAAAATTTCATGATTATCTTTAAACCTCAAAACTATCAGGGCTAAAACAGAACGGCTAAATCTGTTCTGTTCTGTTCTGTTCTGCTCATCCCTATTCCTCTCTCTATCCCTACTCTACTCTACTCTACTCACTCTACATAAAATTTAAAAAAATGAGTCTGTCAATGTTGGTTTCTCTATTTTTTCCCATTTATATTTTTCCAGTTGACTTATTCTGTTTCCCTCATTAGTCTGAAATTTTATTTTATAAACATAGGAATGACATTTCATATACTTCTTTGTGTTTATTTCTCAATTACCTTTTTGTATGCACATGTCTATCCTATAAAATATTCTAGTGTTTCATATTTTCCCAAATATGCATTTTAGTCTAAATTTTAGGGATAGAACAGCATAATAAAATTTGGCAATATGTAAATTGTAAAGGGTAGCTAAATTCTGATAACTGTACCGATTTGAAAGAATAAAATTAGGCAGCTTTGCATTAAAATTATGAACTCAAATGGATTTCTTTCCCATTTTAGTTTTTCATTGTGTTCATAGAATTTTTCACACTGACCAACATCTTTGGGGATGGTTGGTGTTCTGTGACCAAAGTACAATTAGTTGGCATATTCCCATGGCTGTGCCAAGACACTGGATCTCCCTTCTTCTGGAGGTCCCCATTTCAATTCCCTTCTTTTACTTCAATCCAATGAATTTGTAATTGCTGTTGGGGTTGTTAGTTAATTTCAGTTTGGATTTTTGAAAGCTGTGAAGAGCCTTTTGAAAAGCTGCAAATTTGGATGAAAGGTAGAAGTATTTGAAACAATACCGGTAATACTTTTCATAACACATCTTCCTATCCCAGGTCCTTGGAAATGACTTTATAGGTAGACAAGCATGTCAAACCCAGTCTGAATATCTGACTTAATGTGCAACGAACCATAATATACAGGAAGACACACTTAGTTTAGATTTCGTATATCACATTTCTTGTGTCACATTCACAACACTTAATACCGTCTTGTTTATTTAGGACATATTTAGGAATGGTTATCTGATGATTGTCTGGATTATGCACATATCTATATCTATATCTATATCTATATCTATATCTATATCTATATATCCATATCCATATCCATATCCATATCCATATCCATATCCATATCATCTATATCTATATCTATATCTATATCTATATCTATATCTATATCTATAACTATCTATCTATCTATCTATCTATCTATCACACTAATACACACACACACATATAAAATACACTAATATACATATCATAATTACATGCTGGTACATACATAGCATAATTACATAAGGTACATGCTGATTTATACAATAGAGGACCTATTTAGATATTTAATTTGGTCACAATGCCAGATTTTATGAATGGTAGATGATTTTTATACTTTTGTTGCAATGGAGAGCACCTACTGAATGTCCTTTATAACTAAAATTTTATACATGGTTAACCTCAGCAAAAATATGCACCAATTACAACATGATATTCCTGTTTTCTGGTTTATAAGCAAAGTTTCTGCCATAACTATTCCTTTAGAGAAGCATAAAGAAATATGTCCATAGGAAAAAAAAATCTCCTGCAACCTAAAATTGCTATAAAGAAGCAAAAATGTAACAAAATTAAAGAATGGTCATCTCTGTTTATTTATTATGATGATGTATTTTTTTTTATTATGATGTATTTTGAGAAAATTCAGACTAATTATTCTGTGTGTTTGTATGTGTATATGTATTATTTAAATCTCTGCAAGGCTGCAAATTTTTTTAAAAAGGCAAGAAATGCTAAATCAGCAGCAATATTAACTTCACTGCATTGCATTTCCTATATAATTTATGGAACTCATTTCCAGGTGTAAATAGTAACAAATTAAAGAACAGAAAGAGGAAGGGATAATAATATCTATTTGCACATTTAGGAGCAAAATAACGAAATGGAGGCTTGTGAAAGGGCAGCTAAAGAATGAGATTTCAGAAGGAAAAGTGACCCTTGTGTACAGAGTTCCCATTTCCATTTCCAATTCAGATAACCATAGGGTTTTAGGTTCTCTAGAGAACCACAGAAAAATAGGCAGGATCTACTATGCATAGAATTTCAAAACAGTCTCCCAGCATCTGGCAAATGCCCAGCTGAATTAATTTTAAGGTGCTGGTTATTAAAGCCAACAGATTTAGATCCTAGTGAAACTGATGAGAACTTATTTATGATTTTCAGCAGGGCATCTCTTTTGTTGCATATACTCTTATCCATTATGAATCCTGGAAGCTGGCATATATAGTGATCTTAGAGGCATGTCTTAGAGGCATATTTGTGCTTGAGACACTGCTGTCACACAAGTATACAACATTTCCATTGAAATGGTGTATTGTCCTGGGGTTATTAGGACTGGTCTTCAATATGACTTTGTTTTGGCACTTTCAAGTCAAAGTTGGCTTAGGGCGATTGCCTGTGCAAGTCCCTGATGTTTTGCTGGCAGTATTTTTCAGAAGTGGCTTGCTGTTGCCATTGCCATTGCCCCTTTCCTAGGACTGAGAGACAGTGAGTGGCTCAAAGTCACCAGCTGACTTTGGTGCCTAAGGTAGGATTAGGACTAACAGGCTCCAGATTCTAGCCTGATGCTTTAACCATGACACCAAACTGGCTTTCCTCTCAATATATTGTATAGCAGAAAATATTGCATAAGTCCTAATGATACATAGCAGTACTTTAGAATGTAGCCTAGCACACACTATTGACAACTGAAAATCTGTGTCAAAGAATTTCATATTTCCATGGAAGAACCTGATTAGCTCTATGTGATTCAACTTATTCAACTTAAAATAAGTCTCATACATTTTGGTATGTAATCTGCATGGTTGATAGTGTGTTTGACTTACATGATGCTTTTATGAACCCACTGATCTTCAGACACGAGCAGAGAGAATTAATTGTAAAATTAAATCTAAGCCTCATACCTTACTCGAAATGGGCTTTAGTGTGTTTCACAACAATGCAAATACAATACCACTGAAAATGAAAAACAAGAAATCCAAGAAGAAACCAGCATGGTTGCGCAAAAAATTATCTGATAAACTGAAAGACGAAAAGGGTAAGTACAAAAAATGGAAAGAGGGACACATAACTAAGGCACAACATCAACAGATAGCCTGAATCTGCAAAGATGAAGTCAGGAAAGCAAAGGCTCAGAATGTTGAACAAAGACTTGCAACAAAAGTCAAAGATAATAATAAAAAAATTATTTCACATATAAATAACAAGGAAAAAATCAAGGAAACTGTTGGTCCAGTAAAGAGGCCAGGAAGTAACAGGCAGTAGATAGAAAGCAGAACTGCTTAACTCATTCTTTGCATCAGTCTTCACACATAAAGAAACTATAGCCCAATGTACCAAAAACATAATTTAAAAGACAGACTAGAAATAAAAATTAAAATAAGCAAGACAATGGTAAGAGAACACCTGCCTGACCTTGATGAATATAAATCACCAGGACCTGATGGATTACATCCCAAAATTCTTAAGGAGCTGGCAGATGTCATCTCAGAATCATTGCACCATATCTTTAAAAAATCCTGGAGCACCAGGGAATTATCAGAGGATTGGAAAAAGCTGATGTGATTCCCATCTTCAAAAAAGGAAGAAGAAGAAAAAAACAAAAACCCCAGACCCAGGAAACTACAGACCAACCCAGCCTAACCTGGGAAGATACTGGAAAAAATAATCAAAAAACCAAATCTGTGAACATCTAGAAACAAATAAATGTATAACTACCGGTAGTAGCCTGCATAGGTTTGTTAAAAACAGATCATGCCAACCCAATCTTATTTCATTATTTGACAAAGTGACTAAATTAGTAGACCAGCGAAATGCTGTGGACATAGTATACTTAGACTTTAGCAAGGTATTTGACAAAGTAGACCACAATCTACTTCTTGGTAAACTAGAAAAATGTGGGATAGTATCACCACCAGATGGATTTATAACTGGCTGACAAACCATACTCAACAAGTAATCCTTAATGGTACTGTTTACATGGAATGTAAGCAGTGAGGTACCACAAGGTTCCATTTTAGGGCCAGTACTCTTTAATATCTTCATAAATGACTTAGATGTGGGAATAGAAGAGGAACTTATCAAATTTGCATATGATACTAAAGTGGCAGTAATAGCCAACACCCCAGAAGACAGACTTGAACAATAGGCCCTATCCAACAACATGAAATTTAATGTGGACAAAAGCAAGGTTTTACACCTAGGCAGGAAAAACCAAAGGCACAAGAACAGAGTAAGCAAAACCTGGCTCAAAAACAGTAACTGTGATGGGGATCTTTGAGTCTTAGTGAACGATCATTTAAACATGAGCCAGCAGTGTGGAGCACCCACCAAAAAAGCAAATACAATCCTTGTATTGTATAAACCAAGGCACAGAATCAAAATCATGTGAAGTATTAGTACCATTTTATAAAGCCTTAGTAAGGCCACACTTGTAATACTGCATCCAGTTTTGGTCACCACATTGACCAAAAAAAGATATTGAGATTTTGGAAAAAGTGCAAAGAAATCAACTAAGATGATTAAAGGCCTGGAGACAAAAACATATGAAGAATGGTTTCAGGAATTGGCTATGGCCAGTCTAGAGAAAAGAAGGACTAGGGGTGACATGATAGCAGTATTCCAATATTTTAGGTACTGCCACAAAGAAGAGGGAGTCAATTTAGTTTCCAAAGCACCAGAAGGCAAGACAAGAAACAATCTGCATGTAATCTGATAGCTATCCTGGATGGTATTTGAGAGCCGAGAGGTGATGTTCTAAATTCCAAATTCTTCAACAGAATCCTAGTCCTTGGAATAGACCTGAATCAAAATGCAAAGCTGATCACTTTGCATTTTGAAAAGAAAAATGACAGATTGTTTTTTCTTTCCTGGTCTGACTCCAATGGCAATGTATCTAAATAAACAAACTCTGAAAATTTAGTTTCCTTCAAGGTGAAGAATTATTTTTACAGTTGCTTAAAGAAGCAAGTGACAGCTGGCTTTTCTCATTCCAAGGATGCTTCAATGCGTCCCAATTTTTAATTAATAGGAACATATGACCGCTTTATCACTCTACCTGTGGCAACCTTTATACTGTAGTTTTATCAATGCATTGTTCTTATTCCTGGACTACTATAAATCAGCAAGAAAATAACAGTGTGATGCAATTGTTAAAAAATGGAATTTAAGAGACAAACCCAGGTTCAAGTCTGTCTTGGACCAGTTATTTGTAGTTTACCTTGCAAAGGGTGGTACGATGGCTCATGGTTAAAATGCTGGGCTTGTCAGCTGAAAAGTTAGCATTCCAGGTTCGAGACCTGAGTTCCATGCAATGGGGTGAGCTCCCATCCTTGCCCCAGTTCCTGACAACCTAGCAGTTTGAAAGCATGCAAATGTGAATAGATAAATAGGTACCATTTCAGTGGGAAAGTAACAGTGCTCCGTGATGTCCTACTAGCCATATGACTATCTCTTTAGACAGTACTGACATCTTGAAATGGAGATGATCACTGCCCCCTATAGTCAGTAACGACTAGTGGAATAAAATCCGTAGGGATCCTTGCAGACAGTGAGGAAAAATGGGAGGAGGTACATATACCATCTTGACTTATCATTGCTTTCCTGATGGTCAAAAAAACCTCACAAGAAGCTCAAAGGGGTTTTTCAGATATTTATTCAGGTTGTCATGTGTTTCTTTTAAATTTTACTTTTCCTACTGCCTCTTCAAGCTTTTTAAAAAATATTAAATGGCTAAGTTTGTCTAATTTCTGCAGTGGAACCCTGAATTGTCTTACCTCTTCCCCATATTCAAATGTTTGTCTTTGCTAACAGCAAGAGGAGAAAAGCTTCATTCTCAGAGGGCGCAGCCATGTATCTATATGGCATTTCAATCACATGCTTTTATTCAAACAATTAGAAATCACAAAGACCATGCAAAGAATTAGCTGTGTGCTGCTTAGAGCATTTTATTATTACATAGTGCATAATGAAAAGAAATTGAAAGGCTCCAAAGCCTCATAATATAATAAAACTTTGAATAATTAGTTGATATATTTAATCATCATTGTGATTTTCAAAAGACACAATAGAAGGAAATGCTGTTTACTGGACACAAATGTTAAGCCCAAATGCACTAAAGAGGTAAATGCATTTCCTGCTGTCCTGACTGGCATATTAAATATGCCCTACCAGAGGATGAGCCTATGGTCAGGATCTAATTGTGCAGCTCCTCTGCTATAGCCTTTTAATGGCAATGTGTGAAAATACACACTGGTGGTAAAGAACGCACAATATTTACCCAAAAGATCCTCTTGAGTTCAGTGGACTTGACATCCCAGGAGAAGTGATAAGAGGCTTTGGCTCTTTGCATCTATTCTAGCAATGCAAGTATACCTTTTGTAAATATGTCTTGATGATAATGTATCAGTGGAAACCTATTCAAAGAAGATGTGAGTATCTGCTTAACAAATAGTGCCAGGTTTCAACTACCATACCCATCTAATTCAGCCCTATAGGCAGGTCACTTCCACTTAATGTCCTTTGTCCCAGTTTCATGCCTGCAAGAGTGCTCTGGGAAGCCCCTGCCCCCAACCTTGTGTTTCTTTGCATGTGGACATAGAGTTTCACGCCATCCCAGGTAAGCCACCTCCACTTCATATAAGCGCATCCTCACTCTTCCCGCTTTCCAAAATTCTTCCGGTTATGATCTCCCATTGCAAAGGGCTAGGGAAGTTGTCTTGAGAACACAAGCAGAAAACCAGAGAGAAGGAACTCAATTTGATTTCCTGCACTGCTTTCTAGCTGTTAGTAGCCACAGAATGGCATAATTGGCTAGCTAGTAGGAATTTTGGAGAGGGACATCTTGCTTCACAATGGAAGGCACCATTCTTGTTAGCTGGTGAACGTTTGCTGTTAATGTGTTTGCTGCCATGTTCAAATTAATTGAGACCGGGGTGGGTAAATGAACCTGGGCTAAGGTATGACTTGCCATTTTGTAGTCCTGGAAAGGCTTGACCTCAAGCTGTCTTTGATGGTATTTTTCTTCTGTTCAGAAGAACAGGGAATGAGAACTTTTGGCTTTTTGTAGATTGGAGGAAAGAAAAGGAAAAGGATAGGAACAACACTTGGGGAATGGAGGATTTTCATAGGGAAAATATTTTGGATCCAAGAAGCTTTACTACCAAGTTCCCGTATTTATCTCAGGGTTAAATATAAATATTGCCTTCTTCCTGTCAAAGTTAATTATATATATATTCTAGAACTTTATGAGGTTAATTCTGAATGACAGGCAGTTCAACTATTTCCATTTGTCAGGACCACACTTGTTCCTATTTTGGTTTTGGGTTTACTTTTTTTGTTAAAAAGTTAATGCTGCAGTGCCCATTAAGGACAAGAGCTTCTTGAACTGGGCCACTGTTAACAGTTCTCCACTTAACTGCCTTTCTTCTAAATAAACTATAACCATTTTTATGTTTCTTAGATATCCAGCTCCAAACTTGAAATATATACCTGCAGTTCCAAGAGCAAAATGTATTTATTTACTATATTTCTATGCAGTATTACCACTCTCTTGCCATGAAAATTGCCATTTGCTATTTGTAATTATCGTTTTACCTTCGAATAAGTGGCCAGATAAATAAGAGACACCATTTTGTCCGTCCGTCCATCCATCCATCCATCCTATATTTTCCCTTAGCCACAGTATACTACAATACAAGGAATAGTGAAGAATCCAGATATGCATTAGTAATTACTGCAAAATTGGACTGATGCAAACAGATAGATTGTGCTACTCTTATTGAATTCCAGCAATTTCCAGATTCCATCTTAAATATGAATAATAAAAAATCTTTATTGGACAGCAGGTAAGATAAAGGACTTTCTTTAATAAATAGCTCTGTGAGCAAGATAGGAGAGGTATAGATCGGCAAAATGTCCCCGTAAGAAAGTCAAGCACCATCATCCTGATCCAATTCAGAACTTTGATATAGATACCCAGACCTCTAATTTGGGGTTAATGTGCCTATCAGTGTATTGCATGTGCTTATACAAAGAACTAAGAATGTCTATCATTGCTTTTTAAGGCATCAGATGGCAAGATGGAATGAAACAACTTTTGGAACCTTCATATAAAGTAGTTCCTTTGTTCCTCTCAATTCCATTCCATTCCATTTGTTATAGTTGCTTGTTCCTCTCTAATTGTTGTCTTCTTCAAACCAGTTATCAAACTGAGAATAGAATGTTATAGAATTTTGCAGAATTACGTCTACCTCTTCTGAAAAATGGGTAGATCTGGCTCATCCTTTTTAGATTGTTTCAAGAGTGGAGTCAACTGTTCATTAGATTATTTCCCCAAATTTATCACTAAAGCTCCTTGTTTAGAAAATATGAAGCACATACAAAATTCGTCATATTTCAGGAGATGTATGCTCCCAACTTGCATCCATGTGCACATCTGTGGAACAAGCCAGATGTAGATTGGAATTAGAATGACCCATCCATGACTATCAGAGGTCATACAGACTAGGAACAGCAGTAGTTTCGAAGTCTTGCACTGAAGAATAGCAATTTTCACAGACCATAGAACAGACTTTTAAACAACTGCAGAGTTAGGATAAACAAAGCCACCAAGCAAGCTGGCAATAGTAGATTCCATACTGTCACCTTTTTCCTTCATTGCTTATTAAAATTCCTTGCCATCCTTTTTTTTTTTTCATTCTGTGCCCACCTCTAACCCTCTTCTACTTTCGGTTCAATTATTATACAACCTTCATTGAGCTCACACACCTGCCTCTGGAGACCTCAACACTGTATTAGCTGCATGCTACAGCACCGTGAGACAAAATAAAAGTCGCAGTTTTTCCTCTCTTAAAAATCACCGCAATCTAGAGAGAGCCGAAAAGTGAATTAACCATGAGTAGGACTAAGTAGATGCAGCACAGTACGCTTTGAGAAACTAGAAACATCAAAAGTTTGTGCTATTGCTCATCAAGACATGCTCTCTCTATCACACGCAGAGTTCTTAACCGTCAAGTTCCATCCAGATATCTTCAACTCAATATTTAAATGTGACTGTCTCCTCCCCTGATACATTGAGTGTTGAGTTAAATTTAAATGTAGGGTAGAAATTCTGTGTGTGCTGCTCTGCAATGCTTCTATTCCAGACACCCTTTAAAGTTGCTCCTGTATAAAACCAAAGCTTTTGATTTTCCCTATTATCTTCCTGGACCATTTCTAACCTCCTGCCTTTTCTGCATATTTCATCTGCTCTAGCAACGGCAGCGGATACTTCAGTAAGTCATAGCTGAGTATTAAATGTGCTTTTTGAATTCCCCAAGCAAACTGCAGACAACAATACCAAGGGGAGGGAGAAATACTGTTTTGCTAAATATTCCCCAGAGTGAGGAGAATTTCTCCAACAATTCCTTTGATGTAGGCAGCTGATCAGTAACAACAGCTGGGATTGGCCTATGACAATGTGCTGCCTGAGGCAATTAATCCCATTGTCTATATAAAATAAGACAGGCAGCAAACATTTGAACAGATGGCCAGCGGAAACATATTTCAACACCGGGTAGAGGCAGTCTTCTCTTTTGCAACTGACAACAAACCCAAGCAGCTTGCGTGATTTCCAACAACTTGTCACCATGCCCCATCTATGGTGTATGTCAAAGTGATGGTGCACCTTCCTGTATTCCTTTATTTCTTTCCCCTTACTTAGATAGAAATAACTGTGCTGACAGCCTGGTTGCATGTGGCCCTGAATCTATCATTGTTTTATAGGAATGAACAATAGCTGCTCTACACTCACCCAAATACTTAGGCACCAGTGTGTACTTTGAGCTAATATTCTTCAAGCACAAATACTGGGGAAAGCATATATTCAAGGTATATTGAAAAAGAGGATATTCAAAAATGTGTTTATATACCTTTTTGTTATTGTACATTTTAAGAGTAAAAACAATATAAAGCTGTTGAATACTCGGGCAGCCAGCATGGATTAGAAATTCTTTCTACACCACAGACATTCAGCTAGCTATACATTGGTTCTGATGAAGAATTTTTTTTCCACAGCCACAGTCAATTAATGAATGCTACACGTAGGAGTGATATTCCTTGTCTGCATCAGGGCATACCTTGGCCAACCTATGGTGCCAGCAGCAAATCTCTTCTTGTCTACTGTAATCTTCAGAACACATACATACCGCAAACATATCCTACCATTGCTCAGAGCTGGAGGAGATCCCTCCAGAAAGTAAATACAATTCAGGAATGTTGCTGTTATTAACAACTTTGGGGCCAATGTGCAAGACCAATTTACAACCCATTCATTTAATATTAATATGGGATTCATCAGAAGCAAATTTTCTTTCCACTGAAGTGTTTTGCTACAGCCTGTAATACTATTAATTTCTGTTTGACAGATCATCAAAGAGAAAAATCTATCTATGTGGTCATAATCAACAGCAACCTGATGGCATTTGATCAATCAATCAATCAATCTTGGAAAGAAGCCAAGCTACCAGTTTTCAATTGTATTTTTCATAGGATGCTGGTAGTTGCTCTAAACTGTGTTCATTTTTTTTTTTTAAAAAAAGTCAGTGACGTACAAAATTGCTGAAATCGGCAGGCAAAAAAAAGGTATGGTAGTTATTGATTATGCAGATAAGCACAATAAACCCCCAGATAAAATGATTAAAATAAACTCTATGTGACAAAAAAGAAAATAAATTAACAGAAAAAAGAGAAAAAAGATGCACATTAAACTATAGATAGCAATATGTTGATGAAGGTTCTCGGTTATTGGATAGAGTTGTGTGGCAGCTGAGTCATGGCAACTGGTCTTTTTTTTCTTTTTGATTTGAAATGTTTTGCTGCTTATCCAGGTAGCTTTTTTTCAGTCTGAAGAAAAAAAAATTGTCTGCTGATCACATCTCTCGCATTTTCCCACTCCCCTGTTTTAGCCTACCTTTCATCCCCTTTTGCTAGTTAACTGTTTTGTTCTTTGCTGATGTTTCAAAAATAAATATCAAACTGAACTGAATGGCATGTATCTTCTGATCCAGATATAGGGATTGACTGAGTGTGTGCTGTGTGCAAAGTAAGTGAAACTACTCACTATCATTTTACACCTCACATCTCATGAAAAGCCAGACTTCTTCGAAGTATGTAATGGCTCATATCATGCATCCATTCCTTAAAACCAAGTTAAGTTTCTTTCCAGTTACATAAAATTATCCTTTTTGCTGCATTCCAGGCTTGATGGAACCAAAACTATTCCTGAGAAAGCTTGTTTTATGTTTTATGTAGAAAGGACGGCAAATAACTGACACTGTAGATGGTATTCATTGGGAAACTGGAAAAATCAGGATAACCACCATGAAGGAAACAGGTTAATAGAAAACTCAGACAGCAAGAAGTTCAATAGGGCTCATAAACAAGCACTGTCACTATGAAGGACATTAGTAGAAAAATGCTACAGCCCATTTATTATCCTGTCTGAGTGAATGTGTGCTAAGGATCATACTGATGTGATCCTATTGATCCCATCTGGTCCCTCAAGAGTGACAATTTGTTGACTTTTGTTAAGATACTTCTTTGCCGTTTGCATCCTTTAGAACAATTCTTTATTTTGTGGCTGAAGAACAGGTATATATTTACAACAGCCAGGACAGCTGAACAGTTCTGTTTCACATAACAAAAAAGGAAATCTGGGTTGCATTTGCTATTTAACCTGAGGCCCCTGGAATGACTGAACTCTCCGCTCAAGTTATTTTTCAGACTCATAAAAGACTGGTGGTAGGGGACCGTCCTAAGCTCTTCAAGGTATCCTTTCTCAACTGAGGCTCTGCGAGAGCTTGTGAGGAGGGGAAAAAAATAAACTTTACATCATTTTTGGAACTTTGAATGCTGCACAATGGTAGTGCTCAAAGTGCCAAGAATTTTAGTCTGCCATGACTCAGTTACCAGACTGGTACTTTGCTTCTTACTCTGTAAATGCTCTAAAACTGTACGTTAGAAGTTAATTGTAATGTGAAGCTTTCACATGTTTTTGCTATTTTATGCAGGGTTTCCTGAACATTATTTCAAGTGTTCCTCCAAACTGCTGTAAGGAATGGCAAGCTAGACAAGGAAAAGAGTAATATAGATAAATCTATATACATATCCATGTTCTTAAACATGAATTTGGGGAAAATTTGGTCAAACAATTAAATGAAAACCAAACAAGACACCCCACACCAGAATGCTTATTTCTATAGGCATTCATACAGACCAGGGATATTCTTCTATGATCCCTTCAAAATATGGATTGGATAAATTCTACAGTAAACAATTCTTAAAAGCACTTCTTACAGCATGGATGTTCACATTTTGGGCATGTAGCAGCTACTTTTAAAAAAACAAAACTGAGTGTCACACAATCGGAGCCAGAACCCAAAAACATCTGTTTAGAATTAAAGCATTCAGCTCCCAGACTGAGCACCCGACTTGGCCAGATTCAGTCTTTCCACACCTAAATTCATTTCTTCACTGAATGTGAAAAGGAGGAGGAAGTAGGAGAATAATTTTACCTCTACTTTAAGCAACATGGCAGACAGAAATTATTGAGATTCGACTACAAGTCATGTCACTATTTTCTAGTAGACCTTGGTTAGCTCTCTACTGACTCTTCTATTATAGCTTGGTGAAGATGCTAAGATGCTATGCTAAAACAGATACCCATGCTTCGCTACGAAACTATGTGATCGGGCTTGATAAATTGACACATATCTGGAGAAATGAAGGCTGCTGCTGATGCCCCACCATGATATTCCCTATCCTGTGGTAGACCTATCCCTGCACTTTGAATGCTGGCATGAAATTTCCCTCCTTCACCGCTCTGGCTCCAAAAGATGTCATTTGGAAACAACTGTTGTACTTCTGGGCAGTAGAAAGAAAGTGCTCTGCCATTGGATGTTGTTGGGTGAGGAGGTTGTATAAGGGTTCAGGGTAGGGCTCAAGGGGAGGGAGCTGGACTTTACCGCCCCTGCAGCATATCCCGGGAGTCTCGTCCTGCCACTTCAGGGCACGGCACCGGACACAGGATAACCAAGGTCCGAGATCAACAACCTTTTCCCTGGAGTAATCAATCTGAGGTTCATATTTAAAACCAGATAAATACTTATTAGCCCAAGGCATTGATCTGTGATATCTTTTCATTGTATTTAGCTGTAGCTGCCTGATTAACGTAGGGGTTATTAGATGCATACATTTTTACAGCCTTTCTATTGACTTCAGGATGACTTTGATGATACTTTTTTGCAGCTTCCCTTACTTGTGTTTTCCTAATTGCATCTGTAAATCTTTTCCTGCATTTTTTCCCTCTTTTCCCTTTAACTGGTGTTACAGTAGAAAGAACAGATTCATCTGAACTGAGGAGGT
The DNA here is from genome assembly GCF_059756535.1 of Pantherophis guttatus. Classification (NCBI taxonomy): domain Eukaryota; kingdom Metazoa; phylum Chordata; class Lepidosauria; order Squamata; family Colubridae; genus Pantherophis; species Pantherophis guttatus. The sequence continues at coordinate 164,149,297 of NC_142063.1, forward strand.
CAATGTAAGAAGTGATTTGGGGCTGGGACACTATGCAGGAGAAATTCGGTTCACAATCCGTTGGCTCTGTGCTGGTCGGTGATTGAAACTCATAAGGGAATCTCTCTCCCGCGCCTTAATTCGGAAGCACTTCCATAGCTGGAAGGCATAGACGTTTTGGTGAGGTAGTGACATTCAGTACTGTAAGGAGCCCCAGACAGCTCCTGAGTGACAGAGTGGAACATCTGCCAGTTTGAACTGAGGTAACAGAATGTGAGGCAATTGGCAGTTGGAACAGAGTTCTTTTTAGGTGGGGAGGCATTAATATAAGGCAACTGGCAGTTGGGGCAGAGTTCCTTTCAGGTGGGGAGGGGGACTGGAATGTCTAACTCCTTAGCATCAGAGTGTGTTAATATAATACTGTATATGAAATACTAATGATCTGATGGTCATTTTGAAAAATCTTTTCTTAGCGAGCACCTAGAAGCCAAGATATGTGCCAAATTTCAAGTTTGTAGGCTTTACCGTTCTGGAGATTTTGTGATGAGTGAGTGGTATTTGGCTTATACATATATAGATTAGCAATCAAGATTTCTGAGCAATATATGTATCAGGGGTGAAATGCACTTACCGGATCGCAAATGCTCGCACACGCCTCCTCCAAACATGCAAAGAAACTTCTGCACATGTGCAGAGGGTCAAAAATGGGATGTGATGATGTCCGGGCAGGAGGGTGGAGCCTCTCGCCACCGGCCCTACCAGATTGTGTGAGCCGGATAGATTCGGATGGATTTCACCATTGATATGCATATATATATAAAAAAGAGCCCTGGTAGCGCAGCAGACTAAAGCACTGTTATTAACATCAGCTGCCTGCAATTACTGCAAGTTCAAATCTCACCAGGCTCAAGGTTGACTCAGCCTTCCATTCTTTCTAAGGTAGGTAAAATGAGGACCCAGATTGTGGGGGCAATAAGCTGACTTTGTATAAAATATACAAAAGTATGAAGGCTTAACGCCTTGTAAACCACCCTGAGTCTAAGGAGAAGGGCAAAAAAACCTTGGTTACATAGGAAAAACCTGGCTAAAAGAAAAAAACACAAAACACACACACACATAATATATATGTAGGTCTTTGGTTATTCGGGTTTTCTCCCGCGTAAAATTGGAGGTTTCTTGGCAACGTTTCGACGAAGTCTCATTCGTCATCTTCAGGCTGGTGTCTTCGGCTTTGTGCTTCTAGGAGCAATGTGTGTGATCGCAGCTGTTTCTTCCTTTTAACTGCCAGTGGGGGTGTGAACTGATTGAACCAAGCACATCCTAGATCTGACCAACCACTGCCTATCCAACACATACTTCATCTATAACGGACAAAAATACAAACAAATAGAAGGAGCACCCATGGGATCACCCCTCTCACCTGTCATTGCTAACCTCTACATGGAACACTTTGAAACCCAAGCTCTAGAAAAATCTGATCACAAACCCAAACTCTGGCTCAGATACGTAGATGACACCTTCATAATCTGGCCACATGGGAAAGAAAAACTGGACAACTTCCTCACACACCTCAACAGCCTACACCCCAAAATACAGTTTACAATGGAAACAGAAGTGAACAACCAACTTCCCTTCCTGGATGTCTTAGTCTACAAAAAATCCAATGGCTCCCTAGGACACACCATCTACCAGAAGAAAACACACACAAACTGCTATCTGCACGCACTCTCACACCACCACCCAGCACAGATCAACTCTGTAGCCAAGACACTCATCTCCAGAACAAAACGCTTAGCTGATGAACAACACCTAAAAACTGAACTACACACTCTCACTAACGTACTAACATCCAATGGATTCCAAAGAAATAAGATTACCAACCTAATCCAAAAAGAAACCCCCACTAAAATCCAAGACAGAGAGCAAGAAAACTGCAAAGCCCTCCTCCCATACATAAAAGGCACCACAGACAGAATCAGCAAGATCCTCCACAAACACATCAAGACAGCATTCTGCACAAACCGAAAAATATCCACCATCCTAAGAAACCCCAAAGACAAAATTGAGTTAGAAAATCAAGGAGTATATGAAACCCCATGCACCGCCTGCCCCACCACATACATCGGACAAACCAACAGAAGAATAAGTGCACGCATTGAAGAACACAAGAACTCAGTCAGAAAAGAGGAACCAACTTCTTCCCTGGTCCAACACCTCAAAGCCACAGGACATGATATTGACTTTAAAAAGACCAGAACTATCGCCAAAACTGAACACTTTAACAACAGAATAATCAGAGAAGCCATCGAGATAGAAAAACGTCCACACAGCATGAATAAATGAAATGATACCTCCCGCCTACCAGCCATTTGGAAACCCGCCCTTATTGACAAACGAGTCCCTAACACAAAGAATGACACCAGACCCACACTCACGAGAGCCACACAGGATGTAACCACCACACATCCACGCAGAAAGCAGACTCAAACCCACACTGATGATGAGGCACGACCGCGGACCAGAAGCCAGACCACAGCTGCATCATTAGCCCCTTTAAATCCCTCCAATCCATACATGAAGCAGACTGACACCCACCATGAAGAGGTAGCATGGCCACGAACACGAAGCCAAACAACAGCAACACAGTTCACCAGCTCAAATCCCCCTGCTACTCAGACTAACCCGAGCACAACCAAGCCCCCATCTAAACAGAACACACACCCATCCAATCAGAGCACAGCCAACCCCCCATCCAATCAGAGCACAGCCAAACCCCCAACCAATCAGAACACACCTCCACCCAATCAGAACACAGCCAAGCTCCCACCCAATCAGTTCACACCCCCATTGGCAGTTAAAAGGAAGAAACAGCTGCGATCACACACATTGCTCCTAGAAGCACGAAGCTGAAGACACCAGCCTGAAGATGACGAATGAGACTTTGTCGAAACGTTGCCAAGAAACCTCCAATTTTACGCGGGAGAAAACCCGAATAACCAAAGACCTACATACAAACACCCGCGAAAACCTCAGAAAACAAATATATATATATATATTTTCTTACTTCTTCGTAGGATTTATGTGTGTTTTTCCTCTAGCCAGGTTTTTCCTATGTAACCAAGCTGCAGAAAAACCTTGGTTACGTAGGAAAAACCTGGCTAGAGGAAACACACACACACACACACACACACACGCAAAAAATTAAAATCTCGGGTGTTTTCCCGTGTCATGTTAAATAAATTAGTTAAAATGTTTAAAAGTCTGGTTAAAATCCTAGCTTAAAATCTTCTGAAAATCCTTACAGAGCACTCTGCAAGATCCTTTAAAACCTTAGCTAAAATCCTACCAGTATCTTAAAAGTTTTTCTTTCTAGGAATGTTTCGACAGGCTCACAACCCTGTCATCTATGTTTGCTGCTGCTGACGTATGCTGGTTAGCCTGTAACTCTGCTAGCCACCCTCTGCAAAGAGGGAAGAATTCTGGCAGGCCTTATAACACCGCTGGTTGCTTGTTGGAATCTCTGCCTCTCTTCTGATGTTAACACTCGAGTTTCTCTCAGTGCAGGTCCCCAAATACTTGATAACTTAGAGGTGTTGTCTCGTCTGTTCATATTCTGCGGCCTCTTTTCAATTTCGATGGCCTCCCTAATTATTCTTTTGTTGAGATGTTCCTCTTTCGCCACTGTTCTGGTTTTGTTAAAATCAATATTGTGTCCCGTGGCCGTCATGTGTTGTACCAAAGAAGAAGTTTGCTTTTCTTTCCTCACTGCATTTTTATGTTCTTCTAAACGTACACTTATTCGTCTATTTGTCTGTCCAATATAAGATGACTGACAGGAGGCACATGGCACTTGGTATATCCCCTGGTTTTCCAACTCAATTTTACCCTTAGGGTTTCTCATCATCATCGATATTTTTTTATCTATACGGAACACTGTTTTTACTTTTTGTTTCCGTAATATCTTACTAATTTTATCAGTGGTCCCTTTTATATAGGGCAGGATGGCAATTCCCATATTCTGTTCTTCTTCTTGGGTTTTGCTCTGTCCTACTGTCCCCCCCCCCCTTTTTAAAAAATTTGATTTATATGCCGCCCTTCTCCGGAGACTCAGGGCGGCTTACAATGTGCTCAGCAACATTGCTGAGCACATTGCTCAGTCCCTTGCTGGATTATAGTTCTAATTCTATTTTTGTGGAACCCATTTTCCATTAATACTTCTGTGAGGGTCTTAAGCTCTGTTTGTACATGTGCCTCATCTGCTAGACGTTTAGTTCTAGTGATTAAAGTTTTTGCCACTGAACTTATTTGTGAGGGATGATGGTGTGAGTGTGCGTTCAGGTAACAATTTGTATGTGTCTTCTTTTGGTAAACACTGTGTCCTACGGTGCCATCAGTTCTCTTATATATTAGTATATGGGAATGGGAGTTGATTTTCCTTCTCCATTTCCATAGTGAACTTTATCTTCAGGTGCATGCAAGTGTGCTAGAAAATTGTCTAGCTTGTCTTTTCAATGAGGCCAGATGACAAACGTATCATCTACATATCTGAGCCATAATTTTGGTTTATAGATAGTTTGTTCCAACGCTTTAATTTCAAATCCTTCCATGAACAGATTGGCAATAACTGGGGAGAGCGGTCACCCCATTGGTGCCCCTTGCATTTGTTTATATCTTTGCCCTCCGTATATGAAGTAGGTGTTAGATAGTCAATGCTCTGCCAATTCTATGATGTGGTTTGGTGGCTGGTATTTGTTTTTGATCGTTGCTAGAGCTTCTGTAACGGGTACTTGGGTGAACAATGAGCACCTAAGCACTGACCCAACCACATATTTAGAAAAAACTACCAAAACCAAGATAAAGGCCAGTCCCATAGATAAAGAAGTTCAACAAACAATCATTCCCAGAGAGAAGTCATCGAAATGTCCTAAACTATATGGCCTCCAAATATACATAAAGAGGGCATACCCTTCAGACCTATAGTCAGCTCTATAGGCTCTCTGCTACAAAACTTGGCTAGATACTTAGCCAAACAACTACAACCATTTGCAGAATCGATTGCTTCCAATGTGCAGAACTCATATCATCTCATAGAAATTCTGAGAAACCAACGCATAGAGCAGGTTGACCTACTTGTAAGCTTCAATGTGGTTTCATTGAGGAAAGAAGAACAAACTTCTTCTTTGGTACAACACATGAAGGCCACGGGACACAATATTGATTTTAACAAAACCAGAACAGTGGCGAAAGTGGAACATTTCATCAAAAAAATAATCAGGGAGGCCATCAAAATTGAAAAGGGGCCGCAGAATATGAACAGACGAGATGACGCCTCTAGGTTATCAAGTATTTGGGGACCTGCACTGAGAGAAACTCGAATGTTAACATCAGAAGAGAGGCAGAGATTACAACAAGCAACCAGTGGTGTTGTAAGGCCTGCCAGAATTCTTCCCTCTTTGCAGAGGGTGGCTAGCAATAAGGAGAGAGAGAGGATTGAGCCAGAAGAGAGGCTGAGATCTCAACTAACAATCAAGGGTGCTGGGATGCCTACCGGAATCCTTTCCCCTCTACAGCAGACAGATAATAATAGAGAACCTGAGAAAGCTAGGCCTGTAACACGTAGCCAAACAGCCAGGATGAGGAAGCAGGAAGAAAAACTGCTGTCCTCCAATCAGGATACAGAGTTACAGCCTAACCAGCATACGTCAGCAGCAGCAAACATAGAAAAGCGACAGCTCCGACCTTGCAACACACCCATAGCTTCTAAACTAAACAAGAGCCTGAAGATGACAGGGTTGTGAGCCTGTCGAAACGTTGCTAGAAAGAAAAACTTTTAAGATACTGGTAGGATTTTAGCTAAGGTTTTAAAGGATCTTGCAGAGTGCTTTGTAAGGATTTTCGGAAGATTTTAAGCTAGGATTTTAACCAGAATTTTAAACATTTTAACTAACTTATTTAACATGACGCAGGAAAACAGAGATTTTAATTTTTTGCATACACACACACACACACAGTATAGTATATATACAAAGTTCTACTATTTTTGAACCACGTAACAAAAATAGCCAATTGATTTGTTTTGGGATTCTGGATCATTTTTTTAAAATCTGCCAGTTTTCAATAAAGGTACAGTGACAGGAAGACCTGTGGGAGTGCAAGGATGCTGCTCTCTTCTCCTTGGTAGCAATATTAAAAAAAGGAAGAAAAAAAAGTGATTCTTTTCTTTCTGGGCAAAGAGGGGATCTTTGCCAGAAATGTTTATATACTGAGAACGATTCAGATATACTAGACTATGCCTACATATTGGTCAGAATTTATCTACTATTTTGGATATGCAGCAATCAGCAAATCCAAATCCATACAACACCTAGCAGCAATACCTAGTCTGTTAAGGTATTGTCAATACCATTAAAAAAAAAAAAAGTTAGATCCATGAATATTTTATTCCCAAAGAGAAGTCCCATAGACATCATTTCAATTCCCCAATTTCCCTTTGATTGTTGGGAACGGTTATAGTTCTTCCACTATCTCCCACCAACATAGTATTTCCTTTTTGTGAATTGAAGGACAATTTGGTGAACAGACAGTGCTGTCCTATTATTGTTACCTACATTATTGTGCCAGTTTTGGAGATAATAATGATAGATGGAACGAAATATCCTATTGTGATGTAATAATCAAGATGTATCGTACTTATCAGTTTGTTTTTATTATGAAGTCAACAAAGCTATTATAGTATCGATATAAAACAAAAATTAGTTTCCATCCTGCAAAAAGGTGTTACTTTTAAGGTGGCTTAAGTTAGCTGAGAAGTAATAAAGACTGATAGGTTTTTAAATACTATTTAATCTTCCTTTGGGAGAAGACATTAGTTTGTTTTTTCTGTGTAAATATGGGATTTGTACATCAATTAAAAAAACATGGAAAAGCTGGCAAAAGTATGGTAGCAATTTGTTCAGACAACTCTATGACCTCCTAAAATGGAAAGCTTTAAATAATCCACTGGAGTAGACATTTTTTTAAAAAAATCCTTTCAGTGCTGTATCAGGGAGGAAGACTCTGCACATGTAGGCATGCATCTAAATATACTTCTTCCCCTTTTCTCATTCACACAACACTGTTTCCCCACAAGCCACTAACTCAATGCTAATGAGAACAGGAAATCAATGAAGGGGTTCTATTCTTTTAGTTGTTGCAGCTCGGAAGGATCTTTGTTTTCTGGTTAGGATTGTATGATAGGTAACAACTTGTGCTTTTATGTACAACTTGTACACAATTGCACTATGTGCAACTTGTACACAATTATAATTCCATGCCCTCTTCTATTGGGAAATCTTCCTCATTTGAGTCTTTGGCTGAAAATCACCTTTGCTCAAAACAGATCTTTCTCCACCCTCCTCATTCTCTATTTTATCACTAGCTAGCAAGTCCTTTGTTAATACACAAATAACTCTGAGTTATTTGCCATTAACCTTTCCTATCCAGTACATCCACATCAATAGATGCAATTTCAGATATGGGTTCTGTTACATTAGGTTTTTCTTATAATACCTGTTTCTTTTCATCTTGGAAAAATCATTTAATTTCTTCTGTATTGTTATCCAATTGCCTTGCATTAGTACACAGACATCTAAATTATTTCTTTTTGACTGTGCCCAATTTAGCAGATAATTTATAATCATTAGATACAAACTATCAGGAAGTTTGCATGTGTTCATGTGTGAGGTATTCCAGATTCAAAAGCTTGTTCTTAAACGAAAAGTAAATGATTTTAAAAAGACTACATTTTAGGAATCTTTATTCCTTTTTTAATAAAAAAAATTGCCAAAAACAATAGTATTGCTATTAATGTACTTCCATTAAAAAGAAAAGAAATTAAGCAAACAAAATTAGCAGATAATTTGTCATCCATATGCTTTAAAAACAAACAAACAAAATCTTCACAGTAGACTATAGAAAGGTACAAACAAGAATTTCAATGGTGATCATTGTCACATAATCTGATACCAATTTGAAGTGAGGCTTCAGTTTTGTGTAAAGTGAGAAGTTGTACATTTCACCTCAGAGACTGGATCAATAAGGGTAACTATAAATACCACTCAACCATTACAAACACACACACACACACACACACACACACACACACACACACACACACACACGGAGAGAATATGGTGAATAACCCAACCCTCTGCCTGTGTGTGTGTGTGTGTGTGTGTGTGTGTGTGTGTGTGTCTGTCTACCAGGGCTGGACTCCTATTCACGTGAGTTCAGAGTGAATGGTTCTATATTCTGAATGAAAATCCCAGAAAAGCTCTGGTCCTGATTTATTGCTCCAAGGAATGCTGAGCTAATTGATTAGCTTGCATTCAATTTATCTCCAATTAAAAACAAAATACAAAGAAACACATCTTAAAGGGATTTTTTACCCTCATACAACAAGGAGTATCGAGGGAAAAGAAAAGGAACTGTTTCAGAGGTGGGTTCCAAATTTTTTTTACTACCAGTTCTGTGGGTGTGGCATGGCTTGGTGGGCGTGGCTTGGGTGTGGCAGGGGAAGGATACTGTAAAATCTCCATTCCCGCCCCAGTCCAGGGGAAAGTTACTGCAAAATCCCCATTTCTTCCCGATCAGCTGGGACTTGGGAGGCAGAGAATAGATGGGGGCAGGGCCAGTCAGAGAATTTTACTCCGAACTACTCAAAATTTCTGCTACCGGTTCTCCAGAATGGTCAGAACCTGCTGAAACCCACCTCTGAATTGTTTCCTGAATTGTGCTCAGAAGGGAAGATCAAACTGATTGTAATAAATCCGGCAGTGGATTGGACTATTTCTGGAATTATGGATGCTTGAAGGAGATCTGGTACCTCCTTTGAAATCCTAATGCATACTGATTCAAATCCTTGCACATTTACAGAGTTTGAGTCATCTTCCATGAAGAATAATAATGCCAGACGTCCCAGAGTGACTCTGAGGGTTGTACATCTGAAATATGTCCCAAAAAGCAGAGCGGGAATGAGATGTACCATATTTTCCGCTGTATAAGACGACTTTTTAACACATGAAAATCTTCTCAAAAGTCGGGGGTCGTCTTATACGACGGGTGTCATTCTCCTGTAACCAGGCAGACCAGCCCGAAAGGCTCTGACGAGCCTTAAATGGCTCTGGCGATCCAAGCTCTGATGATCTGCTAATCAGGCAACTCAGCTGGGATCGCCAGAGCCATGTAAAAGGAAAAAAGTTTTCCCCCTCCAGCTTGCTTACCTTAATTGCTAGTCGCAACGCTTGCCTTGCTTTGCTTGCCTGAATCCATTCCATCAGCAAGCAACTCCCTGCCTGCAATCAAGCAGGCAGGGAGTAGTGGACTTCAACTCCCAGAATTCCTCAGCCAGCAAAGCAAAGCTGCCTGAGGAATTCTGGGAGTTGAAGTCTACAAGTCTTAAAGTTGCCAAGGTTGGAGACCCCTGTTCTATTGGGTAAGTTTTTTTCCCCTTTGGGAGCTTTAAAAAAAATAGCTAATTGGGGATTTTTTTTAGTTGTTCTTTTTTAGACCTAGCCATTTAAAGTTTAGGAAGTTTTAAATTTAGCTTTCATATAAAAATAAAAATAAAATAAAATAATATTTGTGCAGCTTTCTGAGATTTAGTGTGTTTCTGTAGGGTTTCATTCTAACTACACAAACACACAAAATCTCACAAAGCTGTATGTGGAATTTTGTGTGTGTAAAGTGTGAAAGTTGTTTTTTTGGGCTTTTTGTGGCTGTGTGAGGTTCCTGCTTGTTGCAGGGACCATTTTGGGTCTGGCACAGCTGCTTTTACATTGTGGGTGAGCCAGTTGTATTGTGTTGTGTGTGTGTAAAGTGTGAAAGTTGTTTTTTTGGGCTTTTTGTGGCTGTGTGAGGTTCCTGCTTGTTGCAGGGGCCATTTTGGGTCTAGCACAGCTGCTTTTACATTGTGGGTGAGCCAGTTGATGTTTTTTAATTTTTATTTGGTGTGCGTTGGAAGAGGGGTAGTCTTATACGGCGAGTATAGCCCAAACCCTGTATTTTAACAGGAAAATTCGGGGGTCGTCTTATACGCCCAGTCGTCTTATACGCCGGAAAATACAGTATTTGCAGCATTAAGGACTGCCAAATCAATTGATCTGGACCAAATTAAACTACTGTATCGCATATTTCTAATGTGTCATTCCGCCAACCTCACACATTTTTAGATGGCATAATCACTTATAAAGTTAAGGTATGTGCACAAATATATTCTGAATTGCCTCTGGGACTGCATGATAGCACTTTCACCATGGCTTTTTTCTGCCATTGTAGATATGATCATCTTCCCAACAATTAAATTTGGGATTCCATCTCAAGAGCCCATGGAGACCCACATGGGATCGCTCTGGTTGCTGATGATGCTTAAACTCATAAACTCACTTGTATTCTTTCCAGTGTCATACTTCACTTTGGAATTCAGCTGAATTGGCTTGCATTCTGATTCCCATCAAAAGAAGTCAATCAAGTTCTAAGTCAATCTCTTAAAATCTGGAATCCACATAAAGCTCAAACCAACCAACCAACCATTTAATTTAATTTAATTTAATTTAATTTAATTAATCATATTTCTATGCCGCCCAACTCCCAAGGGACTCTGGGCGGCTTATAACAGAAATAATACAAACAGTGAACATAATTTTTTTTAAAAAAAAAAACATTATAAAAGCATTTTAAAACATTAAAAACACATGCACATTTAGATTTTGTGTATCCCATATATTCAAGAAGATTGGGGAAAGAGTAAGGGTGACAAGTATCACAGCTATCCACTTTTTTTCTGTACAAAGTAGAGATAATAAATTAGCACTTAGATCTATGCCAGTTGCAGAGCATTATGAAGTTTGCTGCATAGCTAAAATGTTCTGACCATAGTGCAAGTAGGTAATATAATGACTGCAACCACTGTTCAACATCCAATAGCTTCTACTTCTATAGTATAGGAGAGCCTTCAAACTATCTCGCAATCATATTATCCTAAATTATGGCACTTCATCATTATGTTTAAATGCTTTAGCTAAGAAGAGCATATATATGACCCTTTACTGATCTAACTGCCACAGGATAAAGGGAAGCTGGAAAAAAAATACATATATCAGGTTTTCTTTTCTAATATTCCCTTTGCTCAATTTTTGATATTTTGAACCATAATAAAGATAAATATTGATTACTTGAGCAACATTGATTTTAGGGGGAGTTGCTGCTGACAGCTATATGATTTGTACACATTTCTGTGCTCAGAAAATGGAGTATATTTGCATGAGAATTCAGTTTGAGTGTATTGATGTGAGGTTTTGTTTGCTGAATCGGTATGCCACAAAATTTGCATATAATGTATACCTGCAATTAGAAAAGAAATATGAAGCTGAAATAAATCCTGTTGGTAACTCCTATTGGTGAGTTATTCCTACAGGCTGAGTGAACTAACCTCAGAGACTTAGCAGCTCCATACATAACTAAAGACATGAAGTCACTGCCATGAGAACTGCATGTGGCCATCAGATTAAATTGAAATTCTCAGTGCAAAAATCAGTTCAGAGCTAAGTATTCCTTCCTTAATCTTGCTACATGGGGGATAGAAGGCCTCAGGGGGGGAAAAAAGAGAATTGGGCAATGCCAGTTACATTTGTTCTGGCTCTACACATTCTCCACTGACTATATAAGCTTTCAATTTCAATATCCCAGAAGAAACTTGTGCTCCAGGTACATTGCCATCTTGGTATCAAACATAAATAGCTTCTATTACTGTTGGGAGATAACACATACCTACTCAAATGAAACAGACAAGATGAAGCTACCTATGGTAGTTTTCACATCCTCTCCACTATTTAATTATGTTTTGTCACTTCCTGACTTCTATATCACAGTCGTACTTGAGACTGCCCTGGAAGGCTGTACAGAATGCAACAGCCTGCATACAGAGAGGAATGCCTCAGTACCACTTGTACTGTCGGATTTGGCTTAGTCACAGCTTTTCTTGAGAACCAGTGCAATGCTATAAAGTCCAACATGGCTTGGAACCTGGTAACTACAACATCACTTGCTCTAAATATAATATGTTCATCTAATGATGAGGTGTGATGGGAGAGATGCTGAATCAGATGCTTAAATAACTGGAAACAGTACTTAAATCAGCCCATAATGTTTTACAAAGGTCCAGTTGATAACTTCTTGGAGAAGCATGTTCCATCAACACTCTAGATCAGAGTTCTGATACTTCCAATATATCAGTAATACGGTTCCCAGAGTTAATGATTACTAGGGGAAAGAAATGACATAGGTTTTTCTTTTGCTTTAATTTATATGCCGCCCTTCTCCGGAGACTCAGGGCGGCTTACAATGCGTTAAGCAATAGCCGTCATACTTTTGTATATTTATACAAACTCATTTTATTGCCCCCACAATCTGGGTCCTCATTTTACCTACCTTTGAAAGGATGGAAGGCTGAGTCAACTTTGAGCCTGGTGGGATTTGAACTTGCAGTAATTGCATTAGTCCACTGTGCTACCAAGGCTCTTTTCCACCCATATGCTTTTTCTACTACTCCCTCTGGATTGCAAGCAGAATGCAGGATGATGTAATAAATAGTATGTATTGGCATTTTGGCTCATATATTTATTTTCTGGTTATATTTGCTTTCATTGGCACTCTTTGCAAGTTTATCTAGTTTTCTGATGCTTCACTCAAACCATTTTAAAAAAGAGATATGTTTATGGGCTATCAATAATTAGAAATACTATATTATTTATTTATTTATTTATTTATTTATTTATTTATTTATTTATTTATTATTTATTTATTTATTTATTATTGCGATTTATATGCCGCCTTTCTCCCTGGGGACTCAAGGCGGCTTACAAAATAACAAATTCCAATACAAATCACAATGAAATAAAATTAAAATCAGCGACCCTATTACAAACAGTTTAAAATTATGACAATGTACCCCCAAACGGATCAGTTGAATTGACGGAAGAGCCACGACTTCAGCTCGTGACGGAAAGAAGGAAAGAAGGTTGGGGGCTGTCCTGAGCTCGGTGGGCAATCCATTCCAGAGGGTCGGGGCTCCCACAGAGAATGGTCTCCTCCTGGGGGCCGTCAGCCGACATTGTTTGGCCCATGGCACCCTGAGGAGGCCGACTCTGTGAGAGTGGACAGGACGGTGGGAGAGCGGCTGGAGATGGTCCTGCAAGTACCCCGGGCCTAAGCCATGAAGGGCTTTATAGGTGAGCACCAGCACCTTGAAATGTATCCGGAGCACCACCGGCAGCAGTGCAGCTCACGCAGGAGGGATGTTACACAGGAGTATCTAGACGCCCCCGTAACTACCCGCACGGCTGCGTTCTGGACTAGCTGGAGCCTCCAGACGCATCCCAAGGGCAGCCCCATGTAGAAGGTGTCACAGTAGTCCAACCTAGAGGTAATGAGTGACCGTGGCGAGGGCATCCCGGTCTAGAAAAGGGCGCAACTGGCGCACAAGACGCACCTGTGCGAAGGCCCCCCTGGTTACGGCCGTCAGATGGTCCTCTAAGGACAGCCAAGAATCCAGAAGGACACCCAAGTTGCGGACCCTATCGGAGGGAGCAAGAGTTTCTCCCCCGATCATTAAAGATGGAACCTCCAGATCCCGGGATGCCGGCATCCACAGCCACTCAATCTTGGAAGAGTTGAGTCTAAGTCTGTTCCTCCCCATCCAAACCCGCACCGCTTCCAGGCAGTGGGACATCAGGGAAAGGGCATCCCTAGGGTTGTCAGGGGTGGAGATGTAAAGCTGGGTATCATCAGCATATTGATGATACCTCACCCCAAAACCACGAATGATCTCACCCAGCGGTTTCATGTAGATGTTAAAGAGCAGAGGGGAGAGAACCGATCCCTGAGGCACCCCACAAGTGAGAGGCCTCTGGGAGGATCCCTGACCCCCCGCCCAAACAGACTGCAGGCGACCAGAGAGATAGGAGGAGAACCACTGTAAAACTTCAACAGTATATTGAAGTTTTTGGTAATGCTATAAAATAGATGTGTGTCCATCTAAGCCAACATATTCATCCATTATGTTACTACTTCCTTTAAAGGAAAAAAATGCATTTATATTATTTAATTACTACTATAATTATAGAGTTATAGCCAAAGAGCATTTTATTATAAAATATAATTAATCAGAAAGATTACTGAATTATAGGACAATCCTTTAGGCTTCCAGATGTGACTTTCTGAGCGAGCCATGCATTGAAATGAATGGATTGCCTTCAGAAGTTGTCCATCACTGGAGGCTTTTAAGAAGAGACTGGACAGCCACTTGTCTGGAATGGTACACGGTCTCTTGCTTGAGCAGCCATTTGGACCAGAAGACCTCCAAGGTCTTTTCCAACTCTTTATTCTGTTATTCTGACATTAAGACATTTTCTAAGATGAAAGGACACTTTCTTTGATATAGTTCTATTTATACCCATTGTAGGAGCTCTGAGATGATTTTTAAAATACATATTTTTAGGTTTGGAAGGGTGGGGAGGGCTACCTCTGGAACACTTTTCTTTGCTCAGAACATTAAAGGCTTCTTTTTCACCTTTGATTTTTTTTCAGGGGGTGTTACAATGAATCACACCGGTCATTCCAAGGCAATTGTTTTCTTAGCTCAGAAATCAGCCCCAAAGCCAGGAACAGTGAATGTCTGATTTACCAGTAGATTGCAGTCTAGTGCTTAATAAATGGGCACAGCCACTGGCCTGCTTTCAAATATTCATGAAGCCTATACAGGTTGAAAATGCATTAAATGTGGGAATAATGCCAATATACGATCCCCTTACAGACAAGAAGCTTTCACAAATTAAAACAAGTGAGACGTTAAAGACTTTAAATGGAGGAGCCTTCGTTTTCAAGAAAGTGAAGGATGTTCACTAATGGATGCCAAGCTATGTGTAGTAGATACACATTTCCCAAAACAAAATGTGCTAACAAGAAGGGGCAGAGATGGAAGGGCCTGGGCTTCCACAAAGCCTGGGTCTAATGCACAACATCCTGGAGGATGATGGGAGGATGACTGATGGAGTTATGATATTTCCCCTTAGTGAATGGGTCATCCAGGGCCAGGTTGATGAACCCACACTGCAATCATAATGTGGTTTGAGTGGATGATCTTGGGAGATGGGGGGAAGAGATGTGCCTAGGGAATGATCGTGTTAGAAGGCAGCTGCATGACATAGCTTGCAGCTGCATAAGAGGCACAGAAACACTGAAAGGATCGTCCCTAAATTATCAGGCTATAAAAAGAGACAGTGGGTAATTGTACTTTCAGACTTGCAACATTTACAATTAAGCAGAATTAGCTCATCTGATTATATTTCATGTCTGGTGTATGTGGGAAAGCAGAGATCAATCTGCTATCAGGCCTAAAGTTCTTGCTTCTGAACATATGCTTTTGCGATTTGTATCAAATTAAAATGATGAAGACTATTTACAACAGTGGAAGAGAGAATAACTGTGTGGGTAACATAGCCTCTCTTGGCCTCCTAAACTATCATTAACACTGATGATGTTACTAATTAAGGTAATGAAATGTCTGCAAGAAAACAAAGAAGCTCAGAGAGCACCAAGGACCCCTCACTCCTAAACTATCTCCAATTTTTGATGAAGTACAGGATGCTAATCCCAATACTGGTAATGAAGTTACATTCAAATACTCATGGTCTCATAAGGTTCTTTGTGATGATTCCCGAGGCACAGAGGGAATAGCGTTCTACTATATTTTTTTTTCTTGGCAAGTGTTTTCTTTATTAATGGTAGTGGAATTGCAGGCAGGAGCCTACCATACCCAACCTGCAAAAGCTGGCAACTGAGCCTGGGGTCTTCTATATTCACTGTGTAGGACTCACCTAAATTTGTTTACAGCTTGATGAATGAAAGTTTGCTTTGCAACCATCCCATTAGTATTTCTCTTAAGACCCAAAGCTAGAAAGCAAACAATCCATATAGATTATTCTTAGGGAATTGATTGATTGATTAATTCTTAGGAAGTTTTTAACAGTCCAAACTAAGTATTCCTAATACAGTGGTGTTGAA
Organism: Pantherophis guttatus; assembly: GCF_059756535.1. NCBI lineage: Eukaryota > Metazoa > Chordata > Lepidosauria > Squamata > Colubridae > Pantherophis > Pantherophis guttatus. The sequence goes on from NC_142063.1 coordinate 164,165,374, forward strand.
ATAGGACTAGGGAAACTTGATTTTAAGTCCATCTTTAGCCCAAGAAGCTCACTGAATAATTTGGGGCAAATCCTTCTTTTTCAGGCTAGTATACTTTACAGGATTTTTGTTGTGGGGAAAGATTAGAGGAGGAAGCTATGAAGTTCCTCCTCCTGGAGAAATTGCTGGATTTAAATCTAGCAAATTAAAAAAAAAGACACACATATATACATACTCATCACACTATTTTTTCAGAGAACTGATGCCTGTGCAAAAACAAAATAGGAAACTGTAAGCTAAGGAAAGGCATGAGATAATGAATTATTTCTCCTGCTTCATCTACACTACACTTCCTACATTGCCTTCTGATTTTTGAAATAACGACATCTCTTTTTGCCCTGATCTTATCAATTTCATTCAACCATGACTTTCTCTGTCTTTTCTTTCTCTTAACCCATTCACTCTTTCTTCATGTATTTGTTTTGCTATTCAGCTCTCATTCGTTTTCTCTATACAACCAAACTCCCTCACAATATATTTCTTTCATAGTAGTCATTCATTTTGTATTCAATCCACACACCACACACTTCTTCCCACTGCATTCAACTTACTTTTATGTTTCTCCTGGGATATCCAGCACTCACTTCCATATAACAAAGTACGCAAAAACACACTCTGATACCCAGCCATTTTTGCTTCTTTTAACAAACATTCAGTTTCTTACAACTTCCCATGTCCCATACATTTCAATCAGTCTTACCTCTGAAAATTTGCCCACTCATTTCCCCCTGCTTTGTAAACATTCTACCAAAGTAGAGAAATTCATCCACTAAGGTTTTTCTTTTTTCTTTTTCCCATTTATGTAATTTGAAATTGTTCACTCTATTTTCCATGTCAAACACAAGTTCCTTAGTTTTTGGTAATTCATTTTCAGTTCTATACTGCTCATTGCATCATAAAATATAATTTGATAGAAATCATTCCGGGTTTCAACCAACATCATGACATAATCTGCATATATAACTATATTCAAGTAGCAGTCCTTTAATGTCATTGCAAGCATTCATTCTGTATTTAATCATAAATATAATAAATTACCAAAAGGGCACTACACACCCCTATCTCACTCCCTGATCATTCCTGAGCCATTCAGTAAACATTCTATTTATTTTCACACCTGCTCCATTTCCATCATATATCACTTATCATATTCAGCAACCAAACTCCAATTCCAGGTTTGGGCAAAAATCGTGTATTTCAACCCAATTCCATTTATCGTATGTTTTTTTATAAAGCAAGAAATATACAATATACTTTCTCACATTGAAACATCTCTCCACGACATACAGAAGAGCAAAAAGTTGGTCTTCATATCCTCTGCACTACACTTTCCAATTTTTACTCAGAATTCTGCATAATAACTTAATCATGCAAATAATGTAAATTGATTCAAAGGAAGCACCCCCCCCCCAAATCTTATTACAGTGTTGGCATTTACAATTGCTTTCTTTCTTTCTTTTTGTCCTGGGTGTAGAGAAACAGTTCTATAGCCAGCAGTTGGAACAGATTTTCCCAATGTTGGTTATAGAACCTTCATACACATATTAAACAAGACATACAGTCATTCTGTAAGCAAATTTCATTCATAGTTTAACTCTTCTTTGGTTAGACTGTGTTTTCCAAACTTGGCAACTTTAAGATGAGTGGACTTCAATTCCCAGAATTCCCTGGCCAGCAAAGCTACTACCCATCTTAAAGCTGCCATGCTTGAGAAACATTGAGTTCGACTAACTATAACTGCAGCCTTACCATTTTGCAACATTCTTAAAGCGTCTATGATTTCCTTTTCATAAATGTTTTTCTTGGACTGAAATGTTTATAACATTCATTTCCATCAACATAACTCTATCCTTCACATCACAAATCTTTAAAACATTTTCTCAATATTCTCTCACTACAGTTTCATACCAAACAATTTTATTTTATTTTTAACTCTATTCACTTAGCTGGAGGCTTCTTCACACATTTCCAAAACATTTTTTCTAATCTCCCTCGAATTTATTCTGTACTGTGTTTGCCTCTTCTAATCTCCTCTCATCTAGGGTCTCTTTCATTTCAATATTCCAGAAAAAAAAAAAAATCTTTCCTACCTCCGATTAGCATACCTCCACACACTTGTGTGGCACTATAACATAATTATTTTCATTCTGTTAGAATGAAATAAAAAGCTTTTATTTATTTTTTGTCTTATGTCCACTCTATCAATTAATTCTGTTCAGCCATCAATCTATCTTGTAATACTGTTATGTAAAGAAATTGTGCTTTTACCTCCTTAAGTTCTTCTTTTATTCTAATTTCTTTCACTTCTTTCCTTTTCTTCCATATCTATTTTTTCCTACAATTCACTCTTGGCACTAAGATATATCAGTATACACACACACACACATACACATACATGGGAGATGAGCGGTTCTAAATGTGTGAATACACACACACACACATATGTATATATATATACACATATACATATATACACACACATATATAGTCACACATTTAGAACCTCTCATCTCCCTTGTAAACTTTACTAATTTTCTAAATATTCTTTCACCAAAGATCAAATCAACCAAACTTTGAAATATACAGTAATTCTTCTGCCACCATTTATGATTAAATTGACTTATTGTTTGCATAAGCCACATATTTAAAACAGGCTTTTCAAAAAATACCAATCACCATTCTTTTTCATTTGTGGGTTTCCAAACGATCCAGTCGCTTTTCCTATACACCTTTGTCATCTATTCAAGTTAGCTGAATAAATTTTCCCTTAAACTGTTCATTCAAAACTCATTTTGGGTTGAAAGTAGGATCAATAGTTCACTTGTACACAACACAATTATCTATATGACAGCAATTAATTATTTCTGGCATACATTTTAACCTTTTGATTCATCATTCATAATTAAACCTACATATTCTTATCCCTGCATGTATTTATCAATTCTACTCCATAAGATCAGGAAACCTTCCTTTGGAACGATTGTATCCTATTCTTCCTCTTAATTTTCCAAATAACATATCTACTTTTCTTCCTTTAATTAATTCATACTGTATGCTATTTATTAGTGGTATCTACGGTTGAAGAGTCAGAGAAGTCAAGACAGTGGTCATGGCATTATGATCGATACTCTGCCCCTTCGTATATATGTACAAAAGGAACAAGACTTCAATTGCATTGCTACAAACTACCGTCTTAACTCCATTTATTCTTCCCATTTATTCTGTTTATTTATTTATTTTTATTTATTATTGAATTTCTATACCGCCCTACTCTCGAAGGACTCAGGGCGGTGCACAGCCATGAAATAAAACACATAGATATACAAAATTTAAAATCGAATAAAATGAATTAAATAAATTTGGCTGAATTAATACCCATAATTTAAAATACCCATATTTTAAAATCCATTAAAAATTTAGAATTTACACTTAAAAGGGAGAAGATTTAGGCGAGGCCAGCTTGATGAAATAAAAGCGTCTTCAACTCGCGGCGGAAGGTGCACAGATCCGGAATCCTCCGTATCTCTGGGGGGAGCTCATTCCAGATCGTCGGTGCCCCCACAGAGAAGGCTCTCCCCCTAGGGGCCGACAGCCGACATTGTTTGGCCGACGGCACCTGGAGGAGCCCCTCTCTGTGGGAGCGTACTGGTCGGTGGGAGGCTGTTGATGGTAGTAGGCGGTCCCGTAAGTAACCAGGTCCCAAGCCATGGAGCGCTTTAAAGGTGGTAACCAAAACCTTGAAGCGCACCCGGAAGACCACCGGAAGCCAGTGCAGCTCGCGCAGGAGAGGTGTTACATGGGAGCTCCATGTTGCTCCCATAACCACCCGCGCGGCCGCACTCTGCGCCAGTTGGAGCCTCCGGGTGCACCTCAAGGGGAGCCCCATGTAGAGAGCATTACAATAGTCCAGACGAGAGGTGACGAGGGCATGAGTGACTGTGCGTAACGAGTCCCGATCTAGAAAGGGACGCAACTGGCGAATCAGGCGAACCTGATGAAAAATCCTCCCGGTCACGGCCGTCAAGTGCTCTTCTAAAGACAGCCGTGAGTCCAGGAGGACGCCCAAGTTACGAGCCCTTTCCGTGGGGGCCAATGATTCGCCCCCAATAGCCAGCGATGGTGCCAGCTGACTATATCGGGATGTCGGAAACCACAGCCACTTGGTCTTGGATGGGTTGAGCCTGAGCCCGTTTCTCCCCATCCAGATCCGTACGGCCTCCAGGCACTGGGACATCACTTCAAGGGCATCGTTGGGGTGGTCCGGGGTGGAGATGTACAGCTGGGTGTCATCAGCGTACAGATGGTACTTCACCCCGAAACCACGGATGATCTCGCCCAGCGGCTTTACATAAATGTTGAACAGAAGGGGCGAGAGAACCGATCCCTGCGGCACCCCACATATAAGGGGCCTCGGGGTCGATCTCTGCCCCCCTGTCAACACAGACTGCGACCGGTCAGAGAGAAAGGAGGAGAACCACCGTAAAACGGTGCCTCCCACCCCCAACCCTTCCAGCCGGTGCAGCATGATACCATGGTCGATGGTATCAAAAGCCGCTGAGAGGTCTAACAGGACCAGGACAGAGGAACAACCCCTGTCCCGAGCCCTCCAGAGATCATCAACCAACGCGACCAATGCCGTTTCCGTGCTGTACCCAGGCCTGAAGCCCGACTGGAACGGATCTAGATACGACGTTTCATCCAGGTACTGGGGTAGCTGTCGCGCAACCACACTCTCAACAACCTTCACAACGAAGCAAAGGTTGGAGACTGGACGATAATTAGCCAATACTGCCGGGTCCAGGGAAGGCTTCTTGAGGAGAGGCCTTACCACCGCCTCTTTCAAGGCAGCGGGAAAGACACCCTCACCCAACGAAGCATTTATAATCCCCTGGAGCCAGCCTCGCGTCACCTCCCGGGAAGCCAGCACTAACCAGGAGGGACACGGGTCCAATAAACATGTGGTCGCGTTCAATCTACCCAGAATCCTGTCCACGTCATCTGGGGTCACAGGATCAAACTCATCCCAGATAACAGTCTCAAGACCTGTCTCCGTCACCCTCGCTGGATCTATCCCGTCAGAGTCCAGACCTGCCCGAATCTGAGTGATTTTGTCATACAGATACTGAACAAAATCCTCAGCTCTTCCCTCGAAGGGGTCCTCCCACGCTTCCTGGTGGAGCAGGGAGCGGGTCACTCTAAACAGGGTGGCCGGGCGATTATCTGATGACGCAATAAGAGCAGCAAAATGAGTACATTTTGCTGCTTTTATCGCCACTAGGTAACTCCTAATATGGGATCTTACCAGTGTTCGGTCAGATTCAGAAGGACTAGCCCTCCAACAGCTCTCTAGGCATCTTTTCCGGCGCTTCATTTCCCTCAGCTCCTCGGTGAACCAAGGAGCCAGGCGAGATCGGCACCGGGTCAGAGGCCGCAAAGGCACGACTCGATCCAGGGCTCCAGCAGCCGCCCTATCCCAGGCGGCCACTAGGTCCCCAGATGAGGCGTGAGCCAGAACCTCCGGGATTGGCCCAAGCTCCATCTGGAACCTATCAGATTCCATCAGGCGCCTGGGGCGGTACCATCTTACCGGTTCCGCCTCCCTGCGGCGGGGTGCTGCGGTTCGAAGGTCAAGGCGAAGGAGCGAGTGATCTGACCATGACAAGGGCTCGATGACTATATCCCCTATCTCGAGATCACTCAACCACTGTCCAGAGACAAAAACCAAGTCCAGTGTGTTTCCCCCAGTGTGCGTAGGGCCATGAATTAATTGGGTCAGGTCCATGGCCGTCATGGAAGCCATGAACTCCCGAGCCACCTCAGACGCCTCACCCACGGATGGCAGGTTGAAATCCCCTATGACCATAAGTCTGGGGGTATCAACCGCCACCGCGGCAATAACGTTGAGTAGCTCGGGCAGGGCTGCCGCCACGTGGCAGGGAGCCAGGTACGTGATCAGCAAACCCATCTGAACCCCGTGGCCCCACTTCACAAGGAGGGACTCACAACCAGCTGTCTGAGGTACAGTGGTCTCCCTCGGCCTAAGGCCTTCTCTAATAATAACCGCTACTCCCCCGCCCCTCCCCTGTGTTTATATTCCAAGTCACAATTTTGCTCATGTCATAGATGTTAGATGAGGATGATGGCCCCATAGATGTTAACCTCTGCTGCCCCTAATGGCTTTGGTCAATCGCTTTCCACATAATCCCTTGTGGAAAAGAGAAAAAAAACAAAGATTGGGTAACTAAGCCTTAGTTGTACCCATCCTGCTAACAGTAAAAAAAAAAAAAAAAAAAAACCCACACAAAAAAACAGTAGCTAATTTTGGCACATTTTGCTCAGTATGTCAGAAGCACAATCAAAATCCAAATTCCAATTTTGCCCCAATCACGCTCATGTTTTCTTATGCAAGGTAGGATTTTTAATCTAGAGATTATTCGCCAAACTAATATATTATTATCTACATCTTACTTTTTTTTTTTGCAATTTTTAAATTTTTTTTTTTAAAACACACAAATAAACATACAATACATCTTTTCGGAACAGAGCATTGATCCGGTCTTAAATTTATACAACTTTTTGTTCATCTTTATCAGAATTTAACATATTCTATTTTTGCCATAACACTTATCACATATCTCAACTATTACTATCTTATAGAAAGCTAACTCATATTAACTTGATCAAAGCAATTACCCTTCTATTAATCTTAAATCTTGATTCAATTAATACCTCATAATATATTTCACAATTCTTACCCCAAATACTAAATCTTATTTCCATTTCTAGAACTTCCTTACAATTTATTATTACTTCATATAATATTCATTAAGTCTTTATTTAATTATTACTTCATCAAATTTAAATCTTATCTCTAATCTTGAAAATATACCAATTTAACATTTAAACAAAGTTCTTAATTTAAATAACACAACATAATACAATTCATCACTATTTCCCTAAATTCTGTCTATTTAGCAATACCATTTATATAAAAGCCAATTTAAATAAGTCTTATTTAGTAAATCATAATCCTGTATCATTTCAATTTTCTTTTCTTTTTGCTTAAATAAATGTATTGTTGAAGATATTCAAATTAATACAATTGTTATAGGTATTTAAACAATATCCCAATTATTATAGCCATCAATTTTCTCAGATAGTACCATCCAATATCTCAATAAAAATTAATTCATTATATCCATTGATATATTTTCTTTTTACATAATCTAATTTTCATATATTTTAGCTTCAATCCTTATTTCAAGTCTAGGTATCTATAGCATATTCTTCTCTCATTTCTATCTTTCTTTTTCTATCCCCTATTTTGCCCACTGTTAATCCCAGTGTAATCATCTATTAGCTACATTTTACTAACCATACGTATGTTACCTATAATTCCTAGTTGGTGAGATGTAGGCAATGGTATACTAGCTTGTAGGATAGTTTCTAAATTAGAGACCCTACTTTGAATGCACAGGATGCAACCCATACACTGGATGCAGATAAATGAAGGATTGAGTGAGTGAGTGAGTGAATGAATGAATGAAATGAAACTATTTTGATTTAATATGGTGGAGCTTCTTAGATGTATATTTATATTCATGGGAATCTAAAAAATGTTTTATTTGTGAGGTCATTTGGCAATGTTGTTATGCCATATGCCAGAGTATAAAAATAATATCTCTTCTTTTAATTGTAATGCTGGGTTGATTCAATGTAGCTTGAAGCTGAACTTAATGAAGGCCTGCTACATTTTAGACCAAGTGTTGTTGTTGCTGAAGACTATCTCTATAATAGGTCATCAAGCTTCAACCATGGACCCCCTTTTTTTAGAGTTATAGTACAGGAATATATGGAATGATAATAATTCAGATTTTAAGATAAATCCGTTAAAGCTGCTAGTTTGTAAAAGATTTATAGTCTACCCCTGGCTATAGATAACAATATATTTCAATCTAAACACCTCTGAGCCTTCTACTTCAAGAGTAACATTGTCACTGATAGTAAAAGGTGTTTCACTATCCATGACATAATGCATACAAATTGGATGGAAGCCCCCCCCCCATATTTAACAGACTTAAAATAGACAAGAAATCACTTAACCCCCTCCAAACCCTGGAAAAATGCAAAATCCAGCCCCATCTATAGCGCAGCCCTGGCTCTTCTGCATCACTGCTTCCACCACTGAGTTCTCCCTTTGCTCCCTTAATACTCAGTATTAAGTATCTCCCTATTTAACAGATTACATTACATGAAGGGAAGGAAGTCTTGTGGAACTCCAAGCTGTGAAATACATTTAAAGCACAGTTGACATATAGATTGGATTAGAGGTATTTTCTCCTTGTTTCCAAAGGCAGTGTTTTTCCAATTGTTGCTATCCAGGAGCTAAAGGAGCTAGGCTGGGCTGGGAATGAGTGACTAGTCACAATTAGCTGGTGAGATTCCATCAGATATTTTTAAAGTTGAACATGTTCTTCAGCGGGAAAACTGGGACATTTTACTGCTTTCCAACATATTGAATATCAATTTTGTTATATTTAATTCTCATCTGTCCCCTAATGCATAAGGAAATTGGCCACTGATTTCTGAGTACCTGATATTTTTCATTGTTTTATTTACGGTAACTTAAGTAAATATTTCCTTTAATTAAATATTTTTCATTTTGGAATATCCTGGAGATATATTGAATCAAAAATGATACATTTCTTTGACAGAGTTTTCATTAGTCTTGATAGAAGAGTAATTAATAACAGTGAAGCTTTCTGAGTTTGGTTGGCAGAGACCATGAATGTAAGGTGGAAAAATATTCAATTGAAGAGCCTCAACGTAAGGCTTGCCTTACCTATGAATCATTTGGGGCTGGATAATTCTACTGCTTGTGCTGTCTGTCCATGATTGAGAAAACAGGACTGTTATCAAGCATCAGACTTTTTTTTTTTTTACTTTTGTGCCTCCCCAGTGGAAAGAAATCCAAACAATGAGTGCAATATGATTTGATAAAGAGATTTGATAGACTTGACAATCAGACATTGTTGAAAAGGAACCTGGTGGCTCCCTAACATAGAAGTGTTATACAACATGATGGTAAAGCATATGCTTGGTATGCAGAAGACCCCAGCTTCAATTCCTTGTACCCCAAATCTCAATGGTTTCCTTGGACAGTTCATATAGTAATGATTAGCTGGCAGTTGAATCCACAGGGGATGATAGTATCAACATTGGCAAGAGGACAGAAAGAACATTATGAAGTAAGCCCTGCTCCATTTGTATGCAAGTCATTGAACAAATATTCCAAAGGGGTGGTGCTTGCATTATGATGCTCCATCTGCCATCTTGCTGATTTTGACCTCCAGCAGTGCAGCTGTTGATTGGGTTTGTGGAAACTGGTTAGGCATTTAACCCATTTCTTAGCTACACTCCATATACAGGGTCCTACATTTATTATAAGGACAGATTTCACGTAAGACTCAGGTGTCCCCAAACTCTTTAGCTTATCCATCCCTGCATGAAATGACAGATTGTTCATCAATCCCAAATATTTACTGTATGAAAATAATTCAATAAATACTACTTTGATGAAAAGTACTACAAGCAATGACTATAACAACAATAATAGAGACAACTCAGAGCCACTCTTGCTGGTGGCTGACAATCCAATCCTTGGTAACACTGCCTCACCACTAGCCAGGCCCTATCTTCAAGACTAAGGACTGGTGTGGAGCGCTACAAAGACCTCCCCAAATTAATTGACCCCAACAGAGCATCCATTATTTATCAACCACTGAATGACTCCCCAAATATTTACTGAATCCCATTTGACTCTAGCCATTTATTGATCCCTTGGATAATCCCATTGACCCTTTAGGGGGTCTCTGCTTTAAGTCATTAAAGTGAAAACAACCAACCTGAGCACTGGTGCAAACATAGACAAAAAATTGTTGGTTAACCTGCTTAAGAATGTTGTGCAAACTCAACCACTAAGTGTATGGGGTATGTCTCATGCAAAAGACAATGTGTTTAACGAGTAGCAGTTTGTGTATATATACTAAATCTTCAATATATATACATTGGGTTAAGGTTAGGGTTAGGGTTAGGGACAGGCTGATCCTCCTGTCTATTTCCAATTATTCTGTACTGTGTTTTTGTTATCACCAAACACATTCCATTAAAACGTGGTGTCTTTGAAAAGATATTTATTCACATATTCGTTTGTTAGATTTATCCTGCATTTCTTCTAATTATTCAAGATAACAATTCACCAATTTCTCCCTAGAACAGCAATGTAAGGGTTGATCCAAATTCACCCAGCATGTTTCATGGGGGAGGATCGATTCTCCTCATTTCTTCTCCAACATTTTCACAACTATGCTACATAAATGTTCTGTTTGGTGTTTGTTTCAACACATACATTTTGTCACTTAATATTCATGGAGAAAATCAATCTATGTGGTTGCTAGGGATCAAAAAAATTCTTGGCAAATAATCCATCAATGATTTGGAATTGGAATTAATATTCCATTTCTAGCTAGCTAGCTAACTAACTAACTATATATATTGTATTTCTCATTATGGAAGAGGCTAGTGTCAAATCCTAGTGCTTTCCCCCTCATTAATATTATTTTTCAGATAAATTTCTATAACAGCATTTAACTCCAAGCAATATTGAGCGGCTAATCATCTTAGAAACTATACACAGAAAAAAGAATGCATACTTCTAAGTCTAATACCTCATTGGTCTTAATACAGCAGAAAAAGCACATTTTGTTCCCCTAAATTGCTAGGATAGTCACATTCAAAGAAATCATATTTTCCCAATCAAATAAATATGTAAGTATGTTTCTGTACCAAACATCCTCTGCATCTTCATCGCACTCTGCCCCAAACTGACAAATGTCACAGGTGGATGTTTCCTTTTGAATGGTTTCTCCCGAACCTTCACTCCCTATGAGAGAAAGACAGAAGTCAAGAAAAAAAATGCTCACGCCTTTCAAAAGGGCACAAAATCATCATTCATATCCATCTTTGGGAATACAGAAAGTTTTGTAAACACAAATGACAACAGGCATGTCTATGTTCAGCTGCAACCTCTGACTGTGGATTGGAGTAGACTGGGCAAAGAGATCCAGATTTGAAAGACAAAAACAGATTTGGAAATAATGTTGGTTTTCCTGCAGCACCTATAAACAAGGCTAGGAAAAGACTGATAGGTGCTATGTGTGTGGCCATGCAAGGTGTGTATCACATTTTGACCTTTAGTTTCAGATCTCCGCATAATCCTAATTTTCAGTGTTTGGGTTATACTAATTCAGGCACCTCTGTATGCAGCTGGTAGTTCTGGCTTTCAAAAGTTACCAAGGTAGAGGAGATAACCTTGAAGAACAGAACACCAGCTAAGTCTTGAAAAGAAGATGGAGAGAAGGAACGAGGAAGGAACTCAGAATACTCTGCCTTGATTCTCTTGAGTGTAAAAAGAGAGAAAGAGAAGCTTTCAAGATTGGTTATTATACCCTGCAACAAAAGAGTTCCAGTAGATTCCTGGACCTGGCATATCTCACAGGGCTAACCCAACCTATAGAGAAATGTTTACATATAGAAGCAGAGAAGACTAAACATTTGGTGGACGATGATGGAATCCCCTGGTCTCTGTTCAGCACATTCCATCAAGATACCAGTAGCTTTGTGTTTTACACTTAATGAAAGCTGATCTTGGTCTCTTAATGATGCAGAAGGACGGAGATGTTGGTGAGGCACTTGGAGCCATTTGGACTAGACCAGTACAGAGATATGAATGATACATAAAAAATAAAATAAAAGCACACACTATGGTCCTGCATGTGGGTTTTGCCTGGGTCATACACATACTCCTACTTATATCTCTAGATACTGGTCCTTAATGTAGTATCAATCCTGAGTCTTAAGGTGATGCTCGCCCTTTTTCTCTTTGGTGACTATTTTCTCTTGCAAGATGCCCTCAGCAATTTTACATAAAAGAAAAGAGGAGAAATGGCTCTTAAGTTAGATGTTGTATTCGTTTCTAAAATTAGCGGAAACCCCATGGGATGCGTGCAAGATGTTCATGTATTGTTTATGATAAATTTATATTGTATTGTTTAATTTTTGAGGTATACTTCATTTTAGTTTACTCACAAATGCTGCCCAGAATTGGCCAGATGGAGATGGTTTATAAATGATATGATGTAAAAGAAACAAACAAGCAAAGAGGTCCTTTGAGTTTTAGCTAAACTGTGACATTATTTATCAGCAGGGGAACAGTTCCAATAGAGTTGAACCAGATCCCTAAAGGAGGGCCCATCAGCAGTGCTAATATCTGCAGATACCTCCTATAGTGTATTTGATGCTCTCACGTCTGATTTTAACATTTAATTTTTTTCAAGAACTTAATGTTTAAAATATTTTAATAATATACTTAATTATAAAAAAAAAATTTAAAAAATATTTTCATTACCTGCCCACACCTTTGCTTCCAAAAATGTATCTGGAATTCAGTGTTCTTTTCTGATTAACAGGTACATTTGATCTGGCTCAGCTTTAATAACCAGTCTGCCTTCTTTGAAATTGGTATGTTGTTGTGTATTGTGAGAACAAGGATACGGTTTGGCATTTTGGTCTCAAATCTCATTTTGTGTTCTACTCTGTCTCCTAGCAATGATTAGTTTTTGAACCTAAATCACTCTTCCTTCTACACTGAATTTTGGGATCAAAAGTGGTTTTTGTAGTTTGGAGCCCAATAGCCTCCTCTGGCTTCTTGGAAAAGCCACTTTTCTTTTGGTCTCACCGGTTCAACTGAGAAATAGCCACAGCCACCATGGGAGTCATTTGGTCAAAGCAGCCACAATTTTATCTCCAAAGTCCAAATGTTCCAGCAGCCTCCCAAAGCTAGGGATTCTTGGAACACTACCAAATATTGTTGAGCTTCACTTGCTTATGGTTGCTATGAGCTCAGTAGGGACTGCAGCCAATCTTGGACGAGTTGCAAAATAATTTTGGAACCTTTCCTTCTTTGCATCGTTTCTCTCTCTTTTATCAAAAGAAATGTCTGTATCCAGTTATAAATTTCAGCCACACACACAAAAAAAGAAAAGACAAACAGTTTTCTTTATGATGATATTCTTAGATCAGAAGCATTTTGTGATTTATTCTCTTTCGTCTTTAAAATTATGAAAACAGAAATGGGTTATATAATCCCCTGCACCTGGTTCATTTTCATAGAGTTACCAAACTTGACTGTGATGTACAGACACTGTAACAGTAAAACATCTTAATTCCAATCAAAATCTTAAAAGGGGGCACAAAAATGGCAACTACTTGTGGCATTAAAAGCCATTCTCCCTTTGATCCAGAAGAGGAATCCCTTGTTTTTAGGGAAATCTCAGATCCATATACAGAGGCCAGATCTGGTTCTGAGGCTTCTAGTTAAAACATCATGGCACAAACATGGTGGCATCTTTTGCTACACAACAGGACAAAGATGCTGCTCTTTCAGTGTTATGATGCCTGTTATGGCTTTACCTGGGCTGTGAACCTGTTTACCTACATTTGATTTACAGTACGCTGCTTTCCTCTGTATGTATATTCATCAGAATTTGAATGAAAACAGTTAAAATGTTGTTTTAAAATGTTATTTTGGACTTTGTTTCCTAAACAAAGTCCATTGTTTCTGAAGTCATATAGACAGCTGAGGCAATTTATATCATCTATGCCAATTATATCATTTGAGCAATTATGCAAATGACAATTTTACTCCATTTATGCCCATTTACATAATTTGTGTCATTATGCAATCTGCAAATGGCAGAAATTGACTCACAAATGATCTAAAAACTTCAATTATATATTTATGCAAATAACAGAAATTATTTGGGATTTAACAGGTATTCAGATTTAACAAATACCCCTTTCCCCAAACAATCTGTTACGTCACAGTTTTATTGCATTATTTAAAGGACCATTTTACAGTGCTCATTTTGTTCAAAATTCTGCATTAAGTGTCTAATCCATTAGATTAATATTATGACCATCATAACCATGATGTGAAATATGTCCAAACAATAGAAGACAATTGAGGTGACGTATAAGCCAGGGCCTTTCCTGTACTAGTATCCTGATTATGAAATATTGATCCAAAGAAAGAGAGACTTGCCCATTATGTGGGCAAAAGCTTTCTTTTGTTCTATGTTATTTGGAGTTTGCTTTGATTCTTTTGCCTGTAAAGTCCTCACTGCAATATTGCTCCACAATTGATTTTTTGGGCAATATATGTTATACAGATACATAGACACAAATGTAAGTTGGAGGTTCTTGTTATTCAGGGAAGCAATAAAAATGCTTCTACAAATAATGAAAACACAATCTGCCAACTATGTTTTGTGTGTGTGTGTGTGTGTGTGTGTGTTTGTGTGTGTGTGTGTGTGTACATATATATATATAAAATAAATTGACAGATGATACTGTTAATATGACTCTGCACTACATCCTTTAACATCTTGAATCTCCAAAGACCTATGCAAGGGTCCTCTCTGTAGACTTTAGCTCAGCATTCAATACCATCACTCCAGATATTATTCTAACTACACTAAATCAGCTAGCTGTACCTGACCACACTTGTAAATTGATCATAAGCTTCCTAATAGACAGGAGGCAGCAGGTGAAGCTAGGCAAAATCACATCAGATACCTGTACAATTAGCATAGCAGCCTCCTAGGGCTATGTGCTCTCTCCACTTCTCTCTCTACACACCAATGACTGCATCTCAAAAGATCCCTCTGTTAAAGTACTGAAGTTTGCAGATGATACAACAGTGATTGGTCTCATTCAAGACAATGATGAATCTGCATACAGATGGGAGGTTGAACAACTAGCCTTGTGGTGCAACCAGAACAATTTTGAACTGAACACACTCAAAACCGTAGAAATGGTGGTAGATTTTAGGAGAAACCCTCCTATACTACCACCTCTTACAATACTAGACAACACAGTATCAACAGTAGAGACCTTCAAGTTTCTAGGTTCTATCATATCTCAAGACTTAAAATGGACACCTAACATCAAAAACGTCATTAAAAAAGCACAACAAAGAATGTTCTTTCTGCGCCAACTCAGGAAGCTCAAACTGCCCAAAAAGCTGCTGATTCAGTTCTACAGAGGAATTACTGAGTCTGTCATCTGCACCTCTATAACTGTCTGGTTTGGCTCTGCAACCAAACAAGACAGACACAGACTTCAACAGATAATTAGAACTGCAGAAAAAATAATTGCTACCAACCTGCCTTCCATTGAGGACCTGTATTCCATTGAGTCAAAAAGAGGGCTGTGAAAACACAGCCTCACATCCTGACATAAATTGTTTCAACTTTTACCCTCAAAATGACACCAGAACAACTAGACACAAGGACAATTTTCCCCCGAATGCCAAACAACTAATTCCCACAACACTGACAAATAATTTACTAAGACTGTATTACTATTATTCTTCTCATCCTCCCTAGTACCTATATCTTCCCACTTATGACTATAACCATGCTGCTTATATCTTTACAGTTTATATTGTTTGTTTCCTAGTATGATTTGATTGCTTATTAGTAACCTATGGCTATCACTAAGTGTTGTATCTTATGATTCTTGATGAATATATTTTATTTTTCTTTATGTACACTGAGAGCATATCCACCGAAGATAAATTTCTTGTGTGTCCAATCACACTTGGCCAATAAAGAATTCCATTCCATTCCATTCCATTCCATTCCATTCCATTCCATTCCATTCCATTCCATTCCATTCCACTCCACTCTAAATATTAGTGAAACCCTTGAAATCTTGAAAAATATGTATAGTACTGTGTACAAGTTAATACGCCTGGGCAAAGAGAAATGTTTTAGTCTTGGTGAGAATATTTGCCGAGGCAGATTCTAAAGGAAGGGCATTCCACTGTCGGAGGATTTCCCCAATCCCTCAGCCTCCAAGAAAGCCCTTAAAAAGGGGGCTCTAACAGACATCTTAATGCAGAGATAAGGCTGTTCAGTACAGTAAGAACTGTTCTTCCCTATCAAATTACAAAATAAAATGGTATGCCACAGTCTTGAGCTTTCTGCATCAAAATTGTGAGGCATTCTCCCCCACACCCAAGATTAAATGCAGTCCTTGGTCATCAAAACGTTATCAACCTTTGCCTTTGTATACATGTCAGAAAGTGTATAAAGAAAGAAACTCCAGTATTTTATTGTTGTTCAAAAAAGAAAAAGAATCCTTACACATTTATTTTGCAATGTATTTCCATCTAACTTTCTTCTGCTCCCCTTAATATATCCACTTATAATGTTAGCAAGTAGGTTTTCATCACTACTTTTAAGCACATTCTCAAGAATGGCAGAATTCAGATCTGCATTCAAAGCACTCGGGATCCTTGATGTATAGTCTGAATACTAAATAGACACTGTGGAAACAAACTTGTTAAATATATAAGTGAAGCATTTCTCCTCATTTTTTTATCAGAAATGACCAGGCAGTTTGTTTCATTTTAAGTTACCATTAGCGATTGAAGATACAAGTCTGACCAGGGAGAATCCATCTATTCAGTTGACTCTGTGACATTAAATAAAAATAGGACCCTTTATACTATTATTTATTTATTTATTTCCCCCTGTCATTGGTCTGTACAATACTGCCTGGTGATAAAATCTGTTTAAAGTGAATTCTTCCTGTCTCCCCCCACTTTCTTTTTCTCCTACTGCATAGATGAGTGCCTTGATAAAAGCTGACAACCCAGAAAGAGTTATTTTCTCCCGATTTCCTGCTGCTATTTAAGCTTCAGGAGGATAAGATGTTCATTTTCTAAGGTGACTAAGGGTGGCTGGTTTTCCTCCCCTCCCACTTTTTCCCCCACAGCTTTCTAAATTGCCCTTGCCTGTCAGAAGAAAGCCTGACTGAAAAAAGGGGGATTAGTCCTTACAGAGAAAGAAACAGACATGTCAGCGTCCCTAATACATTCAGAAAATCCTACCTACATTTCTATAAACAGGGGAAAGATGTGGGGGGGAGAGAGAGGGGGGGAGGGAGGGAGGGAGGGAGAGGGAGAGAGAGAGAGAGAGAGAGAGAAGGGTCAGTCAAGCCATGTGATCATCTGTGGTCAAGAATCAGTGAGATTGAGCTACAAATCAATATATACTAAAGACAATGAACTTTGACTCCCTTTCAGGGTAGCTCCACCAGACATAAACAGCTGATGGTTCCCTCCTGACTGATACAAGTTCCTCTCTGATTGTGTTGGGTCAGCAATCAGTCATGACCTCCTTAATATCATATGTCCAATGCTTTGGTCCCAGGTATCCTTGACTCTAAAGATGCTTCTGCTTATTGATGGCACAGCATTATGACTTCCACCATGTGAACATTTTTCTTGGCCCCATTCACCTTTAAAGAAGGAGGCAGAGTTCTTACCCGTCTAACACATCCTTACAATGATATCAAATTAAAATAACGCCTAAACTCATCTTTTCTTTATAGGTGAATGTGTGAAGAGATTTCATACTGAGGTTCCACCTTGACCCCTGTGTTATTAGCAAAAGTTGTGAAAGAGGGTATGTGCAGAGTGTTTTCTAGACTGTTTGGAAGGATCTAACCTATATGCAAGAATCCCATTTCGATTGTTTGTTTCATGTTAACACATTTAACTAAACTTTCTAATTCGGTGGTTATTGAATATATGGAAGCAAAGTGAAAACATAACTGATTAATGATTAGCATGCAAGTGTTTTAGTAGATTCATTGAAAAAGCTGAATTTATATATCCATCCCAGGAAAATTCAAATTTCAATGAATTCCACACAGATTCATTTATGACTATCCTAAGAAAGATATTAGAGAAAATGTAAAATAACTGATAATCAATCTCTGTATGGCTTCATATATTGTGACAGCTAATAATTCATTGTCCTTTCCTAATTCATTGTCCTTTCCCAAGTTAATATTTCTATTAAATCAATGTTTCTTTTCATAAACTTTTGTCTCGGCTAACTATGGTTACTTTTAAAAGTCTCAGGCAAACACTCTTTTTAAATTTCCTAAATATTGAGATTAAGGGTTGAATTTATTTATTTCCATATGCAAGACAAGGACTATCAATGCAGCATGTGAGAAGTCCATATTATGGAGTATGAAATATCTCTTAATGTGTTCCTGGACATGTTGCTCTTTTGATATTTAGAATTACACCTTTTAATGGTTTTGACTTGGAATGTTGCAGGGTCTATTGTTCTGGTCTAGATTTTATTTACATTTACATTCTGTGGATATATTTATCCTCCATGGGAAAGCCATGGGGGTGGGGGGAGAATCTCTTTTGAAGGACAGGTGAAGATAAATTGTTTGAAAAAATCATTCAGAAAGAGATGGAAAATCCCCCCCCGCCCTGAACAAGGAAGTAAATATGTCCTTTGCTCAGGACCAACATGACAGACTATGGATATTCAATTCAATTTTATGTTCAGTTCAATTTCATGTTCATTGGCCCAGTGGTTAGACTGCACTACTGCAGACTACTTCTGCCGACTGCTTGCTGCCAGAAATTCGGCTGTTCGAATCTCACAGGCTGTAGATCAGTGGTTCTCAACCTTCCTAATGCTGCGACCCTTTAATACAGTTCCTCATGTTGTGGTGACCCCCAACCATAAAATTATTCCTAAAACCATTGAAAATATGTGTTTTCCGATGGTCTTAGGCGACCCCTGTGAAAGGGTCATTCGACCCCCAAAGGGGTCCCGACCCACAGGTTGAGAACCACTGCTCTAGATTGACTCAAACTTCCATCCTTCCAAGGTCGGTAAAATGAGGACCCAGATTATTGGGGGCAATATGCTGACTCTGTAAACCGCTTAGAGAGGTCTGTAAAGCACTGTAAAACAGTATATACTAGTAAGTCTAAGTGCTATTGCTATTAGCAATTTTACCATGAGAGCTTTGGAAAATTACTCCCCTAGTAGAAAACTATAATGCAGTTTCATTATTGCTCAAATAAAGTAGATGAAAACAACAACAACGAGTAAAAAAATGGAAATAGATGGATGCTTTAAAAAAAAAACTCCAAATAAAAGGGTGTGATGTTTTGAACATCACACGTAGAGATCACACCATGTGTTTTCATGTCATTTTAGCAAAAGGAAGTAGGTCTAAAGGACAAAAGAGAAAGTGAGAAGCCACTCTGGAATACATGAAGTCAGTGGTGTTTGCAAAAAGTGTGAGACTAAGTTTTGCAAACAGTACTGGTATATATTTTATTCTATAATAAAAATCTCCCCTGGCACAAACTGGCCAGAGAGGTTCAGATGCTGAAAGTAACTTTCCTCTGTAATCGATAAGTCTTTTTCCCCCTGAATAGCATTTGCTCAGGTGAAAGCTGCAAAGTGAGAAAAATGAATGGGCGTGAAATAACGGGCTAGCACAGAAGTAGCTATCCTCTCAGATCTCTGGGAACGGCTCAAAATAACATTACAGGAAAGATGAAAAGAAAATTCACAACTCCATCTGCCATAAATACCAAGTATGTAACACCGCTCGGCTCCTTGGGTTGCACACAGCCTCCTTGTTCCGTGAAGAAGTGACCCGTCCCACGTGCACTTACACAAAGGGAAATTAGCTGCAATTTCCATTGCCAACTTGACCCTGATCAAAAGCCATTTGACGTGGGCTGAAACATTATCCTTGATCTCAATGAGCACTCAAGACTGAGACTGCTGGGTCTCAGCAGGGCCGTGAAGTAATTCTGAGATGCAAGCGCTCTCAATTTTATGCCCCAAGCGTCCTTTTCATGTGGCTCAATTGAGAAGGACTGATTCACCTGCTGTGGGAGAGGCCTCCTTGCCATTTCCCTCTGATTACACTGTTCTGGGCTGGGGGATGGGGGAAGGACCCTCCTTTTCCACTGACCCCAGATCAAATGCTAAGCGAATAGCATGCAGACAGGTGAGCCATAGAGAGCAGGTTGCTCTTCAGACAGTCAGATCTCAGGCTGCAGAACAATTTCAAGCTCTTCAGCAGAGACAACAAATTCTTCTCCTTGCAGTCCTGTCCCCCTCTTTCAATGCACTTCATTTGTTGCTCTTTCTCTTTCCTCTCCATACCCTGACACTTCAGCTCAGGTAATCGTAGATGGGGGAAGGGGAAAATCCCAGGATAGGAAGGTGGTTAATTTCAATTGTGAGATGGGTAGTGTATAAATTCAATCAACCAACCAACCTCCTTCCCAGACAAGGACATTTGGTTTGAGGTGATATAATGGGGAGATGGAGGGGGAGGAACTGATCGCATCATGGAAGAAAAGGCCAAAGGAAGTTTACAGCCACAATTTTAACAGTCCTGAAACACATACAGATAGATGCCTCACTTTATCTCAGGAAAGAATTCCCTTTGGACATAAGTAACAGAGTTTGTGCGCATGTGTCTGCACATGGATGTGGAATGTTTATGGCAATTTTCTGACTTTTGTCAGACAAACCTAAATTCCTTTTCTGCCCATTGCAGAATTCTCACTGCTGCTTTTATATTTATATGCATAAGAGTGGTGTAAAGAAGAGCTGTACACATCCTTTATTTCTTGTTAGATTTATGTTCTGCTTTTTTCCAGTAACTCAAAGAGGCATAAAGCAGTCCTCCATGACCAGTTGGAGTGTTCATGAAAATCTGCTGATCTTGACATCACAAATTTGTTGTTGCTGTCTATGAATCTGAAGCCTTTTGTTCCTGGTTCGTATCCCATGAACCTTAGTCTCTTGGAGACCTTGTCTCCTTTTCTTCTTAACTGTTTGGGTATATGGACGTCTGCTGGAACACCAAACACGTGCATATGTGTCAGGTTGGGCTTCCTTTTGTACATCATCTCATACGGTGTTTTGTTAATTATGCTGGACCATAGTCTGTTTAATGTGTAATTTGAATAATGGAGAGCTTCTGACCAGAAGGCTTGGCCCATCCCTGCATCTTCTAGAACACATCTCATCATGGTTTGGAGGATGCCATTTTTTCGTTGTACCACACCGTTCTGGAAGGCTGAAAATGGGGAGGAGGTGAAATGCAGTATGCAGCGTTCCTTCAATTTTCCTTCAATTCTTTCAATTTTGAAAAGTCCCTGGACATGAACTCGGAACCACGGTCTGTCATTATCTGTCTGACCCTGGTATCGTGTTGAACCACCACCCTTCTATAAGAATCCTTATAGAATTCTTTGAATTCTTTGAATCTCTGGAACACCTCGTTTTTGTGTTTAAATGTGTATACAAAACCGTAGCGGCTAAAGTCGTCCACAATGATTAAGAAAAACCTCTCCTTGTACCTGATAGATGGTTTCAGTGGCCCTACCAGGTCCATGTGTATTAATTGAAAAGTGGAGTCAGTGGTTCGCCCTGATTTCTTTGGTCTCAGCCTAGCCTTGATTTTTGAGCATTTACAGACAGAACACTCAAGGTAATTTTCACAACTCTTTACTTTCAAACCTTCAGTACATTCAAACATTTTTTTGACGACCGGGAACCCAATGTGGCCTAGTCTCCTATGGAGGAGGTGAGCAAAATTGTCGTGGACGGGTTTCCCTAGGGAAATTGTGTCACCTCCGGATAACTTACAACTGGTGGTCTTCTAATTGACCCCCTCTGTTTCTCCGTTCTCCCTTCCCTCACTGGCCATGTTTACGTTTACACACTGTTGATCGCCCTCGTCCGGTGTGAAGTATGGTAGGCCATCATGTACTGTTACTTCCCCAATGTTTTCTCCATAACTAGACATGTACACTCTACCTTCCCTGAATACCACCTCAATGTTAGTGTCCCGACTTAACTTTATGGTGGCCAGTATGTTGTATGGTATTTCAGGTACGAACAGCACCCCCTCTATTTCTCCTATCCCTGAGATGTGTATGCTTCCTTTTCCAATTACTCTGGCGTTGCTCTGGTTGGCTACCTTTATCTCGAAGTTCACCTCAGTAAAAGTGGTGAATAATTTGGCATTGTATGTTGTGTGGTTGGTGGCTCATGAATCTATGAGCCAGATATTCTTCTCATCTTCCTGACTGACAGTTGGTCCCCCGTACCTAAAACCATACACAGAGCCCGTGTTGCTGTCTCAGGAGCTGTCCCTGTGCTCTCTACCTCACCTGGGGTTGGGACACCATCCGCGTCCTCGTTCCTTTGTGGGTCTGTGGTCTGGAGAGTGTCCCCTTTGGTATCTTTGTCCGGATTCAGGCCTTTCCCTGCGCTCATTATAACCCTTGTCCCTGGTATTTCTGGGACAGTCCCTTTTAAAATGGTTCCTGGAACCACATGAGAAACATTCAGGGATGCTATTTATTCTGTCCTGAAACTCAACCCTTTTTATTGGTCTGAGGTCTTTTCTGGACAGGTGGCGGTCCCTTATTAAACTATCTTCAGCAATCAACCTGTTGGTGAGACTATCTAATGATATGTGCCCTATGCTCAGGCTGTCTAACTGTGTGACAAAGTTATCGCACCTGGGATCTAGCGAATTTATGATTATACTCATCATGCTTTCTTCTGTGATGTTCTCACCTCTCTGTAGTAATTCAGCCCTGGTGGCATTGAGTTTTAGTAAATGCTCACTCATGGACACCCCCGGCCTGAGTCTGGCAGAGTGAAAGTCTCTTAATATTCTTGTGGTGGTGGCCCTGCTCCTACTGTAGAATAAGCCATAGAGTTTCTGCATAACCTCATACACAGTCAGGTGATTACCTATGCTGGGATACATGGTGGGTGATATACTTGCTAACAAGAAACAAAACACTTTGTGGCGTATACAATCAATTTCAAAAGACCATGGCTTATTGGGTGGCTTAGAAATCAGAAAAAGTACATTCTCTCTCATAAATATTATTTGGAGTTGTTGACTCCACTCCAGGAGATTTTTCCCATCTAACTGAAGTTTGGGGAAGCCATTGGGTAAAGTCCCAGAATTGTAAGAACTGCTACTTACAAAAGGCAGCTGTCCATGGTCCTGGATGTGTGGAAACTCACAGTAAGGGACTGGTATACAGGCTGACAGGTTAAAAAACAAGCAGTCATTTTTTTTTCACTTCCAACAGGGGGAAACTGAGCATGCGTGAAGCTCATTCTCTGCTGGGAGCCGTCGGGTGAGGAGCTCGCAGCTGTGGCTCCTGAAGCTAGGCCCAGCCCTGCCAGGGGAAGGTCTCACCCCTGGGGACTCGGAGCTGGGCAGTGGAAGTCCAGAACTGGCCCTGGGCTGCGGGATCATCGAGCGTTGGCGGGAGGCCTGGAAGACTCGTGTTCACCAGGTGGGGCCTCCAGAAGATCGGCTGGTCGGTGGTTGCGGCGAACAGCTCTGGTCTGTAGACGCTGGTCATGGGACAGGAAGCCCTGCGGAGGTTTTGGTGCTGGTGAGTGGTCCGCTTGGCCCCTGGGCCTCGGGTCTTGTGTTGGTTGGTTCACAGTGTGCCATGGGGCCAGTGTATTGATGGCGGGTGGCTGTGGCTTGTTGGTGGCTGTGTTGCGTTCCTCTGGCGTGTCGCGGTTGGTGTCTTGGCGTCAGTGGGCACTTGGGTGTTTCTTCAGACCTCGGGCATCGTTTCGTGGTTCGGAGGAACTGTGGGTGGCTTGTAAGCGGGGCCGAATGCCGCCGCGAGAGTCTCGATGGACCTTTCTATTTCGAGCTCAGTAGGTGAGCTCCTGGTGACTTGTTTCCGTTTTTCTTCATTTTTTTGGATGGCCCCTTATTTGTTTTGAGTTTGGGGCTATTTCGTGCCAAGAGGTTTGAATCCAGGCCTCCCATTGGCTGTTGGTCATTCAATGATGGCCGCCGCAAAAAGGGCGCGAAAATAGACTCGGCTGCTTCTGGTGTGCCGGGTTGGGATGGCTCCTCTCTTACCGGGGTGGTGGCTTCTTGGGTTGATTCCGGTCCTTTGATCGCTGCTCCACGGCTTTCGAGTAGGCTCTGGAGGTTAGCGACGAGGTCCTCGTTGGTGGCAGGCATTTCCATTATTTTCAATATGGCTTGCCTGAGGTCATCATTCTCTCGTGGTGTGTCTCTGTAGTCATCATTTTCTTCTTCCCGCTGTTCCTCACCCTTGGATGGGATGTTTAAGTCGATGGTCCGCACGTCTCCAGTCGGGGTGGTCTTTGGTATGGCTCCGGTGGGTGTTAGTTGCGCTGCCATCTGCCTGGTAAAAGCTCTGGTATTTATTCTGCTCTTCTTCATTGAGTACACAGCTTGCTCAGACATGGCTGGGAGTTATGGGCAACCATCCTCTGCTACCATTTTGTTAATTGGGAGGATCTAGCCCAATAATTCTCAATACAAAGTAGTAATAGTTGCAGTTTATTTATTTGTAGTCATAAATATACCACAGGCCTAAGTATACACTAGTAACTGACCTATGTCCTTTCTTCTCAGGTATATGGCTGGAACTGGTCTGGTACCTATGTGGACGTTCCTTTTGTACCCAGGGGGAGGAGTCAAAGTAAGGTGGGATAGTGGGAATGATGGGTTGTGTAGTAGTGTTAACCCTTGCTAGACCATGGAACAATAGGGGCATATGTAAGTTAGACATTTTACGTGACACGCCATCCTCCAACTCCTCCTCCAACAACTCTGTGAGGAGAGGTCCTTGGTGCTCTCTGAGCATTGTTGTTTTCTTGCAGATGTTTCATTACCCAAACTAGGTAACATCATCAGTGCTAGTCTGTGAGATAGGTTGGGCTGGGAGCAACTGGTCCTAATTCACCCAGTGAATTTCCTTTGAAAGGAAGGACCTCTTTTCGGATTGATAAAGGACATTCGTTTTTTCCCCAAGTTTTCCAAGTTTCTTTTGAAGCTCTTCTGAGTTGCATATGAAACATTAGATGTGCAAGTCTTCCAGTGAAGGTAACTTATAATAGACCAAAGGGAACACTTCTTCGCACAGGACATAGTTTATTTGTGGACTTTATTAAAAAACATGGGCATGATAGCAACCTGCACTAGATACATTTACAGAAGCCATTTCTACCCAGGGCTAGTTTTGAAGATTCTGTATAAATTATGACCTGAGGGCAAATCAGTTAGATTTACTGTCTATATTAATAGAGCAGTATTCTAACTTGTTGGCATTTTAGTAATGAATTTATTTTAAAAACATCACTCAAATACCCCACTTTGCTTATTTACAGCTTTGTCTAGCATCCTAAGGTATGCAATTCCTCTACTGCATCCTGAGTCAGGGATATCAGGAAAGGGTTGGTGAAGGCTGATGGGTATGGCATTTGCAAGACTGTTCCCATTTTCTTGTAGTCACCTAAGGCATCCATCTCATTTATAAGAGCTTCCCCATCTCCAAACTAATTTCTACTGATTTTAAAAGCCCTCGGTGGTGTAATCCAGAATACCTGAGAGAGTAGTTGCAAATACCAGCCTTCCTAATCTGTACTATAGCTCTACTGGGCTTTCCGCTAAAAAAAACCCCAGGCTGAGTCTTTCTTTCTTTCTTTCTTTCTTTCTTTCTTTCTTTCTTTCTTTCTTTCTTTCTTTCTTTCTTTCTTTCTTTCTTTCTTTCTTTCTTTCTTTCTTTCTTTTTCTTCCTTCCTTCCTTCCTTCCTTCCTTCCTTCCTTCCTTCCTTCCTTCCTTCCCTCCCTCACTCACTCACTCACTCACTCTCTCTCTGTTTTCTGTCTGACTTTTGTGGCCCCACACTTAACAAAATTCTTCATTCATTTGAGATTTGCCAAATCTACGCCAGTTTAGATAGGTTGTTAAAAGAATTTTCTTTCCTTTAGAGATGTATGCTTCACCTCAAAATATCTGGGAACTCGTTAGGCTTCTTGTTGGATCCTTATCCTACGGTTGGGTAGATAATATGTACTGTAACTTTAACTGCTACAAGATGATTAATTGATTAAGTGGTTAAAACAGAAATAAAAGGAAGGCAGGAAGTTCATTCACTCCTGCTCACTCCGTGCTCTCGAAAAATGCTTTTTATGCGATTCAGGTGTGCTAGCAGTAAGCAGAATTAGCTTGCAATACTGCATTCTACCCACTGCGCCACCACGACTCTTATGTACTGTGTGAACAATATACCAATATTTGAAACCATTTAGCAGCTGCCAGTCTTTAACAAAAAAGAAGTAGTTCATTTTAAATCTGCCAAGAGCTAAATCTCATAAAATGCAGAAGGGAAAATGGTCAAGTAGTATGTTGGGAACTCTTACATCTTCGTTGTTGCTTTAATTTTATTTTAAAAGGAAATGGCTTCATTACACAGGAACTTCCAAAGACCATATGGAGCAGTTGTAAACTTTAATACGGGTTTCATTATGCCACAAATTAGGAGAGACTGTTCATTTTTGAAAGTGACACTTACATCAGGCTTTTTAAAAATTTCCCATGTCAGTCATTTGAATAAAAAAATGTGAAATTGGCAAATGTGCCTTTGATTCAAGTATTGGCTCTTTGCTTCGTTGTCATTGCTGTTCTGCTACCATATTAGAAAGCATTTGTACATTACCTTAGTAAAAAGCAATCTAGGAACATGGGCTGCAATTCAATCTACACTTCCTTGGACATTACTCTCAATGGTGTCAATAGACTTTTTTTTCTGTTCTTGTTGTTCCTTCATAAACATGCATCAAGATCTCTACAATGCTATGACCTTCAGGGGACTAATAGACACTTTCCTTATTTCTATTAAGAAATAGGCCCAGGTGCATTTATTTCCAAGGAAGTATGCATAAGATTATAGAGACATTTTTCAAGTTTAAGACATGATGTTGCTATCCATGCCAAACCCTTGAACAAATTACCCAAATTTATTGAGAACGGATGCACAAATCTCATTATTCAGGACAGCTCAATTGCCTGGAGTGAACTACTTTCAATGGCAGTTTTCTATAGGACAATGTTGGTGAACCTTTTCGGCACCAAGTGCTGAAACAGGAGCGGGGGCGTACGGGTGTGTATGTGTGTGTGAAGCACCGGAAACCGGAAGAGCAGCTCCCTGGTACACACATGCGGGAGCGCCGGAAACTGGAAGAACAGTCTGAGCTTCTGGTTTCTGGCGTGTGCATGCGCGCTGGTCACCTGGTCTTCCGGTTTCTGGCGCACATGCATGCGTGAAGACCAGCTGGCTGGCGTGTGTGGAAGAGCAATGGGCAATGGCTGGCATGCCCCGAGAGATGGCTCTATGTGCCACTTCCAGCACGCGTGCCATAGGTTTGCCAGCACAGCTATAGTGTATTTGAAGAGCCAAGGTGGTGCAGTGGTTAGAATATAGTATTGCAGGCTAATTCTGCTGCTGACTGCCAACAGTTTGGCAGTTCGATTCTCATCGGCTCAAGGTTGACTCAGCCTTCTATCCTTCCGAGGTCAGTAAAATGAGGAACCAGATTGTTGGCAATAGGCCTACTCTCTAAACCGCTTAGAGAGGCCTAAAGCACTGTGAAGCAGCATATAAGTCTAAAATGCTACTGCTATTGCTACTTGTTTTCTTCAGTGGCCCACAACACCAGACTGTGAGTAGATATTGGACTTGACTCAGGACCTATGTACGATGATACCACTCTTGTTCAAATATGTCCCTTTTCACACCTGCATCTCTACCTCATCTTGCTCACTTTTGATATCTTCTTCTTCACTTGATTTTTTTTTTCTTTTTTTGCTTTTAGGCAGTGCTATTCAGTACAACCTGGAATGTTTCTTCTGCTGCCAGCTGTCATCTACATTAGTAGTTTGGAGACTCAGCATTCTCTCTCCATTTCACTGGCATCAGAAGAAGAGCTGGATGATTGCCTGAAGGCAGTGATGGGTGGTGTGAGATCAGTAAACTGAAGCTGGACACAAACTTGTGAGGCCCTGATTAGATTCCCTCTCTGAGAATGATCTAATATCTGTGATTCAGGACAGAGAATTCTAAACCGTGGTGTCCCAATTACAGAATCCTTTCTTGAGACAAATGAGGTTGGTTTCTGTGTTGTCAAAAGTTAGGCAACAATTTATCTATATACCAGGTGTTTGTGAAATCATACTGCTTTAGATTAACTCTTCTCAGAATTGATGCCTACTGCATGTAATCAGTATATGTGTTTTACTTTTAGTATCGTCTAATGTATGTTTTTAATAGTGGTATATCATTGTCACACATTGCTTTGGGCACTGTTCTGGAATCTTTTAAGAGAAAATAATATAAAGTAAATGGATGATTAAACATTACAATAACAATAAACATATTGGCTGAGCACACACACACACACACAAAGCAACCTGGAAGGAGAGGCTGTGCAGCAACATCATTAAAAGGGGACTCGTCCGCTGCTTATAAACACACTCCTTGCCAGAACTGCAATCATAATGCTATAAAGTGAACTTTCCCTTAGAGCATAGTATTTTATTGAACAATAAAACATTTTATTGTGTAATAAATAAAACACAAGAATGCAGAGTGTGAATGCGCCTCTGGGAGTTCTGCATGAGTCACTCCCCAACTCTATGCCCACTTACTTAAGAATGGACCCCACTCAGCCCAAGATACCTGACGCCTGAAAAAACATACCTAGATTTTACTGTAAGGGTTACACCAGCATGTACCGTATGTGTGCGGGCAAATGGGTAGAGCAAAACAATATATACAAGGATGTGTTTGCACAATTTGCTCCTAAATACTAGCCCTCTCTTGTTTCTGAAGACCAAGGTTGTACCCAGCAAAGACTTCATCAAGATGATGGGAATGTATTGTGACATCATAATGCAAACTCTGCCCCTTGTATAAATTCTAATGCAAATACAGAAGGGTGGAATTTGCATTTGCAATGTCACAATGCGCAATATGTCATTTGTCCCCCTTTCTCCCTATAAGAAACTCACACTTCAGAGGTATTGTTATTTAGAGTAAGAGATGGGGAGAATGCTTTTTAGACTGCTATCTAGTCGAAGGATTAAAGAGCCTGATCCTCCATTATTCTAACACTGCAGCATCATTCAACTGTTGGAAAACTTTGCAAGGGAAAACACACTTAAAAAAAAAAAAGAACAAAGAGCAATTGGACCTTGGTGCTTGGTATATATGCTGGTTTTAAAGTTTTTGTCAGAGTACCATTGATTTATACGTGTTTATCTTTCAAAATATTATTCAGGCTTGCAAGATAGCAACACTACACATTAGGAAACTCCTAATGATTAAAAAAAAAGTCTAAGAAAGAAGAAGAGAAAGGAAAGAAGAAGGAACATTTAGGTATCTCAGAAGATTTCTTATCAGCACACAACATAGCTCTCTAATGGTTCAGTACCTCAGAGGGTCATCAGAGATCACTTATCATATAAATCAAATAAGTGGCAGACTATAAGAGTGCAGGCCTATAGCAATTTTATGTCTTTACTCACAGGCATCAAATCTATCTTTTGGACAGACTATAGAGAAAAGATAATGCACTAAACCCATTTAAGCTATCCACAAAACTCAAATCAAAAGATCACCTAATCTGAAGATGCCACAATGACCCTTGATTAAATGCCAATTTGTGGAAGAAATAGCTGCCTTTAAACTTTTACAGAGCTGACTGACCTAAACTCTTGTTTACCCAGAAAATGTTTCTGCTTTGAAGAAAGGTTTTTCACACATATCCTGAAATACACTGAATAAAATTGGTATACCTTAAGCCATATTGGTCAGAGTCAGGTTGAATATTTATGATCTGGTTACTGCAGAGGAAAACACTTGAACAAAATGCTGAGACTATAGCAGTGGTTTATTGGTGTGAGGGCATCCCCATTCCCACCATGCAAAGGGACTTGGGGATGCCCCCATGATTGTAGCAACTAAGTTTAAGAGATCAATCTCACAGATCTTTCTTATCTAATAATTGCCTTGAGTCCCAGTGGGGTGACAACTCAGGAAGATGACCCTTCTCATGTGGCTTTTTTATTTATACACCTAGTCTTTGACTTACAACCACAATTGGGCCTGGGACCTCAGTCCTAAGAGGTGATTGTTAAGTGAGTCACATCCAATTTTATCACCTCTTTCTGTGGTTGTTAAGTGAATCTCCACAGTCATTGTATGAATCCCATGGTTATTAAGTGAAACCAGCTTCTCCCATTAACTTTACTTTGTTGGAAGCTGGCTGCAAAGGTTTCAAATGATAACATGTGACCTGCTGCATCCACTGTAAATATATGCCAGTTGCCAAGTGCCTTAATTTTGACATGACTCTGTAATCAGGCATTGTAATAGTCATAAGTACGAAGACCAGTTGCAAGTAGCTTTTTTTGAGTCCCGTCGGAACTTCGAACAGCTGCTAAATGAATGGTCGAAAGTTGAGAACTACCTGCATGCTTAACATTGAAACAATAATTATGCAATGAGTTACATTTTTGTGTTCTTGGCATGACTCCTCTTGTAGACAACTTTCATGGCTGAGGAATTATCACAGAAAACGGGATCAGTTTAGAGACAAACTGATTGTCCTTCCTTCCTTCCTCCCTCTCTCCTACCCTTCCTCTCACACCTGGGGAAAAATAATAGAGGGGAAATTGCCACAATGGAAAGCAATCTCTCTGTGTAAGTGTGGGGTTTTTAATTAGAAAAATGAACTGTGGATAATGGATTTGCACCCTTCCTCTCTCCACTGTGCTCCAGTGTAATTTTCAGTGCCTGTCCCCACCTAATCATTTCAATTAAAACAGCAATCCTTGGGAGACGGATTCCATCATAGGAAACATAATATTGCTTTGTGCAAATGGAAATAGTTGATGCTCAAAGCAGGATATTTAATGTTCACTATCTCCATGACTGAGAATTTCATTATGTTCAATACAGTGCAAGAGGGTCTTCTAATCTTTCAGCAAAAATTTTCAGATTTCTGTCTTGATATCCTGTAGACATATTTTTCTATAGAAAGTGCTAGGTTTCTAAAGAGTTGTGTGAAGACTCTTTAAAATTGGGTTACTTTTCTGGTTTCAACTGATTGTATCCCACACATGCCCACTAGTTTAATAACTATAATAAACAAAGCAAAAGCTCAGCTGGGGGCAAATGGGATTGGCTTTTCAGGGAGAAAGTGGGGTTGACACAAATCAGATGTCCATTTTACATAGTTTTCACTGGTGCAAAGCTATCATTAGATACGATGCTTGAATAGATGTCTCTGTCGAAACAAGACCCCTAGCTTCATAGGCAAATCAATCATTTCCAAATGGATTCAGATGTTTTAATTAACAGTTGATTCCTAGAAAGACATGTTATCTTTGACTGGATACACTAGAGCAGGGGTGGGCAAACTCTGCTGGGTTGAATGGAGCTACCTCCCAGATGATGTCTGCTCTTTTTAGTATCAGGACTGTGCCTCTCACTACTAAGCATTGGGAAATACAAGAAAACATAAGTGTCAGGCTTGTTCTCCTGTCCGGTTTTCCTTTGGACCTATCTAGAAATGATGAAATCTAGATATCTGAGCATGAGACTGTAGACAGCTTTATTGTTATAAATCACTTTAATATTGCTGCTTGTCCTTTGGCTGAAATTTTAATAATAAAGGTAAGTAAGTAAATAAATAAATAAATATTTTTTTAAAAAAAACATTGATAGCAAGAAGCTTCAGAGTTTTACTATCTGCTTATTTACAAATGCAAAATATATTACATTTGATTACAGCACAGCAGTGACTCTAGGTTACTCACAACAAAATCTTGTTTAGACTGTGTGTTTATGATGATCTTTGGTTACTGAGTTGGATAGGTATGAGTGTGATTAAGTATTTGTCTGTGCGCTTCCTTAATGAATCCAGTGGATTTCTGGAATCAGGTCACTGGGAAGTAGTTACCCAAGAGAGTTTCTGCTGCCTTCCAGAATGTGGAGGTGCCAAATTTGACCTATAAAACTCAAAATGATTGAGACCAAGGTGTTCTACACTTTCTCTCTGATTTTTACAGTCTGCCCAGGGCAATCATTTGGCATTGTCCTCTGTGACTCAGAAATGGATCGTGAGACTTTGCACTTAATTAGTTGTTCGCTAGCTGGGAAATGCCCTTTTCTGATAATCTCCCAAAGGAAAACTTTGGAAGAGGGAAAGTGGGAAACGGAGTTGGGTGGAATGGAATAACTTTGCAGGGGGAGGGAATAGGGTTTAGCTTTCTGGTTCACCTTCTGAATAACAGTATTTCAAATTGCACCATTTTATTGTTGGCACAAGAAACACATGACGCTCAAAATGAAGATGCGCACTGCACTAGGGAGGCCAGCAGAAGAACAATAAGTCTAACAGCTCACACCAGGAATTATTTTAAGGGCTGAGTGATTTGCAAGAAACTTAAGGTTTTTTCCCCTTATATACAAGCAAATATAAACAAATCAATGACAGCATTAAAAATGAACGTATTTCAAGTTGCACTATTTTCAGGGGGATGATGGTAAAGCGGAGCTCACTTCTTGGCACAAATGGAGCCTACTGGTCATGCTCTACTGCTGAAAATCATTTTCTCTCTCCACTCTTGATTATTTGCTTTTAGAAATAAACTTGTCTTCCCCTAACAAGCTTGTATTCGGAGGAATTGCTGAGCACCTTACCCTTGAAAAAAACATTAATGCCTATCTTATCTGTGTGATGCTGATTCACATGACATGGTAAACTACTCTTTGGGTCCTTGTCTAATTCCCAGCTATTAACTGCATATGTTGATATCTTGTTTAATTTATGGATTGTTGGGGAAAGCAGATTTGAAGTTAATTGTGGAATCACCTTTCCCCTGGGGTTTCTGTCTGCCCCATCAGGCCTGGCAGACTTGGCAAGCTCCAGGTATCATCAATAAAGCATGGTCATTTAGCAGATCCCCAGAAACATGCCTTCTCCATTCTGGCATTGCCCATTCAAGGCAGGATATTTATCTGGGAGCTCTGCTATGGGTATGTGTGTCCAATTGTGTTTTTATTGAGCCTTGATGCAGTTTTAGTTGTTTTTTGTTTTAATGTAATCCTCTGTTTTTGTTGTTTGCTGCCCAGAGTTTCTTGGATAGCTGTATAAATTAGATTAATAAAGTAAATAGTATAAATAAATAAAATTATTGGATCCCTTCTCCAAAAACGGGACTGTACACTCCCTCCTGTTTAAAATGCCAGAATATATACTGCAAATTCCACACCGTTTCTTTCAAAAATATTAGCTAGCTAGCTAGCTAGTTTGTGGAACTTATTTGAGTATGCAAACATTGTAGCTGGGTTTGATATGGGTATGATTCAAGATTGTGGGATCTCCTTGAATTTTTTTTACTAACTCTTGAAACCAGATGCAAAACAGTGACTGCAATGTGAAAGATAGAGCCAGGTACAAAATAGATGGATGAGAGACAACAGGTCAGAGCCAGATGCAAAATGGTGGAAGGATAGGGGAGTTACTTAAGTGTGATGGGAAGTATAGAAATGTGAATGAATGAATGAAAAAGGATATAGACAAGGCAAAAGTCTCCCCATGCACCATAAGCTTTGGTGAACTACATATGCAGTACAAATAATTTTCTGTATGTAAATTATTCTAATTCTAAGGTTCTGATCAATTTATTAAATGGAAGGAAATCTTGGTGTGTGTCTTTTTTTAAATAACTGTGTGCCAAAAACATGCTTACCAAAATTGGCTTACCTTTTCATAGTGAAAAGTGATTTACTCATGTCTGTACCCTCTGCTACCATTTCATGTGTCCCTAAATCCCACTGTTAGTAAACATTTCAGATAGCTGCAATATCTCAAATCAAGCAAGCAAATGCGCATATTTCCCTACCTATAGAAGTTGTGTGGCTATATTCAGACACACACAAATCTAGCTCCATCTCAGGAGAGACGTCCTCCAACCGAATTATGATTCCAGACAAGTAATTAACTAATTCATATTGCAGAGTTGTGATCTGGCAAACCACAGGGCAAATGCTGCCAACCCAAATAAACAGTACTTAGGCTCCTGTTCTTTCACGATGCCACTCATCCAATTTGTTACTGACATATACACGTTTGAAGCCAACTGCTATAATCAAAATCAACATGTTCTGCTAGCACTGCAGCATCCGAATATAAGGGCACATAGCAGACCAAAAGTGACAGACGCTGAAATGGAAAATAGATTGCAACAGGAGGCATATCCTGTCTGGATGACAAAACGGGGAACATGCCAGTTGGCGGCGTGAGCCAATCTGCTTAAGAATCTAAATGAACCTTTCAGCCATTTAAATCATACTATTCATGTCTTCTTGCTTGTGAATAGCTAACCAGGAGATAGCATCTTGCTACTGACCACTAGGCATTCACCAGAAAACAAACACCAGCATTTCCTGGATGAAATAACACATAAGCCACTGGATGTGAGTACTCTATCCGAACATAAATTAACCAAATGAGAACGACTACGACTCAGCACATCTTGTGTGGCACATTTCAAATATTTGTTGGTACACGGGGATTCTTTCACTTATTTATACTTTTGCCAAGCTTGTCTAGCTGTATAAAAAGGGATTCATCTATTATGTTTTATTAACAGATCTTTATTTGCGAGAACTGCCTCTCTTCTCTACTGGATGCGATGGCTTAGTCAATGAAATTTATGTAAAACTAATTTTTCTTGATAAAATTCATTTACATTCTCTTCCACAGAAATGCTTTCTCTGGTAATCTAATATTATGCAAAATCAGAATTCAGAATTGTTCATAGTAATTTTGGTTTCTGAGTGGCTTACTAAACTTCCTAAGCCATGTTTTCTTCTATTTCTCTTCATTAGCTTCAAATAATTAGGTCAGGCCAGAACAATAAAATTGATCATATGATCAGGCCTAAGGGAATGGAAAATGCATTAGGGACATTTTGAATTATGCTTTCAAAAATGCTGAATGCTTAAGTTATATTTAGTAATTACTGTATCCCACCTTTGATTAAATGATAAGCAAAAGTTTCATTCCGAAGGATTCAAAACCCGAATTTTCTTTCTTACTATTATTGTTAAGCAAAAATAAAAATAAAAATCAAACCAAGACACAAAACATTTTTTAAAATCAAGTTCCTATGGAAGGAGCATTTTTTTTTCTTTGTGCTGCCTGCAGTATTTTTGAAGGAAGCCACATTTATAAAAAGAAATCCATAGCAAACATTGTTGGTCAAACTGGAAAAAGAAAGAGAGAAAGAAAGAGGGAGAAATTGTTGTTATTCTACATCGAGGAATATGAGCCTAGTGCTCAGGAGAGCTGTTTGCTATGTTGAAATAAAAAACTAACACACGTAATCAATTAGCCAAGCATCTGGGTGAAATTTTAAGCAGCCTCTTTCTCACCTCTCTCAGAAGAAAATAAGTGATTATATTTGCAGAGAAATATATTCACATGTTGTGTGGCAGAACGAAAATGGAAAAACAACAATAAAAAACTACTTTCACTCTAGCCTCATAAAGTATCTGCTGGGATACAGATGTAATTCTCCTCCACCTTCATGCCTACGAGCCTGGACTGTGCTTGAAATTGTCATCCATTCAGTGCAAAAATCTGAAACTGCTTCTGTATTCATGTTTAGCTAAATATACTTTCAGAGTGATTAGAGTGAGTCTTATCAGCCTCTCCATTATTAGGAGCTTATAGGTGTAACAGCCCTGTTCTCTCTATTCTTTTCTTCAAATAGGAGGAGAGATTACATTAAGAGGGTGTCACGAATGTAAGTCTTTGCTTGGAACATCACGTGTTCTTTTAAACTCACACCAGAGTGCTCTCTATCGTATCAGAGAATTACCTTCATTCTGTGAGATAGAATTTCTTCATGGGGAAACAAGCATTCAGTGTTTATATTATTGTTATTTATTAATACTTGTCATCCTCAGGTTATTAATGTGAGAATTCTCATTTCCCCTGTCCCCAGTAATATATTCCTGCTCATAAATGGCTCACAAATAAATGAAATGACAAAATAAACCAGGAAGTAAATTGTTTGCTGCAGTGGTTAAGTACAAGGGTGGAAACCAGGCGATGGAGTGGTTAAGCACAAAGCCAGCATAAACACAAAGCCAACTTGGTGACCTTGACCAATTTTTCCCTCTCAGCCCTAGCAAACAGGTAAAAGCAAATAACTTCCAAAATCTTGCCAAGAAAACTGCAGGGATTTGTGCAGGAAAAAAGGAAGAAAGATGAGCTATAAAACCCCAGAGCATAATCTTTGGCTATGATATCTAATCTTTGTACCTCTGCAAAAAAAAATCCCTTCTAGCCATCTGTTCTGGTTAGGTGCATGAATTCTGCACATTTGTAGCAGAAACTAGGAGTTATATTAATCTTGATTCAATGCCAACCCTAATTGGATGTAAAGATCCATGCCTCTCACAATTATCAATGGTGACTATAAACAGATCCTGAAAAGAAGCTGGAATTTGATTATCCTAAGCAACATTTTTTTTTTTTGCAGAATTATGATGTGAAATATTAATGAGGAAATGTTGGTACCCTCACATAGTTGAACTGCCTGGGGAGGTTTTTTTCCTTCTATTTAATTGTGTCCAATTCTGACATTGCCTGGACAAGTGTCCGTACTTCTGTTGGCAAGGTTTTTCAGAAGTGTTTTGCCATTGCCTCCAGCCTAGAGTTCAGAGGTGTGACTGGCTCAAGGCCACCCAGTTGGCTTTGTGTACAAGCGGGTCTAGAATTCACAGTATTTTGGTTTCTAGCTTGATGCCTTAACCATTACACCAAACAAGCTGAAAAGTAAAATAACTCTATTGTCAGAAATGGGATAATCCTACTGCGACCAGCAGCTACAAGAAAGTTTGGTTTTCATTGGCCAACTACCTACAATATGCACTGTGGGGCAATCTGAAGATGAAAGTTAGTGGCCGACTGATAGCATTGGGTTCCCATTCATAGCTGAACGCATTCAAAACCCCACATTTATTGACTCACCTGAATCTTTGAGAAACAAACCTGTGCTTTTGTAACTATCTGTGTTAAAGAAGCTAGTTAAAAAGCAGTTTAAAAGTAAAATTACATCAATTCAATGGAACTCTGCACTACTTGTGGTAAGTCCTGATAGTCTTCAATAGAAATAAGCTAAGAAATATTTAAGTCATATTCATGGGACCAAAACTGAGCCTCTTACTTGATGAGGTTACAACTCCATATTACTCCAGGCAAGCAACACAAGACCTCTTGAATTTCTCTTGCTTCTTCAGTTCTAACAAACTAATCATATCCTTGCAGCACAGAAGTACTGAAGCAGGAATTTCCTGTCACCACCCTCCAGTCTCTTTCCTGTCTCCTTATTGAAACAAGCTTTCAGCTTAGTCTCTTAGGTGAGAAATGCTATTATTACCATTGTTTCTCACTGTAACAATAAACCATAGTGGAATCCTTGGTGCTCTCTCAGCTTGGTTGTTTGCTTGCAGACATTTCATTACCCAACTATATAACACCAACAGTGCTGCTGAGTGCGGGGTCTGTTTATATACAATAGCTTGCCATGCTATTGGGGATGTGGTCCCCCCCCCCCGGGAACTACCAAGAAGAAAATCATACACATACCCTTGCTTTACTGACAGGACAAGTTACCCTAAAAGTTACCCACTGGGTCCCGTCAGCTAAACAATGCCGGCTGGTGGGCCCGCGGGGGAGGGCGTTCTCTGTGGCTGTCCCAGCTCTCTGGAACCAGTTACCTCCTGGGGTCCGGACTGTCCCCATCCTATTGGCCTTCCGAAAAGCAGTGAAGACCTGGCTTTTCCGGCAGGCCTGGGGCCATTGATCTCGCTTTTGTGATCTGGCGAGATCCGGCCATGAGTGGCGTGAATGAGTTTTTAATGTTTTAATGTTTTTAATTTTTAAATGTTTTTTATAATGATTTTTAAAAATGTATTGTGAGCCGCCCTGAGTCTTCGGAGAGGGGCGACATATAAATTGAATTAATTTAATTTAATTTAATTTAATTTAATTTAATTTAATTTAATTTAATTTAATTTAATTTAATTTAATTTAATTTAATTTACATTAAAAACAGTGCAAACTCCACTGTCACTAGCATCAAGCTCAAGAGAGCACCAAGGATTTCACTGTTCAATCCTGAGCTACAGATACTCTCTTCTATTGGATAAATCATAGTCTTATTCAAAACAAGGGAGAGCAGAAGACTGACAAAGAACTGATAGTAATAACTTAAGAAGGAGGAAAATCTTAGGTTGATTTTGTCTGAGTTCTCCTATTTAAATAGCAAGCAACTTCCTCCAGATGAAAGCATTAGAAAGCTGGAGAGAGTTTCCATTACAAACATGGTGCAACCATGCATCAAGTTGCACAAAGAGGAGGAAGGAAGGCTTTGCCAACACGGAAGCCAATGATAATAGAGGAAACATAAAAGTAACAGTTCTTACTGAATTTGTCAGAAGCCCAGCATTAGGATTTTGTTAAGCAGCAACAGCAGTCACTCCTCATTCACCCTGTATCCTTAAAATATTCTGTTTCCTTTATCCACAAATTACCAGATTCAAAATAATGATTTATATTAGCCATTATGCTATATATTTGGCTATGTCGTTCCTTTTCCTTCATGGTCCTTATTTGCATTTCATTATTGGGGATGCCAGGTTTTGCAACCCGACATTTAAAAATTAAAAGACATATTGTGAAGTGCATAGCTAAATACTTTTTTTTTTTTTTTTTAAAGAAGGGTCTCTCAAGTTAAGCTTGATTTCTTGGCAACAGTACAGGAGCAGTATGACATCACTTTCTTTTAGGATTTTTTTAAATAAAGAAAGTCCTACACTTAGCTATACATTTTAGGATTTTCTGGTAGTCTTCCATACATATACTGACCAGAGCCAATCTGCTTAGCTTTTTTGAGATCAACCAAGGTTGCTAAAGTACTGTCACTTTTCCACCCCTCCCTAGAATTTCTTTTATAAAACTCATATTTCATTCCATACTTTGTTTAACATCTCCCAGCTCCTAGATCGAGCTATTAAATGGAAAAGTGAAAATAACTTTGTGATCATGGCAACAGTAGAGGTATAACAAAGGCAGCTATGAAAGGATTTTCTGAACTCTGTGGCTTAGGAAAGGTTGAAGAAGAAAGCAGTTAAGGATATGTAAAATTATCTGAGAGATGAAACGGAAAAAAGGCAAGTTATTTCAAACTCTAAGTATGGAATACTTTAATTTTAAATCCGGATAAACAGTTTTTAATTTTAGCTAAGCTCCACTTGATTACCGTTCCAAAATCATTGATAATATACTGTACATTTTAAAATATTCTGATATATATTATACATATGTACAAGGTTGAGAATTTTAGCTGTCAAAATACACCTCCCAAATTGGATTTGGCTTATCTGTGGGCGGGCATATTTGAAAAATATACTGCAATACTTTCTTAAAATATAAGAAATTATAATATCCCATATATACTCATGTATATGTCCATCGATGGATGAGCAAACACTCGAGTTTTAAACCAAAATACCTTGAAGACTGCATCACACACAGACAAACTGACTGTGAAAATTATAACCAATATTTTGAGAGTTCGTTTATTCACAGGTGGTGCAATTTTCTCAATATTTTGCTTAAAAATTTGAAGGTTGGCTTTTCTGTGGATAGTCTTATATGCAACTTTATACAGTAATGTTCATAGTCTGGGCAGAGCGAAGTAGTTGCCTCAGGGAATAGAAGATGACTACTAAGTCAATCAGATGGAGGAAAGAGGTATAAAATTTACCACAACCTAACCTCTGCCTCCTAAACTAGTGGGCTATGCCTCTATCTCTAGGTGCAATGGAAGAACCAGTTATATTGTTAGTGTTTGCCAAAAAATTTAATTCCAAGGGCAGTCCAAATGGATCTGTCTCGTCCATCATTAGAGACAACAAAATGCATTGGTGTAGCCTTGCCTATGATCTAAAAACAAGGCATCAGTCTCTCAACTAAATCAGTTCAATGCACATTTAAAAAGCATGATTTTGCTTTACCAGCTTTTCAAAGAGTTTTCATCCCCAACTGATCAATAAATTAAGATAAGCCAGGTTTGTTTCACCGTAAATCGGAGTGGGAGAGTTTCTAACACCGTGATGACATATTAAGAAATATGTTTCTGGACTCTCTCTTGACAGGGCATGATATTACCACATATTATAATCAGGGAACTTTATATAAGGCCAATATAAAGCATAAAAATTCACACAATGCCAATCTGCATTCTGTGAGATGCAAGAGACAGGCCATTCATAGCAAACACTAGATCTGATTTGATATAGCAGGTATACCTCTGAGCTAACCTGGAAACCTTTCCTTGTTCTATAATCTATAATCTATAATCAGGGAAATTCCCTGAACTCTTGCAATCAAATGGTAGCAGTCACCAGGAGAGATCTCACAGCTGTGGGAAGCTGCTGACGTCAGAAACTCAAGAGATGGGCATAGTTCCCTTATTACATCTGCCCACCCCACCAAATTCAGCAGAGAGGGCATGCTGTAGGTCCCATCAACTAGGGAGCTATACTTGGTAGGTCCTAGGGAATAGGCCTTTTCTTCTGTGGCGCCTGCTTTATGGAACATTCTCTGCCTTGAACTAAGGCTGACTTTATCCATTTTACTTTCCCAAAGCCCCTCAAGACCTGGGGTGTCATCAGGCCTGTGGACCCCAGAAGAATGGTGAAATGTTGAGTTGGTTCCACTGTTATTAACGCTTGCTCTTCCCCCCAAAAAAGTATCTCCCCCGCTAGCCAGCTTTTGCCTTGGAAAGAAGTGCTGCGGGTGGCAGGTTTTTAGTGTGTGGTAAGAAAAAGTGGTGAGATAAAGTCATGGAGTAATTCTGAGGTGCTGTGGATGGAAGAAAGAAACCTCATGGTCACGCAGAAAAAACAAGAAGATTAACATATTGATACATAAAAAAAAAAAAAAGCTGGCTACATCAAACCCTCCTCTTTCGCCCCCTGATTTATCACTATCAGCTAGAACTAATTCGATCATGCCTTGAAGACCTCCCAGAAGCTACAACTGGTCCAGATTGCAGTGGTATGTGCAGTGATGGGCACCCTTAGGTTTACCTACATAACACCTCAATTATACGAGCTGCACTAACTCCCGGTTTCTTTCCAGGTACAATTCAAGGTTCTGATTATTACCCTTAAAGCAGGTTATCTGCTGGATCACCTCTCCTGAAAGACATCTACCTGTCCTACCAGATCAGAGAGACTAAGCACATTCTAGTCCCTTCTCTTAAATGTTGCTATATTATGGGATCTAGGAAGCATGCCTTTTCTGGGGCAGTCCTTCCACTGTGGAACACTCTTCCCCTTGATGTTTGGCAAGGCTGTACCTTCCTAGCTTTCCGAAAAGCACTTAAGGCCTGGCTTTCCTCCCAAGCCCTGGGATAGGGTGAGGCGGATGAGCGGATTGAACAAGGAGGCTGGAAGTTCAACTCTGGTGCCAGGGTGATGTTTTTTTTTAATGTTTATGGTTTTAATGAATTTATGTACTATGCTGTTTTTACTTGTGTTATTTTAATTGTCGATTGGAAGCTGCACCGAGTTCAACATAGATACAGATTAACAGAGTTGGAAGGGACCTTGTAGATCATCTAGTCCAACCCCCTGCCCAAGCAGATCCTATACCAGTGAAAGATGGGAAGCTGTATACATGCTTTAAATAAATAAATAAATCAGCTTTGGCTCAGTGATGCACATTCAAGACAACCTTCAGGTAAAGATAGGAACATCCTTTTCTTGTTTCCTGCATTTGCAATGTTCATATACTGCTTCTGAGCATGGACATCTCATTTAGCCAATTTCCAATCAGGAGAAAAAAAAATAACTAAAACCCTGTATCAACATTACAGTTTCCCAGAGTTAACCCTTTGATAAAACAATCACCTACCAATGGCCTGCAGCATGACTTCCCTTGTGGTAATCTAGGTAACCTTAACTTTAAAACAGCAGCAGCAGCAACAACAACAAACCTCAAATAGACTTTATGATGAGGACAAATGCCAAGATAACTCTCTTGTGGAAGGCAAATGCAGAGGAGCAGAAATCCTTTTTTCCTTTCCCCCCCTTTGGGTCGTTACGTGCAAGTGAACAACATCATGCTCACTTAGAAAACCATCAGCTATGGAGTTGCTTTTCACAAAATATTGTCTTTGCTTATGAATTGTTGAGCTGGGCAGGAGGGGCCCATGACAACAGATTGAAGACTTACAGATTGAAGGAATAATAGCCTTATACAGAACATCATTCCACTCATTGGGAACGTTCACATTCGCCATTAATGGCACCGAGCAAGTGGATGAACAGAGACGTGCATAAAATTTAAAGCACTTACCCTCAGTTTGATCGTTAATAATTGTTCCACCACTTGCTACAGTGTTGGTATGCTTTATGATGTCACATGTCTGAGTACTTTAAGGTAATGATGGCGTTTTTAATCAGAAAGCAATCTGGTATAATTTTTGTAATGTATGAGCAAACTGGAGTCAACTAAATTTGCTTTTAAAGTGCAATTAATAAAAACAGGCTATTATACCCTCAGGGTAACCTACCAGTTTCACAAAGGATACTCGGTGGCATAAATAATGAGCAAATTTTCAGGTTAATCTATTATTATTATTATTATTTTTGCTTTGCAGAAGCAAAAGATTGCAGAGAATTACTAAACATACCCCAAGAGAATAGAAAATTAAAGGGCAAGAGGGGCCAGTTTGCGCATTCCTATATATTGCTAGATTTCTTGCTACGTGACACCTCACTGTTGCATGCACAGGTTATCTCTAGTTAGAAGAACTGCATATGAAGCAAGCCATATGAAGTTTCAGCTGGTGTGCATTCCTTCCCATTAGGAAAAGTGAAATGGCAACCTCTTGAGGGCAAAATCTGAGAGGAGGGCAGGGTGTGTTGGTGAGGCACTGGCTGACAGAGCAAATTAGAATCCCACAACTTGCTCTGTGCACCTCAGAAGACCATTTCATTGCTAGTATTAAAGAGTATTAAAGTATTTAAAATGTATTATATTAAAAAGTATTCATTTTATTATCAAATTAATAATTAATTAACTGATTAAGTATTAATCGGTTTCCATACTTGGAATCACTTTCTGCTCAAGAAGCCAAAATAGTTGGGTCCTGACTGTATATGGGAAAACAGTGCCTCACTTCTCCAGTTAATTTAAGAAAATACACACGTATACAAACACACACGTGTGTATGTGTGTGTATCAGTGGTGGGTTTCAAATTTTTTACTCCTGGTTCTGTGGGTGTGGCTTGGTGGGCGTGGCATGGCTCAGGGGGTATGGCATGGTGGGCGTGGCAGGGGAAGGTTACTGTAAAATCTCCATTCCCACCCCACTTCAGGGGAAGGTTACTGTAAAATCTCCATTCCCACCCCACTCCAGGGGAAGGATACTGTAAATTCTCCATTCCCTCCCCACTCCAGGGGACAATTAGTGCAAAATCCCCATTTCCTCCCAATCAGCTGGGACTCAGGAGGCAGAGAATAGATGGGGGCAGGGCCAGTCAGAATTTTTACTACTGGTTCTCCGAACTACTCAAAATTTCCGCTACTGGTTCTCCAGAACTGGTCGGAACCTGCTGAAACCCACCTCTGATGTATATGTGTGTGTTTGTGTGAATGAACTAACAATTGTATTTCAATCCTCCAAACAGAGGGCAGAGTCATCACTTGTTGAGGGAATCATTCTGTCCCTGTTCTTCCTTTCTGAAAGGCTCTTGCCTCACGGCCATTTACGTTACAAATGTCTCATCTTTAGTGCTGCTTCAGAGTATTATCCGCTGGACCATTCTGCCCTACCTTTTGTAAGCTGTTAAGCCCAGAGTACAATTTCAGTTTATTTGCCAAGTGATTACACAGCCCCATCAGAAAGGAAATCTGAGATGATGAATCAGGAATCCAGACACAGCCATCTGTCACATCTAATAAATGTAAGTGAGCCATGTGAATGTTTGGTCATTGTTGTAATGAGCAATTAAAATAGGAATGAGGGATTTTAAAGCAAGAAGCGAGTGATTTATGGAGGCTTCTATGATACACTGGGTCGGTTTAAAGGGTTAGGTCTGTGGTGATGTGTGTGCTGTGAAGACTTTATTTGTTTAGCTGCAGATTGATCCTTTAAGGATGACTCAACATCTTTTAACTTGGTTACAGCAATGAATTTCAGCTGTGCCTTGAAAATGCCCAGTTTAATTAATCTCAGAAATTCAATCTGGATTCAAGATGCTACTTTTCCCCCAGAAAAAGGAAAAGACTCTATGAATTTAAATAGGCGAGGATGATGGAATGGAAAAAGAGTTCAGTTCAATAAGGTGATGGGATTTTGCCCTTTTTATCTTAATTAGGTAAAATTAGGTCCTCCTACTCTTAACAATGTCTTCTTTCCTATATGGAGGGGAGTATTACGTCCCCCCAAAAAAATAGCTTTTTGCTGATGAAATACTTTCCATTGATTTCCCAGCCCAACGATGAGGATAAACCAAATCGATTCAAAGGTCTGCACGATGTTGGGACTTTTACTGAAGAATACAATCAACAATACTGCACAAAACAGCGCCTTTCTTATCTATCTAAGTGTCATATACAAGGCATTCATAAGACAAAACAAAATAACAGTGTGAACTTCACTA
Source organism: Pantherophis guttatus (assembly GCF_059756535.1). NCBI lineage: Eukaryota > Metazoa > Chordata > Lepidosauria > Squamata > Colubridae > Pantherophis > Pantherophis guttatus. The sequence continues at coordinate 164,210,028 of NC_142063.1, forward strand.
AGGCCGTTAACCTTGGCACGTCTGGGGTGATCCAATTCAAAAGAGATGCAAACAAGTGTACAAGGACTTGGGGATTGTCAACATGGTGTTTAGAAGATGCTTCAAATGATGGATAGAATTTAGGGAAGGATATATAGCAAAGAAATATCAAGGTAGAGGTCACTATTGATTTTTTTTTTACATTATTCCCCAAAGCACACGGGTGCCTTTGAAGTACAGCTGGTGCTTGATGGAGGCTGTTTAGTTAGTCAACATGAAAACCTTTTATAATGTCTAAATAGGGCTTCATTACTCCCCCCCCTTTCCTGGTTGACTTAGCTCTTCTATTATTTTCATCCCCTCCCAGTTTTCTAATCTTTTCTTTCCTTTTGGTGCAAATGTCTCTTTCACTTATCTTATGTCCACCTTTCTTTTTCTTTTTTGTGCTGTTCCAGGTAAATGAAGCATGGGGAACATATCTGTATGCGGTGAACTTGCATCCTGCATGGAATAGCAATAGCAATAGCAATAGCAATAGCACTTAGACTTATATACCGCTTCATAGTGCTTTACAGCCCTCTCTTAAATGCTTTACGGAGTCAGCATATTGCCCCCAACAAACTGGCTCCTCATTTTACCGACCTTGGAAGGATGGAAGCCTGAGTCAATCTTGAGCCAGTCAGGATCGAACTCCCGGAGTGAACAGTGAGTTAGACGTGCAATACTGCATTCTAACTACTGCACCACCACAGCTCTAATGCTTGAGGAGGGAGAATAGTTTTTGCCAGATATTCATCACTTACAGGTTTTAAAATCAGCTTCAGGGATGTTGGTTACTCATAGCAGGATTGACAAATGGAATTATAAAATGATTGAGCAATTGGATTTATAGGTACTATACAATAAAAAAAATTTCTGATGGTATTTGGAAGATGGAGACAGAAGAGAGATAATAGGTTTATTCCTACTACTTCTTGGTTACTTATTTTATTAATCTACTAGTTCTTGTTTATTTGATTGGTAACTTAGCATCTTACTCAAAGTACTCAAGGAAGCTGGTGCTTATCATGTTCACACCAAATGTCTGTTTACTCTGTTTTTACTATTTTGTAAATAAGCATTCTACTGCCATCAAACCTGGGTAATTATCTGTGAAACTCATTTGCATGGATGGTTTGAGCACTTAGCTGGATACTTCTGCTGTTAGCACAGTAAGATCTTGACAGATTATTTGAAAAAAAAATGATAGAAAACATGAACTGTCCCCAAAGATCTCCTTAGGCAGACGCTGCTATATAACTGCACGATGAATTGCAGACCTCTGTCATATTAGCTAACCATTCCTTTCACAACAGACTAATGCAAGTTATTCTGACCTTAATTTTCCTGAAATCCCCTCATGGCGGTTTCAGTTAAAATTAGAGCCAGCCATAATGACATCCAAATGTACAGCTGCATAGATTTTGGAGACATTATTGTGTGAGTTCTTACAGAAGACAGAATAGAGCCACAATGAAATACAGATATATTACCTTTGCGGTAAAGTTGTGGATTTCTGTGTAATCTTCTACTACCTACTTTGAAGTATTTTAAAAATGCTTTTCTTTTTTGAAAAAATTACCTCTGAAACTTCCAAAAGAAGTTATATATCTATATCTATATGTATGTATATGTGTGTGTGTGTGTGTGTGTGTGTGTATGTATGTATATATATAAAACTTATATATCTGTCTTCTCAAGTTTTCGCGGGTGTGTGTATGTCAAAAGTTAAAATCTCGGGTGTTTTCTCGCATCATTAAAAGTCTGTTAGTTGAAATACTTAAAATCCTGGCTAAAATCCCAACTTAAAAGCCTCCAAAATCCAAACAAAACACTTTATTGGGTCTTTTGAAACTCTGGCTAAAATCCTAATTGTCTAGCTTGTCTTTTCCATGGGGCCAGATGACAAACGTATCATCTACATATCTGAGCCATAATTTTGGTTTATAAGTAGTTTGTTCCAACACCCTAATTTCTAATCCCTCCATGAACAGATTGGCAATAACTGGGGAGAGCGGTGATCCCATTGGTGCCCCTTGCATTTGTTTGTATCTTTGCCCTTTGTACATGAAATAGGTGTTAGATAGGTGTTTTGTGATCTGGCCCCATGGAAAAGACAAGCTAGACAATTTTCTATACACTTGAATAACATGCACTCAAAGATACAGTTCACTATGGAAATGGAGATTGAAAATCAACTCCCATTCTTAGATGTATTAATATACAAGAAAACTGATGGCACTGTAGGACATAGTGTCTACCAAAAGAAGACACACACAAATCGATACCTAAACGCACATTCACACCATCATCCTTCGCAAATAAATTCAGTGGCAAAAACTTTAATTACTAGAACTAAACGTCTAGCAGATGAGGCACATGTACAAACAGAGCTTCAGACTCTCACAGAGGTATTAATGGCAAATGGGTTCCACGAAAATAAAATTAGAAGTATAATCCGACAAGGGACATTAGGACAGAGCGAAACCCAAGAAGAAGAACAGAATATGGGAAAAGCCATCCTGCTCTATATAAAAGGAACCACCGATAAAATTAGTAAGATATTACAGAAACACAAAATAAAAACAGTGTTCTGCACAGTTAGAAAAATATTGATGATGTTAAGAAACCCCAAGGATAAAATTGAGCTGGAAAATCAAGGGGTATGCGAAGTGCCATGTGCCTCCTGTCGGTCATCTTACATTGGACAGATGAATAGACGAATAGGTGCGCATTTAGAAGAACACAAAAACGCAAAAAAAAAAAAAAAGAACGAACTTCTTCCTTGGTACAACACATGAAGGCCACGGGACATAATATTGACTTCAACAATACTAGAACAGTGGTGAAAGAGGAACATCTTAATAAGAGAATAATTAGAGAGGCTATCAAAATTGAAAAGAGGCCGCAGAATATGAATAGACGAGATGACGCTTCTAGGTTATCAAGTATTTGGAGACCTGCACTGAGAGAAACTCGAGTCTTAACATCAGAGGATAGGCAGAGATCCCAACAAGCAACCAGTGGTGTTGTAATGCCTGTCAGAGTCCTTCCCTCTTTGCAGATGATAGCTAGCAATAGGGAGAGAGAAAGAACCGAGCCAGAAGATAGGCTGAGATCTCAACAGGCAATCAGCGGTGTTGTGATGCCTACCAGAATCCTTCCTTCTTTGCAATTGACAGTTAGTAATAGGGAACCAGAGAAAGCTGGGCCTTTAACACGCAGTCAGGCTGCAGCTAGGATAATGAAGCAGGAGAAAAAACTGCTGCCCTCCAATCAGGACACAGAGTTGCAGGTTAACCAGCATATGTCAGCAGCAGCGAACATAGAAAAGCAACAACTCCGATCTGGCAGCAGACCCACAGCTTCTAAACTGAAAGTAGGGGCCCGATGATGATAAGTTAGAGAGCTTGTTGAAATGTTGCCAAAAAGAAAACTTTTAAAGTGTTGGTTAGGATTTTAGCCAGAGTTTCAAAAGACCTTACAAAGTGTTTTGTTGGGATTTTGGAGGATTTTAAGATGGGATTTTAGCCAGGATTTTAAGTATTACAACTAACAGACTTTTAATGACACGGGAAAACACCCAAGATTTTAACTTTTTACAAAACTTACATAATATATATAAAACTTATATATATGGGGTGAAATGTTCCCAGTTCGGACCGGATCGGGTGATCTGGTAGCGGTTGTGGCAGTGGTTCGGAGAACCGGTAGCGATGGCGGCGTGAGGTTCCGCCCACCTGCCCAGGTGTCATTACTTCCTGCTTTTAAAAGGTAAAAAAAAAGCTCTGACAATCGCGCAGCACAGCTGTGATCGTCAGAGCCTTTTTTTTACCTTTTAAAAGCATTTTTTTACAACCTATTCGCCTGAATGCTTTTAAAAAAATGCTTTTAAAAGTAAAAAAGAGGCTCTGACAATCACAGCTGTGCCGCGCAATTGTCAGAGCCTTTTTTTACTTTTTAAAAGCATTTATAGTTTAGTTTAGTTTAGTTTTATTTGATTTGATACCGCCCTACTCCCGAAGGACTCAGGGCGGTGAACAGCCAAGCAATAAAATACATAAATACAAAAATTTAAAAAACCAGTTAAAATCAAATTAAATCATTTTGGCCCAGACAAATTAAAACACCCCAATAATTTAAGAACAGATTTAAAATTTATATATTAAAAGAGGGAGGAAATTAGGTCAAGTCTGCTTGATGGAATAAAAGAGTCTTCACAGCACGGCGGAAGGTGCGCAGATCCGGGATCCTCCGTATCTCTGGGGGGAGCTCATTCCAGACGGTAGGTGCCCCCACAGAGAAGGCTCTCCCCCTAGGGGTCGCCAGCCGACATTGTTTGGCTGACGGCACCCGGAGGAGTCCCTCTCTATGAGAGCGTACTGGCCGGTGGGAGGCTATTGGTGGTAGTAGGCGGTCCCGTAGATAACCAGGTCCTAAGCCATGGAGCGCTTTAAAGGTGGTAACCAAAACCTTGAAGCGCACCCGGAAGACCACCGGGAGCCAGTGCAGCTCGCGCAGGAGAGGTGTCACATGGGAGCGCCATGACGCTCCCATTACCACCCGTGCGGCCGCACTCTGCGCCAGTTGGAGCCTCCGGGTGCTCCTCAAGGGGAGCCCCATGTAGAGAGCATTACAATAGTCCAGGCGGGAGGTGACGAGGGCATGAGTGACCGTGCGTAACGAGTCCCGATCCAGAAAGGGACGCAACTGGCGAATCAGGCGAACCTGATAGAAAATCCTCCCGGTCACGGCCGTCAAGTGCTCTTCTAAAGACAGCCGTGAATCCAGGAGGACGCCCAAGTTGCAAGCCCTCTCCGTGGGGGCCAGTGATTCGCCCCCAATAGTCAGAGATGGCGTCAACTGACTATATCGGGACGTTGGAAACCACAGCCACTCGGTCTTGGATGGGTTGAGCCAGAGCCTGTTCCTCCCCATCCAGATCCGTACGGCCTCCAGGCACCGGGACATCACTTCAAGGGCATCGTTGGGGTGATCCGGGGTGGAGATGTACAGCTGGGTGTCGTCAGCGTACTGATGGTACTCCACCCCGAAACCACAGATGATCTCGCCCAGCGGCTTCACATAAATGTTGAACAGGAGAGGCGAGAGGACCGACCCTTGCGGCACCCCACATATGAGGGGCCTCGAGGTCGACCTCTGTCCCCCTGTCAACACAGACTGAAACCGGTCAGAGAGAAAGGAGGAGAACCACCGCGACACAGTGCCTCCCACCCCTAACTCTTCCAACCGGTGCAGCATGATACCATGGTCGATGGTATCAAAAGCCGCTGAGAGATCTAACAGGACCAGGACAGAGGAGCACCCCCTGTCCCGAGCCCTCCAGAGATCATCAACCAACGCGACCAATGCCGTTTCCGTGCTGTACCCGGGCCTGAAGCCCGACTGGAACGGATCCAGATACGTTGTTTTATCCAGGTGCTGGGGGAGCTGTTTCGCGACCACACTCTCAACAACCTTCGCCACAAAACGAAGGTTGGAGACCGGACGATAATTTACCAACATTGCCAGGTCCAGGGATGGCTTCTTGAGGAGAGGCCTCACCACCGCCTCTTTCAAGGCGGCAGGAAAGACACCCTTACCCAACGAAGCATTTATAATCCCCTGGAACCAGCCTCGTGTCACCTCCCGAGAAGCCAGCACTAACCAGGAGGGACACGGGTCCAATAAACAAGTGGTCGCGTTCAGTCTACCCAGAATCCTGTCCACATCCTCAGGGGTCACAGGATCAAACTCATCCCAGATAACATTCTCAAGACCTGCCCCTGTTCCTCCTCCTGAGACTACCCAGTCGGAGTCCAGATCTTCCTGAATCTGAGTGATTTTGTCATACAGATATTGAACAAAATCCTCGGCTCTACCCTCCAAGGGGTCCTCCCGCGCTTCCTGATGGAGCAGGGAGCGGGTCACCCTAAACAGGGCGGCCGGGCGATTATCTGATGACGCAATAAGAGCAGCAAAATAGCTACATTTTATTGCTTTTTATTGCCACTAGATAATTCCTAATATGAGATCTTACCAGTGTCCGGTCAGATTCAGAACGGCTGGCCCTCCAACTACTCTCTAGGCGTCTTTTCCGGCGCTTCAACTCCCTCAACTCCTCGGTAAACCAAGGAGCTAAATGAGATCGGCGCCGGGTCAGAGGCCGCAAAGGCACGACCCGGTCCAGAGCTCCAGCGGCCGCCCTATCCCAGGCGGCCACTAGGTCTCCAGTCGGGGCGTGTGCCAGAGCCTCAGGGAATGGCCCAAGCTCCATCTGGAACCTATCAGGTTCCATCAGGCGCCTGGGGCAGAACCATCTTACCGGCTCCGCCTCCCTGCGGCGGGGTGTAGCGGTTCGAAGGTCGAGACGAAGGAGAGAGTGATCAGACCATGACAAGGGCTCGGTGACTATATCCCCTATCTCGAAATCACTCAACCACTGTCCAGAGACAAAAACCAGATCCAGCGTGTTTCCCCCCGTGTGAGTAGGGCCATGAATTAACTGGGTCAGGTCCATAGCTGTCATGGAAGCCATGAACTCCCGAGCCACCTCAGACGCCTCGCCCACGGACGGTAGGTTGAAATCCCCCATGACCATAAGCCTGGGGGTATCAACTGCCACCGCAGCGATGACGTTGAGTAGCTCGGGCAGGGCTGCTGCCACGTGGCAGGGAGCCAGGTACGTGATCAGCAAACCCATCTGAACCCCGTGGCCCCATTTCACGAGGAGGGATTCACAGCCGGTCGTCTGAGGGACAGTGGCCTCCCTCGGTTTCAGACCTTCCTTAATGATAACCGCTACCCCCCCGCCCCTCCCCTGTGACCTCGGCTGATGGAAGGCAAGGAAACCTGGAGGGCACATTTCAATGAGGGGAACCCCCCCTCATGGCCCAACCAGGTCTCCGTAACACCTGCCAGGTCCGCACCCCCCTCCTGAATAAGATCACAAATGAGGGGGGCTTTATTTACTACGGATCTGGCATTGCACACCATCAGCCGAAGGCCCGGGCCCTGAGGGTCTGTGCAACCTGGAAAACGGGTGGAGCTTTGGGGGCCGGAGCACGCCATCGCTCGTAAACAGCGAGTGCGCGCTCCCCTAACACGATGTGGCCCCCTGCTCCTGCCATATCTACCCCTCCCACCCACAGTATTGATATTCAAAACACTATCTGGATGAGCCCTAACCCCCCCCCTCGATCCCGGGCCCACCCCCCCACTGTGCTTCGCAGCCAGACCCAACCCTGACCCTCCCCCTTGTGGGTTTTCCCCCAAACCCACAACCTGAGTTCTAATTTGACCCTCCCCCTTCCTGAGACCCCTTAAAAATTTAACTAAAAAATTTGATAAAAAAACCCTCAACCCCCTAGTTTTCACATGCCACCTCTCTGGGTCCCAAAGCCCGTCATTGAGGTGGGCCCTCGATAACGATGAGGGCCACATCTGCGAGAGGGGGGAATCTCGCAGCGCAAGCAAATCCGCAGTCGTGTACATCTCCCAGTGCAGCGATGGAGGAAGGGAGCTTAATCAGGGGTCTCAAGATGTATCATGGGGCCATATTGTTCAATGATGTACCATTGGTATCTCTACTGTCCTCCCACGACAGTAGGAGGGTTCTGACAATTCCAGCCAATGGGAAAGCGTCCAATCCGCCCTCTCACGGCGGGACCCTCAAAGGGTCATAGATCGAAAAGTACTTCTCCCAGTGGCGAAAGTCCTGATGTGATAAAGAACCCCTCAGCAGTTGCATCAATTAACTGACCCATGGTCCGAAGGAGATAGTTTATCAGTCAGTCAATCCGTGAGTCACGCCAGGGGCAGAGACAGAAATCCTTGGTAAGATTTTATGCTCCAGATTGTATCCTAGTCAGTCCCGATGAAAGAGAAAAAAAGAAGGGAAGGGGAAGGAGGGAAAACGGGGTGGAGAAGGGGGCGGACTCCTTCAGTCAGGGCGGATAACAGGCCCTTTATTTGGCAAACAAAGTCCCAGGAGGGGGTAGGAGGAAGGAGGTTGGTATGCGTACAAAGGGGAGAAACCCCTCCGTTGCCCACCAACCCTATCTTCCTCAGATTCTTCCGGGATACCAAGCTGCTTCCGAGCTCCAGCCCCCATTAGATGCCATAGGGGGCCTCCAGGTCCTCTGCAGCCACCACAGTATCTTCCAGGAAGGAGTCTCTCATCTCCGGACTCAGCAGGCCGCTTAGGTTATAAAAAAATGCTTTAAAAAAGTAAAAAAAAAAAAATTTGGCCACGCTCACCCAGTCACAATACCCTCCCACCAAGCCACGTCCACAGAACTGGTAGTAACAAATTTTACATTCCGCCACTGATACACACACATACACACGCTATTTGTATGTGAAGACAAAGAAAGATTGACAATTGAAGGCAGAAACAGCAAAAAAACAATGGAAAGTTAAACTTTACAGCACAATATGTAGCATATAAGTAACCTGGGTGATGGTAAAGGTAGGAAAAACTTTGGCAAGTGGAACCCCAGCATAGACATACAGATAATCCTCACTTAAAGACATCGCACGGCCATAACTTACTGCTGGATTCATCATTGACTTTGCTGGTCAGAAGCCAGCCGTGAAGCTTGCAAACGGTGATCAGATGACAGCAGGACACTGCAACCCTCGTAAATGCACACTGGTTGCGAAGCATCTGAATGGCCATGTGACTTCAGGGACACTGTGATGGTCCTTATGTTTGAGCACCAGTTGTAGAACTACTTTTTCAGTGTTGTAGTAAATTCAAACAGTTGCTAAAGTGGGCAGTTGTTAACCAAGGACTACCTGTATATTTATCTCAATTGCACAAGATAGTTCTATTTTATGTCCGTATGGTTTCATTTACCTTGAAGAGTTTTATCTCCTTATAACAATTTATGCTTCTTTTAGATCCTAAACACAGTGAGACTGTCCCATGGGAGCAAACATTACATTCTATGTGTCAAAATACATGAATTAAGACAGAAACTTCGTAATAACTGAATCCCTTCCTTTGTATTATATTATTCTCCTGTCATTTTGCTCGTATTTTTAATCACCAGGCTTTGTTTTACATAGTTGAAGTGGGCTGGGCAGAGTCCTTGGGACTGTTTATTAAATCCATTTCCATCCTGGTTGGTTAAGGCTTCTCAGGAGACTTCACATGATTGGGTCCCTGAAATGGTAAATGCGTGTTTGCAGGAAGGAGGAGACAGAGGTCTCCTCTGGCTCTTAAGAGGTGATGGCCCAAAAACTATTCCTAAATCCAAGAAGCCTTCCCTTTTTAGGAAAGGTGACTGCCATTCTAGAATCCTAGAGGAAATAAACTAACTGAGGGCAGTTGTGACCAAGAGAGCTTTTGCACAAATCCATCCTGCGCAATGTTTGTACCATTCCAGAATCAGTAGTTCTCACTCATACTCCCTCACGCCTTGGCCATTTCCCATCTGGGCTGCTGCAACATGACCTTGAAGATCATTTAGAAGCTGCAGGTAATTTCAGGCATACCGTGGCACCCTTATGTGAGCTATGATAGCTCTGTCAGCCCTTTGAGGTAGTCCAAAGTTATAAATGCTAATAATACTTTTATTATAAGGTTGCAATAACAGAATTTTGCAAGCACAAACGTGCTTCTTCCCTCCTAGCCTTCCCTCCTAGTTCAGAACTAGGGAGAGGCAAGTCTGAGATGATTTCAAATTACATTCCTGATTTGGACTCAGATTTCTATTATCTGACCATTATCCTGGCTGTAGCTCTTCTTCCTGTTCCTCAAGGTTATTCTCTTAGCCCATTACAGATTCCCGTAAGCTTCTGGGTGCAATTCAAGGGCTAGTGATTACCTGTAAAGCCCTTCATGGCACCAGGCTGGGTTATTGTTGGTATCCCCATCTTGAATTACCTCTGTTCATTCCAGGAGATCTGTGACGAAATGGGGTTGAGGGGTACCCCGGACCGTGAACCAGCTCATGAGTAATGATTCTGAATGAGACTGAAATGATTCTGACAGAGGCGTCTTGTGTAAAAATATAATTTACTTTAAAACATTTAAAAAGCACTATGTCTTTGAGAAAACACATTAAAAACAAAGTCTTATCTGGGTATGTGAAACAAGGCTATCTCCCTAGATCCCTCTCCACAATACCAAAGCAGTTCACAAAAGAATAAAGCTAGCATGAAGGTAAGCAGCTTCGGCGTCGATACATCATCAAGGCCATCATAGTGGGAGCAGCACGAGCTTCACAGCTGAAAGTCACCTGAAGTAAAAACAGTTCAAAAAGCAAACATTGCTTGAAGCTTGTGGGAGGAAGAAGGTCCAGCAACAGCAGTCCCGATGATAGCTTGCGTGCTACAAAACAGCAAAAGGCAAGCATCCGTGGGAGTCTCTCTGTAGCGGCGTCTGGAGTCCTTATCTGCATTCTTCTCCCATCTGCGGCATTGCAACAAGCTTCCTGCAGGAGCTGTGCATTTAGGCCTAGATCAGACTAGGCCCGAGTAGCAAGCAAAAGGTCCTTGCTTATATAGGGAGTCAACCTGCAATTAACTAGGGCGGGGAAGGCTTGCAGGTAATTGCCAACAGCAGATGGCTTGATTAAAACCATACTGTTTGTGAGTAGGCAGATGGCCACAGCAATCCTGGAAACACTCGTGACAATCCCCTTCTCTGTGGTTATTTGGCTGGTTAACAAACATACATTCTACATTGGGTACATATATACATCAATGGTAAGTACATTCACATAGCCATCGACATTTTTCCCAGAAGATAGAGGTGTTGGTCACGGGGCAGCGGTTTGGTAAACACGTCCGCTACCTGTTCCTTGGTTTCACAATACACAGTCTTAATGAAACCTGTTTTCACCAATTGTCTCACATGTTTGTTTTGTATATCAATATGGCGTGATCTCTGGCCTACAGCATCGGCTTCCGATATGTTAATGGCAGCCATGTTATCCTCATAGACTTTTATAGGTTGCATGGGCTGCCTCCATAAGCTTACCAGAAGATCGTCAAACCAAACTAGGTTATTGGAAGCTTTGGACAAACTCACATACTCAGCTTCCGCTGTGGAGGTTGCAATTAACTTCTGCTTCCCAGAGTACCAACACACGGGGCTACTATTTAGGTATACAATGTACCCCGAGGTACTTTTTCTAGATCTAACATCCCCTGCCCAATCGGCATCCGAAAAACAACTCAATCTTAATTCTCTAGTTGCTTCTGGTTCCAATAACAATGAATAGTTCACAGTACCTTTTAAATATCTCAGGAGTCGTTTGATTCCGCTCCAATGGTACTGTGTGGGATGTTCAGAATGTCTAGATAACACATTTACACTTAGACTGATGTCCGGTCTAGTCCAATTTGCAATGTACAACAACGACCCAATCACGGACTTGTAAAGGGTCTTATCCTCAAAATCCGTACTCTCAGTGTACATATTCTTAAGGAAGTCTGTTGCCATAGGGGTATCGCATGGCTTCGCCTCTACCATGCTACACTTTTTAAGCAATTCCTGAATCTTATCTTCCTGAGAGAGCCGAAACCACTTCTCGGTTTTTACGAATTGCACCCCTAAAAATTTGCTAATGTGACCTAATGGTTTTAGGGCGAAACTCTTACTTAGGTCCTCAGAGAACTTCTTAAGCCTGTTCTCTGATCTACAAATATATAGTATGTCATCGACGTGCAACAGTACTGTTTCCCTAATGCCCTGATCTTCCTTGACAAAAACACACTCGTCAGCCGACGATGGTAAAAAGCCCATCTCTCTCAGGCTTTTTGTGAGACACTCGTACCATCGCTTACCAGATGGTTCTAAACCATATAGGTTCTTGTTCAACAACCACACATCGTCTTCCCGATGGCTTACTCCCTGAGGAATCCTCACGTACAGCTCTTTGTCTAACTGGGCGTGCAGGTACGCGGTCTGAATATCGAACTGATATACATGTTCGCCTCGCATGGTAGCGATGGTGAGAGCTGTTCTCACGCTCTCAGGGCGCACCGTGGGCGAGAAGGTGTCCTCATAATCGTCAGGGAATCTCTGCGAAAATCCCTGCGCCACTAGTCTCGCCTTATAGATAAAGCCCCCACCTTCAATGGGCTTTTGCTTGAAAAGCCACCTGGTGCCGATCACCCTCTTGTCCTTGGGCAATCTTGTTGGCATGAATACATCGAGCCTTCTCAGGCTGTCTAATTCTGTATCCATGGCGGCCAGCCACTTCTGTCGTTCATGGTCAGGTAAGGCCAACACATCCTCATATCTCTGAGGGGTGGCCAAAACCTGGTCGACTGAGGTAACATAGTCGTCGTACCTCTTAGGCTTATTGCCCCTGGTAACCCTAACTGGTCTGCCTTTAGGGGAGTCACTTACATCAGAGTCGTCCGATGAGTCATCTACCTCGTGACTATCACTATGCGTCTCAGAAGCTGGGCGCCTATCCTTCCTGGCTACCCCCATCTTGCGCTCCAATACCCCTTTCAAGGGTGCCTGGGATGCACGCTTCCCAGAACCAGATGTATACCTATCCTCGGGTAGGTTTTCCGATACATCCTCCGATTGCCTATGACGACTACGGGAAGGGTTCCGAGTAAGAATCTCATTGGCATGGATTTTACTCCAGTTGGCCCCTTCGTGAAAAGTGGCAGACCTTGATATCATTAATTTCCCGTTAGGGTAGGCAAACCTAAATGCCTTGGAGCCCTGCTCATAACCAACAAATCTCAGTTTAACAGAGATTGGGTCTCCCTTTCTCCTGAGCTCCTTCGGGACATGGACATGGGCCATCACCCCGAAAACGTGGAGGTGTGCCAAGCTAGGCTTATGGCCGTATAGCACCTCGTATGGGGTCTTCTGCACCACGCTAGACCACACACGGTTCAGGGTGTAATTCGCGTATCTAACCGCTTCTACCCAATACGCGAAGTCTAGTCCGGAATCCTGTAGGGCGCACCGCATCATTGTTTGTAATGCATCGCTGCGCTGTTCTGCAACGCCATTTTGAAACTTAGAGTAAGGCGCGGTGCGTAAGTGGACTATATCCTTACTCCTTAACCAGCCGGAGAACTGCCTGGAACTAAATTCAGTCCCCCTGTCGGTTAAGATCTTCTTAACTCTGACCTGGTGCTGGTTCTGGACTAAGTTACAAAATTCCTTAAACTTAGTCAACGTTTCACTCTTGGACATTAGGGGAAAAACGAATCCAAATCTGCTATGGTCATCTACTATGGTAAGGAAGTACTGTCTCTTACCCACGGAAGGTGCAAATGGACCCACCAAATCCATGTAGACGAGCTGAAACGGGTGTTCAGAGTACCTCTGAGACTTCTCGGGCGCAGATTTCGCCTTCAACTCTGCACTCCTACAAATTGAACAGTCTAGGAATGTGTTACAGTCATTGATCTTGGTTCCCCTTGAGTGTTCGGTCACCTTCTTTACTGTAGGAAAACTCACGTGACCTAATCTACGATGCATCAAGTGAGCACATTCATTATGTAGCGGCTCACCTGTAGCAATTGCATTAGCATTTTCAGGTTTCCTACTATCTGACTCTAAGTTAAAATTTAAAAACTTTTTATTAACTTTACATTTGTCTTTACAAGGCTTCCTCTGGTGAAAGTCCTGATCCTCATCACCTAGTTCTAACTGTGATTCATTGTTACTACCAATTGAGATAACATAATTGCTATCACTGCAGGACTCAGCATTCGTATTGGGGGAATAATAAGGCAAGCCACCTATCTTCAAAACCTCCCCAATCACACATTTGTTGTTTTTGATCACAGCTGTTCCTCCTGAGAACAGAATCTCCACTCTAGGGTTCTCAGATATCCTCATCAGGCTTAGCAGATTATGATCTATCTCTGGTGCATACAATGCTCCGTGAATCTTCCCTATCCCAGGGATATAAACATCTCCAATGCCAACAACATTCACCTTTTTACCGTTTGCAACTTTGACCATGGATTGATGCCTTCTCATATTAGCAAACAACCTTCGGTCACTGACAACATGGTTACTGGCTCCACTGTCCATTAACCATAGTTGCTCTCGCTGTTCCCTTGTAAGCTCTGACTCAGTAGTTTCCACTATACCTACAGAGCTATCATTAAGCCTGGGATTGTTCCCTTTGTTGCCTCCATTTGGCTTTTTACCCCTTCTGTGGTTAGGAACATCTATACTTGGCTTTCTACCAGGAGGCAATGGCCTCCTTTTACATTTATTATCAGAAGGTGCCTTTAAACATGTCCTAGCATTCACATTTTGTGGGCAATCCCTTCTATAATGTTCTCTTGAACCACAATTGAAGCATTCTCCGATAGTATATGCTCTATCTGAACTATCGGGCCTTCTTAAAGGTTTTTCCTTTTTGTGAAAAGCCGCCCTGCATTTTCGCAAGTTATCTTCAGCAATCAGTCTGCCAGATAACACTTCTAAAGATAAGTTATTACAACTAACATTATCCAATTGCGATATAAAATTATCCCAGCTGGGGTCAAGGGAATTGAGTATAACAGTAATGAGGGTTTGTTCAGACACTGTTTCCCCCCTCAACATCAATTCCTGCCTTAACCTGTTTAACTCACATAAGTGTTCATTAATATCTACTCCCGCCTTCAACTTTGCGGAATAGAACTCCCTATAAACTCTGTTTGTAACATGGGAGCTTTTTGAACAAAATAGCTTATGTAGTTTCACCCAAACTTCTGTTACGGTCAGGTTACTAGGTATACTGGGATATAGTGCAGGGTTAATGGACATCAATAAAATACAAAAGGCCTTATGGTGTAAAATATCAACTTCTAAGGACCATGGTCTAGGTGGGGGGTTTAACAGCAACGATAAAACATTTTCCTTCATTAAAATTACTTGAATACTTTTAACCCATTCCTTAAAATTTCCTCCACCCACACTTAAACTTTTAAAATTAGGAGGAAGGACCTGTACATTATTAAACATGGAAATAGACATTAATTGATGTTCAAAATGTGGTCCGTCCTGGAACGGGCAATAAGGCATTGGAATGGAAGCACACAGCACAGTGTCTTCCATCTGGCATTCTGACGATCGTTCCTCCCCAATGGGAGGGATTAAAACTTCATGTTGTGCGGATGCAAAACTCATCCTGGCTTGATCACAAAAACTCGAGGGTCCTCTCTGGTGCACATCTCTAGGAATTTTTGGACGCGCTCCCAAATTCCTATCTTCAGTTGAAGTAGCCTCCGGAACCGTCCTGGATGTCGATGTCGTCACGGATGGATATATCCCACTCGTGGTGTGCGCTGAATTAGTCGCAGACATCAGGGGGGGTTTGGGATGTGCAGCTCCTATTTGTTGAGCCGATGGTGCCTGCAAACCATCGCCTAACATGGTTGCCAAAGTTTCTATCACACTTGCAACCTTACGCTCAACATGGGAGTCTCTTAAATTTTTAGCAGAAGTCACTGATGTCATCAAGGGAGCTAAAGTCTTTATAGCCTGATCTATGATGGCTTCAACAGCAGGTGGCGCAATGTCAACTTGGCCATGCTGGTTTAACAAAGAAGCAGGAACATTTGAATCAGGCAGTCTGTTATCCCCCATTACCCACTTGTGGTCTGGGGTGGGGGTTTTAGGAAAAGATTGAAAGTCTCTTACCGATCCGGTGTTTTGTAGGACTTCGATCTTCTTTCCTTTCACGGCTGAATTCTTTAATAATTCACTAGAATCAGCAGTCGGGTTCTGACTTACTGTGGGCAAACCTAAAAACTGAAGGATTGCCTTCCTAAACTCATCATCCACCTCTGTATTTGTTTTCAAGACCTGAAGTGGCGTTCTTCCAGTCTCTACCTCTTTTGGTGATGATGGTTTATTCACTATCTTAGGCCCTTCAGGAGTTGAGGCCTGTGCTCCAAAACTTATAGCTCCACTATTCTCTAAATCAATTAGAGTTTGGGGGTTTTCAGCCAAAACATTTTTGGCCTGAGCCCCAGACAGTCCAGTTTGTGACTTCATACTTTGTGCTGCTGCTGCTGCCCTAGTCAACATCTATTCAACTGCAGACATTCAGTCTAGCGCGTTACCACATGAGCTTAAGTTCGTTAAACCATCCTCTGCTACCAACTGTGACGAAATGGGGTTGAGGGGTACCCCGGACCGTGAACCAGCTCATGAGTAAACACACTGAGACTGAAATGATTCTGACAGAGGCGTCTTGTGTAAAAATATAATTTACTTTAAAACATTTAAAAAGCACTATGTCTTTGAGAAAACACATTAAAAACAAAGTCTTATCTGGGTATGTGAAACAAGGCTATCTCCCTAGATCCCTCTCCACAATACCAAAGCAGTTCACAAAAGAATAAAGCTAGCATGAAGGTAAGCAGCTTCGGCGTCGATACATCATCAAGGCCATCATAGTGGGAGCAGCACGAGCTTCACAGCTGAAAGTCACCTGAAGTAAAAACAGTTCAAAAAGCAAACATTGCTTGAAGCTTGTGGGAGGAAGAAGGTCCAGCAACAGCAGTCCCGATGATAGCTTGCGTGCTACAAAACAGCAAAAGGCAAGCATCCGTGGGAGTCTCTCTGTAGCGGCGTCTGGAGTCCTTATCTGCATTCTTCTCCCATCTGCGGCATTGCAACAAGCTTCCTGCAGGAGCTGTGCATTTAGGCCTAGATCAGACTAGGCCCGAGTAGCAAGCAAAAGGTCCTTGCTTATATAGGGAGTCAACCTGCAATTAACTAGGGCGGGGAAGGCTTGCAGGTAATTGCCAACAGCAGATGGCTTGATTAAAACCATACTGTTTGTGAGTAGGCAGATGGCCACAGCAATCCTGGAAACACTCGTGACAAGATCTGATGCTTCATGTCCTTCCATGAAGTAATATCACTTAGCAGGAGCTAGGAAACTTTCACAGCATTTGCCTTTTGGATTCCCCCCAAGGTTCAGATAGCTATGATGCTGTTGACCTTTCCTAAGACCTTGAAAACCAGTTTTTTTCTCTTTTCTTTAGGCATTGGGCAGGAGTATCAGATGAGCCCAGACTGAAAAGACTTGGAATTAGAATGTATTATGGCTTGGCTTCAATTATCCAACACAGGTAATCTTCGACTCACAACCATAATAGACCCCCAAATTTCTGTTGCTAAGTGAGACATTTGTTAAGTGAGTTTTGCTCCATTTTACGACTTTTCTTGCAACAGCTGTTAAGTGAATCACTGCAATTGTTAAGTTGGTAACACAGTTGTTAAGTGAATCTGGCTTCCCCATTGACTTTGCTTGTCGGAAGGTCGCAAAAGGGGATCACGTGATCCTGAAAACTGCTAATGTCATAAATATGAACGAGTTGCCAAGCATTTGAATTTTGATCACGTGACCATGCAGATGCTGCAATGGTCATAAGTGTGAGAAGCGATCATAAATCACTTTTTTCAGTGCCGTTGTAACTTGAGGACTACCTGTATTATACTTCGTTGTCTTGTCTTGTTTTGTTTCTGTGAGAATGGATGGAAAGTTACTCTTTTATAAAATGTATTGGAAGAATTATAAAATACTTTAAGTCAATAACTCTTACTGCAAGCCTCAGTAGCAAGGCCAAATAAAAACCACAAATGATAAAGAGCTAATCGCTGTGTGTCAGCTCGATCTGAATGTTCAAGGAAGTAAGCTCACACTCTGGACAAATGGTAAAAGACAAGATAAGATAGATCCTGTTGTAACAAGGCGGGGTAATCACGTTTGTTATAAACACAGAATGTAAGGGATCTTAGGTGTGATGTATATTGTGTGGATGTTGTGGCCCGTACGTGGCCTGTGCAGCTAGTAGCTGATTCAGACAGCGAGGAGGGTGGTGTGGTGCTGCGCCAGCAGCCTGTGCAGCTGACACTCGAGTCGGACAATGAGGAGGCTGGAGAAGATGTGATGCCAGAGGCGGGGATTCAGCCAGGGCCTTCAGAACCTCCAGAAGCTCCCTTAAGTGAAGAGGACAAAGAGGAGGAGCCTCTTCTCGATGCACGGGCGCGCAGAGCTGCCAAAAGGCAGGAGTGGCTCCTCAGGAGGAGGTCTCCTCGAGAGTAAGGCTTGGGGCTAATTGGCCACTCCCTTAGCCTATTTAAGGAGGAACGCCGACTGAAGTAATTTGCAGGGAACAACTTCGTTCACATTCCTTTGTGTCTTGTCTTGCTTATCTTATCAGCTTCCTGAAAATTGCTTCTGGGCATTCTGCCAACCACAGTAAGCTTTCAGTTATTATTCTTTGAATTCTTGGCGGCTGTTAATCCAGTTAATTAACAGCCGTTGTTGTAAAAGACTGATTTATTTATTAAACCAAGAGTTGAACGGACTTTGTGTGTGCTGCGTTCTTTGGGGTCCATAGACGGGGCAGAACAGTGGAACATGTATATTGTGTGGAAATATATAAATGCATGGTGTGAAACTTGAAAAGTGTGCTTCATGATCTCAAACCAAATTGGGAAGAGACGTGGAGGCCTGCCTTCGCAAACACAATTCAATAAACCTTCTTTGTTTGTACATCAGAGTTGTCTGTCGAATTAGCGAGTATAAATTTTGGATGTTTTAAAATCTCACATTTCTGTTTTAATGTTTTTTATCATATGCCAGTTGCCAAACTTCCTATTTGTGAGTTGGGAAGCCATATAAATTGTATAAATAAATAAATCAGTCCTGGATCGGGACTCCTTGCGCACGGTCACTCATGCCCTTGTCACTTCCCGCCTGGACTACTGTAATGCTTTCTACATGGGGCTCCCCTTGAAGAGCACCTGGAGGCGCCAACTCCCATGTAACACCTCTCCTGCGCGAGCTGCACTGGCTCCCGGTGGTCTTCCGGGTGCGCTTCAAGGTATTGGTTACCATCTTTAGAGCGCTCCATGGCTTAGGACCTGAGTATCTACAAGACCGCCTTCTGCCACTGGTAGCCTCCCACCGGCCAGTACGCTCCCACAGAGAGGGGCTCCTCAGGGTGCTGTCGGTCAAACAATGTTGACTGGCGGCCCCCAGGGGGAGAGCCTTCTCTGTGGGGGCACCTGCCCATTGGAACGAACTGAAGGTATGAAGGATCCCAGATCTACACACCTTCCACCGTGCTCTCTAAACTTTTCTATTCCAGCAAGCCGGGCTGGCGTAGCTCTTTTAATTGTTTTTAATTCATTTTTTAAAAAAGGGTTTTTTTTAATCAATATGGGCCAAATTTATTTAATATACTTTTAAATTGTTTTAAATTTTATATTTTTATGTTTTTATTTTTGGCTGTACACACCCTGAGTCCTTCGGAAGAAGGGCGGTATATAATTTTAAATAATAAATAAATAAATAAATTTAAAGGATAGTATGTTTGGAGATAGAAAGAATTAAAATGGAGATAAAAAAGGAAGATATGACTAAAGTGATATGGTTTTATCTCTTTTTAACAATCAAAAGTCTTTCAAGTAACCCCCCCCCCAACCTTACAATAAAGAAAAAGGTTAAATGCATCCTCAACTACTCAATACAGAGAAGTCTCAATATTTATATCTTTCTTGGCACTGCTTAGTAACTTCCTATTATCTAGCAAAATTGTGAAGAGAATCCTTTGCTTTTCTACTAATGTCCATATCACAGTGATTCAGGCTGCAGAAGGTATGATTGTTATCCTTTCTACCCTTTGTTATAGTAGATGTATAATGTGCTCCTCTGAAAGTTCTAAATTAAATGAAGTCTTTTGTCTTAGCATTTTGGATAAATTATCCAACCAGCAATGATTTCAAGTGTACTGTACCTCATTGCAGCCTATTTATAGTAACCCTAAGTCTCTACATTGTGTCAAATGAGATGTCAGAAGCAAAGTAGGGGGGGAAAAAAGGCAAATTTAAATCAATTTCTGTGGTGTGCCCTGAAAACTAATTCATCTTATAATTCATTAGGAAGTCTCTCTCAAAATTGGTCAGTCAAAGGGAAATCTTTCCAGTGTACATCTCTGGCTACAATTGAAACTCTGCTACATGTGCTCTTGAATAGCTCCTTTGGAGTAATTTATGAATCTATCAATTAGCCATAGACATTCTGGCAGTGTAACTGAAAGCAGTTTTAAATGTCTGCATAGGGTTGGCATAATTATCCAGTATAGAATCATTGTTGTCTATGAATGGAATTGCCCGTTTGGCAGCCCCCTTCTTTCAGAAGGCTGAGAATGATAATAATGGTAGTTATCTATCAGGAATTCCATTGGTCTTCTGGCCATGTATAACACACACTATTTACACGCTGTAGTAAACAATTGGAACTGGTCTTGAGCTCTCCCCAACAATTTCTCCAGTATCTTGGTGGATGGAGTAGCAACCACGGCACAGCAGCCAGTGGTGAAGTTCCTGAGACTGAGGTAAAATCTGCATGCATACAACTAACTGGCTGTTTGTCTTACAGATTCAACTCTGGATAGCTCACAACAATAATTTGCTGTACTATCCCCATCACTAGATTAGGTAAACTGGTGACTGATGTTCTGCCAACAACAGAGTCCCTTGTGGGTCAATGGACATCCAGAACATAGGAATCTCTCTTGTAAGAGAGCAAGGGGTTTTCAAGGTTGTTGACAGGCCCCATGTAGCTGGTAAAACCAAGGAATCAGCAAAAGTCTTATAAGAATAAAATCCTAGCTTTAGATATAGTGACCGCTGAAATGCTTTTTTCCATTTCTCTTTCATCAGGATTGTGTTGCCTCTTGTCAGATAAACCCAAAGCCTCATCTACTACTTTCTTACACATTCACTACTAGATACCAATATTCTCATGCCAGTATCTTAGTCTTTTTTTCCCCTTCTTGGCCAGTTTATATACCGATACCAGAGAAAAAAGACATAAAAATATGCAAACTATTGTATAATATCCATATTTTTACATGCTAGCAGAATAATGCTTAAGTTCTCCTAATGGAGATTATGTAAATGAAGAAGTCAGATATTTATGTTTGCTTCACAAAAGGCCAAGGAACAAGTAACATTATTGCTGATCAGTGGGGAAATCCAATTTTTTTTACTACCGGTTCTGTGGGCATGGCTTGGTGGGCGTGGTGTGGCTTGGTGGGCGTGGCAGGGGAAGGATACTGCAAAATCCCCATTCCCACCCCACTCTGGGGCCAGCCAGAAGTGGTACTTGCCAGTTCTCCGAACTGCTCAAAATTTCCGCTAGTGGTTCTCCAGAACCTGTCAGACACCTCTGTTGCTGATGCATGCTGGATAACTGAGAGAGCTAAAGAATACCACCAAGAAGTCAATATGTGTGCTTTGTTGATTACAGAAAGTCTTCAGCAGCAAAATGGATGGACTCAATTATAGCAGCAATGGATACATTATTGGAAAACATGAAGAAGACAGTTCATTCTGGAGAAAGTCCATCTATGTGGTCACTATGAGTTGACATTGATTTGATGACACATAATCAAATCATAGTAATGTAAGATTTAGGAACAGACACGACTATTGTCGTGGGCGTGGCAGGGGAAGGATACTGCAAAATCTGCATTCCCTCCTGACTCCTGGGGAAAGGATATTGCAAAATCTCCATTTCCTCCCAATCAGCTCTCCGGCTGGGGCCAGTCAGAGGTGATATTTGCTGGTTCTCCAAACTACTCAAAATTTCCGCTACCGGTTCTCCAGAACCTGTCAGAACCTGCTGGATTTCACCCCTGAAGTTAATCCCATTCATTTACAATGGTTTCATTTTATAAAAGTGTATTGCACTCTGTGTGTGTATGTGTGTGTGTGAGTGTGCGTGCATATGCCCACATGAGTAAACAATTTTAACTTCATTTCCTTAGAACAAAAATAATCAAGAAGAAAGAAGAAAATTGTAATGCTGAAAAAAAGCTATTTATTTATTCCTGACGTTTACATACAGTTTAAAAGAGTTAATCATATAACAAAGAAATCATGTAGGCTTTAGCATTTGACAATACAGAAACCTTTTTCCACAATTTTTCCCTGTAGAACACTGGAGTCATAGCATATTAAATAAACTTTGAACAAATCTGGCCTAGAGTGCATAATACATGTATTTGAACTAAGGTAGCATCACATAGGAAAATGATTGCTGAAAAGGATAGCTATGCTTACATTTATGATTTTCCTATTTAAAGGTCTTAATCTTGTGATCAAATCAAAATTCAAGAGGAGAAGTGGATGCATGGCAAAGAAGCTGAAAGCAATAATGGTGATCAGGACTTCTGGTCGAGTCCAAAGTAGTGGTTACCAATGAACCCTGTAAAAGCACTATTTTTTGTTGGACTGTAATGAAATACCAACACAGAGAAAATCTGCACCAACAGAAGTCATAATATTGTGGGAAATAATGGCCAAATACTTTGAATCTTAGCCAGAGATTTATAGAACTTTCAAAAAGTTGTCCAAAAGATAACTCTTACACAAATCCTTCATCATGATCTTGATGCAAAGACTTTGCAAACAGAAAAAGCAAATCAAGTCTGTCAGACAAGCAATTACATATAATGAAATAAACTGCTTTTGAAGACCACCAGTCATTAAGTAATATTGCTACATAGCCTATAATAGATTAACTAAATATGTTTTACAAGGGAATTGGGCTCCACATTTAGAAGGGGCTCCATCCCACAAATAGTTCAGGCAGTGATGCTATTCAATCAAAATATAAGTTCAGGAGCTATTTCAGTATTTGGGGGTTTCCTCATATACTTTTGTTTGTTGAGCCACTGATTTCAATGGATAAAACAATTAAGACAGAAAATTCTTATATCAATATATAGGATCAGTATAACAAAAAAGTACTAATTGTGATTATCACTGCAGCTGGATTAAGATCAAGGAAACTATGTATGTATGTATGTATGTATGAGTGGTGGGTTGCCCCCAGTTTGCACCAGTTCTATAGAACTGGTAGTAAAACCAGAGGGAGGCTTTGCCCACCGACCCCAATGTCATCAAAAGGGGCATTGGTCCTACCTGAGACGCACCTTCTCGTTGGGTGGAGACAGCAGCCAGGCATGGGTTGTATTTGTCTGCTCAGATTGATGGACTGAGTCTGTCAAAGTTGTCAAGTCCCGCCCTTGTTGCTAGGGGCTTCCAGCTTTTGGTGAAGACGGAAAAAACAGACTCGACGTGTGGGAGAAAATGAAAAAGTTAGTGACAGATACCAGACTGAGAAAAGGGTGAGGCTGGCTGCTGTCTCCACCCAACGAGAAGGTGTGTCTCAGGTAGGACCAATGCCCCTTCTCCATTGTGGGTGGAGACAGCAGCCAGGCATGGGACATACCAAAGATCATTGTCCCTAGGTACGGGTGGGCCCAGTTTGGTTCGAAGACTCCCCTTCCATATGAACCCCTTGTAACACTCTCCGCCCAAAAGCAGCTTCTGTTGAAGCAAATTTATCCAGTTTGTAGTGTTGAATAAAAGGGGAAGGGGAAGTGCAGGTAGCAGCCCTGCAGATCTCCAGTAAAGAAGCTTGCGTGGCCCAAGCCACAGATGTCGCCACGCTGCGGGTAGAATGCGCAGTCAAATGAGAAGGCCTGGGCAAGGATTGCAGTTCATATGCCTTGGCAATTGTCTGTCGGATCCACCGACCGATGGTCAAAGAAGTCACTCTGCCACCTAAGGAGACAGGGAGAAAGGAGACAAACAAAGATTCCGTCTTGCAGAAATCAGCAGTTCTCTTGAGATATATTTGGAGCACTCTCTGGACATTCAACTTGTGCCACCGCTATCCTAAAGGATGAGCAGGGTGAGAACAGAAATTGGGGAGAATAAGTTTCTGCAAACGGTGAAATGGCGTTAATTTTTGGAACAAAGGTAGGGTCAAGCTGCAGGACTACATGATCAGCATGGAATACACATAAGCCATCTCTCACAGAGAGTGCAGCAATCTCTGAAATCCTCCATGCCACTAAGAAGGAGACTTTACACGATAGAAGCCTTAGGCTGGTGGACCGTAGGGACTCATACGGTGCACCTGTAAGTGAAGTAAGAACTAGAGACAGGTCCCAGCTAGGATACCTGTGCAGCACAGGAGGACATAAGTTCTTGGCTCCCTTAAGGAACCTAAATATCAGAGGGTGCCTTGATAAGGAGGGAAGGGACCCATAAACCAGGACCGTGGAAAGAGCGGCCACCTGCCGCCGAAGTGTATTGGGCGAAAGACCCCTGTCAAAAATTGCCATCCTGTAGAAAAATTAGAACATCCACCACCGAAGCATGGAGTGGAGAAATTCTTGCACGGTCACACCAGGCACAGAATGTCTGCCACGTGGCAGAATAAATGCGGTTTGTGGATGGCCTCCGTGACGCCTGAATGGTATGAATTACAGTGGAGGGAATGTTGTCTCTCCTCAAAGCGCCCCGCTCAATCGCCAAGCGGTCAGTCGGAGCCATTGGGGATCCGGGAGGACCACCGCCCCCTGGCTGAGCAAGTCCACATCTGGGGGAAGCCTCCACGGAGGTGCCACAGACAGAGTCATGAGATCTGCAAACCAACTCCTCCACGGCCAATGAGGGGCCAGGAAAATGACTTCTGCCCGTTCTAGCAGGATCTTGAGTATGACTCTTGGAATAAGTGATATTGGCGGAAACAAATACAGGAGGCCTAGTGGCCACTCGATACGAAGAGCATCCACAGCTTCTGCTTGCAGCGCTGGAAATCGTGAGAAATAACGAGGCAGTTGAGCGTTTATTATTATTATTATTATTATTATTATTATTATTATTATTAAATATAAACACAGATATAAAGACAATACAATACAATACAATACAAGGACAAACAAAAAACCCACCACCTACAAACCCACCTAACATTTTACATTTACGCTTTTGTCATCAACAGAATATATGTTATTGAGTTTATATAGTTTAATAAAGTAATTATTAAATGTCTAATTCCAATGTTATAACTTTTCACTACAAAGTGGTGGGTAAGATTGTCCGTTTGTCCTTGGTTTCAATTAGAAAGGACTCCAAAGGTTTCCTAAACAATTTGGAACCCATAAAGGGGACAGACGCTAGATGCCACTTGTGCCTAGCGTCTGCCTGCCAATGACAGAGCCAGACTAAACGGCGAGCGGCCAAAAAAGATGCCAGGGACTTCACGGCAAAACGAGCAGCATTCAAGGTGGCATCCGCTGAGAATTGTACTGCCGCGATGACTTTATTCAAGTCCTGTCTGAGTTGCGTGTCCTCAGGCAACAATTTATCTTGCAATTGGCATAACCAAAGCAAAGTTGTCCGATTAAAAATATGAAGCTGTTGTTGCTGAACGAATTGCCCAGGCCGACCCTTGATGCGCCTGCTGAAGGACCTGGTCTGAACGACGCTCCTCCAGGTGAAGACCTTCCTCTGGGTCATCCGGAATGGCGGCATTGGGCAGAAGCACAGCAACAGGAGCATGCACGGACGGGACTTGCAGAAGAGTCGCCAGGACTGGAGCCACATTGAAATACTTGCGGTCAGTGGAGGATGGCACCGGGGCAGAACCAGGTGAAGACCATTGTTTCCTGACAACGTCTAGGAACAAAGGTGGCACTGGAATGGAATCCACTGGTCTGGTGGGTTCAGCGAATACTGGATTCAGACCCCCTTGGGACTCCACGGGATTAGAGCTGTGTCGGGCGATATTGACAGCCTTAAACAATAAAGATTTGAACAGGGCCAGAGGGAAGGCAGGCTGTTCTGGGGAAAGTCCCTCATCCTCAGAAAGTTCAGGCTCCCGGGACTCTCCTGCCACAAGAATCGATGGGTGGCTGTCGAGAGATGAAGTCGGAGAACCAGGGTCTCCGGCAGAAAAAGACTCCTCCTAGTAATCTCTCTCAGGTGAAACTGACACAAAGGACCGAACTGAAGAGCCTCTGCATGGAGGACAAAGACCTGCAGCCAAAGATTGTTGAATAGCAGAAGTAATCATCTGTTGTAACTGCTCAGATCCCAGATGCTGATGACACACACGATGTTGTGAAAAATCGACTGCCATAGCATAGCATGGCAGTCGATTTTTCATAACATTGTGTGTGTCATCAGCATCTGGGACCTGAGCAGTTACAACAGATGATTACTTCTGCTATTCAACAGAATAGCGCCGAGGAAGAATGCGGGCCAACGACATTATCCGAAACCACCGGAACCACTGCAACAGGCACTGGCTCTGCAGGTAGGACGGAACCCCATAACCCAGCTGTTGGGATGGTTACAGGACAGTCCTGAAGGGACTCTTGGTCCGGGATACTGCTGTTGGCAGGTCTCTAGGGAGTTCCACCACTCTGGAAGGTCCAGGTCCTTCCTTAGCTCGTGAAGAAAAACCAGCCTTAGAAGTAGCTTTGTCACAAATCTTCTGGAGCGTTTTGTGCCTGCACCTCTCATCCTTGGAAGATGTCAAGGATTGCTTGTGCAGTCTGTGATGAGAGCTTGATGATTGACCGCTGGCGCCTGGATCCGGTGGAACATCTTTCTGGGCCAATTCCGAAGAGGATGGTGGTATATGAGAAGCTGACTGGGCCTCTGCCACGGCCTTCCGGCCATGCTTTGACTTAGCTAATGCCTTAGGCATAATTAAGCAGGCTGCAGTTGGTATATTATACATGTGCCACTTCAAAGCTGTCAATAGTCAGGAACAGGCACAGTGCAGAAATGAGATGCTAAATAGTCTGGATGGCCAGGTGTGGTAATGCAGCCACAATGACAGGAGCAGTGGCCAGGCAAGCAGGCAAAATAAACAATCAGATTCCTGCAAAGGAATTGAAATATAATTTTGGCATAGGCAGAAGCCTGGAGGCCAATCCACAAGCCGCCCTATCCGAGGCGGCTTCGGGTGGTAAACAATATTTGGTGCAGGCCAATCCACGAGCTGGAGGCCAATCCACGAGCTGTCCTAACTGAGGTGGCTTTGGGTGGAAACAAATTCTGGCACAGACAGAAGCCAATCCACGAGCTGTCCTAACTGAGGTGGCTTCGGGCGGAAACAAATTCTGGCACAGGCAGAAGCCTGGAGGCCAATCCACAAAATCACCCTGTCTGAGGTGGCTCCAGCGGCACGTAAAATGGCGGCCGCGAAGGGCATCATAACGGGAGCGCAAAGCTCCATGAAATGGCCATGCACCACTAGATCAATTGCAGGCTGGAGCGCGAAGCTTCCAAGCCTGGAGCCACAAAGCCGGGGAGGAGAGTAAGTAAATAGCACTGGCAATGCAATCACAATCCGAAAGCCTGGAGAGCGCGAAGCTCTTCTGTCAAAGAAACAGTCGGACAGCAGCTGTCAGATACACAAAATGGCTGCCCGACTAACTCTCCTGGGAGTGCGAAGCTCCACACGAACTCCACTGGCCGTCGGGAGCGCAAAAATTCCACCAACAATAAATTTCAGCTCCTCGAGGGAGCGCGAAGCTCCACACCGCACCGAAACGTTGTTCAATCAACGGGGCGAATAAAACACTATAGTAAAAGTAAGGAGCTGAAACGATACCTCAGCAGACCAGCCAAAGCCAGCTGCTGAGAAAAGCAATCCACAACAAGTGAATTTGAGGAGCTCAGAAGCCAAAGTCCAATAACAATCCAGAGTCAAAGTCCAATATCAATTAGCAGAAGTAGAAAGGAAAAAAACAGGATAATTGATGAATCCGAAAGGCAAATTAGCCAGAGACACAAACCCACATGACTATCCAATCTGACCGACTGAGTCAAAAGCTGAAGCCCCTAGCAACAAGGGCGGGACTTAACAACTTTGACAGACTTAGTCCATCAATCTGAACAGACGAGTACAACCCATGCCTGGCTGCTGTCTCCACCCACAATAGAGAACGCTTCTGCGCATAAGCTTCTGCGCTTGCATGGCCCGCTGCGAACCAGTAGTAAAGTTAAGTAGAACCCACCCCTGGTTATGTATGTATGTATGTATGTATGTATGTATGTAGGTAGGTAGGTAGGTAGGTAGGTAGGTAGGTAGGTAGGTATGACAAGTCCTTGCAGTTTTCTTGGGAAGATTTTAGAAATGGTTTGCTCTTGCCTTCTTCCTAGGACTGAGAATGACTGGCCCACGGTCACCTGCTTGGCTTTGTGCCCAAGACAGAACTAGAACTCATGATCTCCTGTTTTTTATCCTGAAGCCTTAACCAGTATACCAAACTGGCTTTCTATCTTACTGTAAGTCTTGGAATCTAAGAACATCCTGCTCTCATTTGTAGTGGGTTCATTAAGGTGGCCTCTTTGAATTGCTTCTTCCCTTCACATTTGAGCTGAATTGCTGTTTATGACATATCAACTCACTTGCATTCTTCAGAGTATTGCTTATTGTCTGCATTCTCCTCAATCCCATTCTTGGCCACCCCATAGTCTTCCACAAACAGGGAGACTAAATTGAGTATTCTGCCCCCAGAGTCTTAAACCAGTCTTATTTACCACAGAGGTAGTATAATATGAGAACTTTGAAGGCATCAACTGAGCTTTCTGCAAGGTCTAGAATTGTACAGAACACATAGAAACAAGGCACACCATAAATAGCAACAAAGCCTAGGTAGAAGAAATGGGAAGTGGGAATATCAGTGTTTGGAGCTCTAAATAGCTGTAGAAAACAGAAACAGGAGAGCTTAAATTGGTTCTGAACTTCATAATTGCAACAGGAACATTTCATCCACTGAAACTGAATATGCTGAGATGGAAGGTGGGCGTTTTAAACTAACTTTCTGCTGTTTCACTGCTTTCTATTTATGTGGTGCGTACTGCTAGCTGCTCTTCAAACTGTGATTTTAACACATTGCAAACTGCCCTGGGAACATGAGCAGTTTTAATTTTTAAAAATAAATAGTTAATGAAATAGATATATCCTGCTTCAAAATCATTCTGTGATCCACTTGAATTATTTCACGCAGGATCTATTTAGAAATTAAAATCTAAATGAAAATATCCTGCTAGGTTATGGCCTACAATCTAAATGTCCAATGACCATACAGATCAGGATTTCTCTACATGACTTTCAGTGTGTTAGTCGATTGTGACTCCCTATCAGTTGAAGCCTTTGGATTGGCTCTATAGATTTTTCTGCAAAAACATGTGAATATGAACATAATCCAAACCTTCATGCCAGCGGTTATTAAATAGTTCACTGCTGGAATTTTCTAAAGCTTCAATAACAGGCTGGCAATGATCCTTGGTGCTTCTAAAAATCTGTTTTCAGACAGTTTTTAAGGAAGGATGAATAGATTTCCACCATTCTGTTTCTGGCCCTAAAGAACATTCTGGAATAGTAACAACATAGTGAGCAATTGGCCATATTCCTTCTCAGCAGTTACCAACCATGGAGGCCAACTGGCAAACATAAAGGAGGAAAAGCAGAGAGGGCATAATTATTTTGCAGAGCTGGTTCTACTATGTGGATATTAATAAAGGAATAAGGATATGCAGGTATTAATACCTGAAGCAGAAAAGGTCCTTTGGAAGAAACATGGATGCCCTTACTAAAATTTTCACTGCTTCATTAAAGAAGCCAATGCTCTTTCTAATCTCATACAGGACATAAGAGGTCTCGAAAAATACATTTATGAATAAAACGAACACTGACAGAGTGCAATGAAGTTGTCACACTCTGTTGCCCCCTCTTTAACTTGAATGTATATTTTCCTGGAACCAAAATGGAAATGACTGAGTGCAGATACTGGTGATCTTCAATGAGGATGATGATGTTATCCATTCAGTCGTGTCTGATTTTTGGTGATTCTATGGGCCAGGTCTCTTTAAATCTTCCAATATGAACTACTTCTTTGACTTTTTCTATGCTCTAGCTCAGAGGTGTCAAACTCATGGCATCACGGTGGCATCACGTGACATATTGGGACTTTTCCCCCTAAACCAGGCATGGGGTGGCCAGTGCGTGACACATCCAGCCCATGGGCCAGGGGGTTTGACACACACACACTGCTCTAGCTGCTGTCAGCTTTGATGGCCTGTTTTCAATATGTTCTTTGATGATCTGTTTTCCTTCTACCGCTAACTTTTCCAAACGTAATTGCTTTCTTCAATAAATTCCCCAGCATAACAAAGGCCAAGGTAAGTGAGATCATCTTTAGTATCCTTTAGCTAAACAAAGTTTACAATTCTGATAGAAGGGAGGGGATGTGGAGAGAAGGTAGAAGACACGAAGAAAGAATTGCCACAGCTGCAGTAAGTGTGGCATTTAAGATGAGTTTGTGCATTATGTGTTGCCTTTTTCATTATCCATCTGCCTTCCACCTCAAACTGTTAATGATCCTACTGGAATATTCAAAGCCTAGTTTTCAATGTGAGCTGCAGTCTGAGGCACACTTGAGGAAAATGCAGAGAGCTTAGAATAAAAGAGGCAGAAATGCAGTGTGAATTTGACAAAATGCAATAAAGTTAAATAGATGTTGCTGGGATTTCTTTCCAACTGCCCCCATATTTCAAGCACAGATAGTTTGACTTGAAAAGAACTACAGGTTGAGGCATCTCACAACAGAATATTACTGTGGATTTAGTAGTAATTCCAGCTTTATTCCCTCCTTAATTCCTATATCACATAGTCTCATCTATGCTGATAAACCCCCTTGAAGTATGCCTTCTTTGATGTCTGGCTTGAGCTGGTCTGTTTTTTTTTTTTTATAAAGGATTTGCTTAGAAAACAATCACTATTGTATTAGAGGCTATACTTCACTCAAATCACCCCCAGTAGATTTTAATTAAAAAAAAGCAAAACAAAGGCTTCCTTGATTGAATGCAATGATTTTTCTCGAAGAAAATGCATTCTCATTTTAAACTTCATACAATGAGTTATTGTATGGTCAAGATCTCTTATTGTAAGGGAGGGTCTGCCATTGCCACTAGAAATCTGCTGTGGAACTTTCTATGTGACTTGAAGTCCCAAAGTCTCTGAAAGTATTTATTATTGATCCATGCTTAAATTAAGTGCATAGGTTTGCTTCCTAAATAGAGATTCGTTGACAACTTTCTGCTTTAGCTGTCAAATGAGCACTCAGGGACTGAGATACTTTGACTGGGTAGCAGAATCAAAGGAGATAATTCACTCCTTCTATAGCCACCATTAGCCATTTGAACCAAAGTACAAGAGTATGTAAAGCATTTGTCCCTTGCAATATACTCCCTACAGAGTTTGGTTCAATAGCAATAGCATTATATACCACTTCACAGTGCTTTACAGCCCTCTCTAAGCAGTTGACAGAGTCAGCATGTTGCCCCCAACAATCTGGGTCCTCATACAATAAGTTATGTATGGTCAAGGGTTTGTTGAAAAGGGTTTGACCTCACCCAGGGAAAACTGCAATTACAATATTTTTATTTTTAGTGGTGGAGTTGAGACAACTTAAACCCCCAATCAAAATCTGGTAATACTGCAGTAATCATGGGCTGGGTAGTCAACCCCCAGTTTCTGAAAGTTTTCTTCCTTCGCAAAAAAGACTGTTACTTTCTTACCATTATTTTGCTTTTCTCTTTCTTTTGATGCTGTTTTTACTTCATACTTGTGTTGAATGTAATTTACTTCTCTTTTATGTGCTGTCCAGGGGCAGCATGTAGTTCATGTCCTAAATGGGGAGGACCCAAATTTTTGGCCTTTTAAAAATTTAATTGTTGGGGGTTTTGACAAGTTAACAAAAACTGAATGGGTGCTTTATACTTCACAGATATTTAAGCACTCATTTTATCACTTACACATTAAACATGAATCCTCCACCTCGAAAACTAGGGATTGGCTGATCCCACCGTGGAATGTCATCCTTGCTGTGTGTAGGAGAAGAGCAAGCTGAGTTAAAGGCAGAGTTAAATATGTCATCAGTTTGGAGTCTCTGTGTTGCCACAAGAGACCCAACTCCAGCCTTGTGAATTCCTGGTGCCAACTTAACTTTGACCATTAATTGACTAGATTCTTGCATACAAGTAGCAATAATAAACTTTTCTATATTCTGAAATCAATGAATGCTCCTGGTTATTTGTGCCTGACATATGTTGGGTATAGCCTAGTTCAGATCCTGGGTTGATAGAAGTTCTGAATCCCATCTCTAAAGCCTCCTTGGCTACCCATGATCCTTTATCCTAAAAAGCAAATGGGAATTATTATCTGTTTTCTTTCCTTAGGATTTAAGTGAGAAATGGGAAACCAAGGAAAGTGCAGGGATGATTGCACAGTGAAAGAAAGGAGACTCATATGCTCCTCAGTTATCACCTAACACATTGAATTTCTCTTCCCCTTAAATAAATCCTTCACCAAAAAAACTGAAGGATGAAGAAGCTAGTTTTGATAGTGGATTAGTGTAGTGGATTCTGGATTAGTATTTAGAAAACCTGAATTTGGCTTTCAATTTGTCTACAAGGCTATTGAGTGACAGCAGCACTGACTTACAGACTCTTGCCAGATTTTTCAACCAAAGAGTCTTCTCAAATAAAGTGTCTATTCTCTATGCAAGGTCCGCATTCATTTTCAGCTTGACCTGAATATAATGGAGATGCCTCAACCTGCCGGAATGTTATGTGGAAGAACATTTTATAAAACAAATTACTTTGCAAAGTCTTTTGTTACCATCTTTACCCAGCTGGCAGTGTTTCTCTGGGTGTCTTGATAAAAGAGTTGCTGGCAGGCCTGTTGGAAAAATAACTTCATTGCGTTGAGGGAACGCTCTCTACATCTACAATGTGCTTTAGCTGTGAGCTAAAATTTCTCAGAAGAGATTTTCCTAAGAATATTTTGAAGAGGTTTTCTTTTTCTCACTTCTCCTGAAAATGGAAACCTTTTTACCAATGTTGTCTAAATATTCTTGAATCCATCTCAGCCTCATCTTAGTGACAAATATCTCAGTATTCCTATGCCTGTCTTTATCCCGTCCATGAAAAAGGGCAGTTTAAGTGTGTGATCCTTAATAACCATCATTCCACAAGTTGAATAAAACTGATAAAGTCATTTAAACGGTGTTTGTTATCCCTTGTTGTGTCATGGAGCTCTTATAAAGCAGGAACAGAATGTAGCCAGAACAGATCTCTTTAGGAAAATCCTTAAAATCCTGCAAGAGGCATGGAAGGAACATGCTTGCATCAGTAAGCAATCCTTATGCGTACATGTTGCTTATGCATCTTATAAAACGGGAGGGGAGAGGAATTATTTGCTCTATAAGGAGACAGTAGAGCAGAGAGCTGGGGAAACTGGTGGCTCTCCTTACGTCGTGGTGACCTGAGGTCATTTTCTTCCCAGAATGTTTCAGAAGGATGCTTTAGCTGTAAATTGCTGCTGGCCAACTTGTCATTGTTACTGTTGTCAGGAATAAGTCTCTAGGGAAGGAAATAGGTATCTTCCTGTCATAATTATTGCTGAGCTCCTTTCCCAAGAAATCACTGGAGAATTCTTATTCCGCTGAGAGTAGAGAACGTGGAAGAGATATATTCAAGAAAATGGTCTTTCCAAATTCTTTAATTAAGTATCACATGGCAAGGAACTGTACTCACCTTTCCCTACTTGAAAAATCTGAGCACGTGGAAAACAATGTTCCACATTATTAAGGCAGCGAGGTAGTTACTTCAGCAGAACTCCCACAGATATAATCTCCACTGGCATATCTAGCAGGCACATTTAGCTGTTTCTACCAAAGCCAACAAGATCACTAGGGTGTGTGTGTGTGTGTGTGTGTGTGTGTGTGTGTGTGTGTGTGTGTGTTAAAGTAAAGGCCAAAGTGTTCCAGCTTTGAGTACTTGGGACTGGGACTCCGAAGCTGGCAGAGAGGCTTCAACTGATCCCAGGAACAAGATCAGAGTTCTCTGTCCAGAAGAAGTACAGCATTAGGAACCACTAAGAAATTGCACAAAACAAAACCCTCAGCTCCTAGATCTATGGTACATGATGTGAGATTGAGGAAGATGCATGACATCCAGTGGTGGGCTGCTGCATGGTCACAAGGGTTCGGGCTCATTGGCTCATTGATTGGCCCAGCTGTTATCCGCACCACTCCTTCTGTACTCACCAGAGCTGCCTGAGTTGATTAGGAGCATGTTTGAAGCTCCATTGCTCTCCCAAAGGGGCGCGTGTGCGCTCACAACCAGTGAACTCTTTTGTCAGATGTAAATGCCTTATTCCCTATTGTGTAAATAATGTATATATGGGACATCAGGGGTTAACTTATTCTTTGACTCTTAATGTATTCATAATTCACCACTCCCACTCTTGGCTCCACCCTTTGTATATATAAGGAGCCACCTTCACCATTTTTTTTGCTTCTATCTGTGAATATTCAGTGAATATAGAATGCCTGTTATAATTAAAGAGAAATATATTTAAACCTCTAACTCTTATTATTATTATTGAGTCTGATCCTGAAAATATTGCAACAAGCTGGTAGCAGAGGATGGTTAATTGACTCAATAAATACTTAAAAATGTCTAAGAAAGATAGGCCCAACACCAGGGCCTACAGCAAAGAAATAGAAACTGAACAAGAAATAATCAACGAATCCACAAACGCGATTTCGAGAGAATCCGAAGAATACACCACTGAAGAAGAAGAATTAATAAATGAGGACCCAGTTTGTGGGGGCAATAAGCTGACTTTGTATAAATATACAAAAGTATGAAGGCTATTGCTTAACGCACTGTAAGCCGCCCTGAGTCTCCGGAGAAGGGCGGCATATAAATCAAATTAAAAATAAAAAAAAATAAAAAAAAAAAAAATGATGACCAGGAGGAAATCGAAATAAAAAATAACGAACTCAGGTCAGAGATATTGAAGCTATTAAAAAGCCAGAAGAATGATGAAAGCCTCATCGTGAACCTCCAAGAAATGCTGAAGAACAGCGGAGCAGCGAGAGAGAAAAACATCGCTAAAGAGAAACCCAAAGACCAAAAAACTGTGAGTGATATGACTACAGAGAAAGTCGTTATGAAAAAGAAAAAATGTGATCCCGCGCGAAATTTTGAATGGCAGCCATCTTGGTTTCAACAAGCCTCCAAAGTGAACGAAGCAGAGCCAATCAAGATGCTCAGTTCAAAATTTCTGGCGCGAAAGACGTTATCAGACAACGAAAGTGAAAAGGAAGATTCAAACTCTTCGGAAGAACCAGAATCAGAAAGTGAAGACGACTTAACAAAATCTCAAGTAAAGTCAGCAATGAAGACGCTTTTTGCTGCATTTGGGCCAAAATTAAAAATTTCCAAAGCGCCAACGAAGAAGCAAGCGAACAAGCCGATACTTCAAGACCTGCACGCTCCCATCCTGACTTCGAGAGCGACGACGCCCGAGCCCAGAGAGCCATGCCGATTCCGCCCTACACCGCAGACCGAAGCAAGTGCCAACGCACCCAAAAGAAAGAGAAGAGCAGTCGCCGCCATCAGAACTCCTAAGACCGAGCCAGAGACCGACTCGTCTGAAGAGGAGCGGAGCGAGCGAGCTACAATGGAGAGAACCTTCCATGACGACGCCGAAGAAGAAATGAACAACGCGCATGTGCGAAACTACGTAGACGGTCCGGAAAGACTTGAACTGGCCAGAGAACCGCGCAGACTCGTTGCGAGCATCCCCATGCCGTTTTGCAATTTCCTACACTTGCGAGACCACGGACTACCTCAGGTTGTAAGTAATGGACAAAATAATGTGGGAAACTTACCCAGTGACTTTCCAAAACTTAGGGTTGATGGCATTAATTTGCAAGAATGGTATCAACAGCTTCAGGTTGTCTTTATGAAAGAAAATTTACTATTTTTTATCACTAGTCCCCCAAGAAGACCTTGGACTTTAAAAATAGATTGTTTACACCATAGAGCATTTTTCTTAATAATATCTAGCGTGTCTCCTGCAATGTATCATAGCATCAAACCAAATCTAACTGTTTCAGAAATAATTCAATGCATGTTTAATTTGTTTCACAGCGATAGTGTAGCTACCACCACAAGAATGTCTAAGGACTTCTTTTCTTCCAGAGTAAAACCAGGGGTTTCCATAAGTGAGCATTTAATATCTTTAAACAAAATAAGAGCTGAGCTGCATTTGAGGGGGGAAGTGATTTCAGATCAAACAATGAAAAGTGTTATTATCAATTCACTTGATTCATCATGGGATAGTTTTATGTCACACTTAGACACCATCAATCTAGGATATTTAACCATAGAAAGTCTATCTAACAAATTGATAGCAGAAGACAATTCAAGAAAAAATCGTTCTAGCAATCACACAGAACACAAATCTTTTAGGAAGGTAGCTTTCCAAGAAAAATATAATGAAACTTTTAAATGCCACAATTGTGGGTCCAGGGAACACAATAGAAGAGATTGTCCCAAAATTTCAAAGGAAAGACATAGGTCAGAATATAGGAATAAATACAATTATAAACAGTCTTCCACAGATAGACATAAATATAGAAGCCCACCAAATTACAGAGAAAGTAGAGGGGGCAGAGAAAATTCAAAAGAGAGAAAATCTGGTTCACTGAATGGACTAAATAAACAAGACAGTACTAAAATGCAACAAAATGAGAACAATAATTGGCTTATTGATTCTGGGGCAACTAATCACACCACTAATAACAAAAATATATTGTCTTCATTTACAGAAGATAAGTTTGTAATAAAGGTAGCTAATCAAGAAAAGGTTCAAGTATTAGGCAGAGGGAATGTGACCTTGCCTGGTCTAGGAAAAATAGAGGGGGTATTGTTAATACCAGAAATACCTCATAACATACTAAGTGCCATAAAACTAAGCAGAGATTCTGACATCAATATAGTTTTCTCAAAGGGAAAAGCAACTTTAGAGAAGAATAAAACAAATGTAGGCACTGTGATGATTAAAGGAGGCCTGCCCTATCTGATAACAAAAGAAAGATGGTTACATAACATTGATTCAAATATGGAAGATTGTATTGAGGCAGATGATGAGAATATTAGTAACAGTGACAATGATGAATGTAAAATATCTCATGATCACGCAGATACACACAATGAGAAGAAACCAAAAATAGGTAAACCAATTCATGATGAGTGTGCTCACATCTTACATAGGAAGTTAGGACACGCAAGTTTTCCTGTAGTACAAAAAATGACTGAACACGCAGAAGGTGTCAAAATAAAAAATTGTGAAAATTATTTAGAATGCTCAGTATGTAAATCTACTAAACTAAAAACTAGTCCCAGGCCAAAAAAATCCACCAGATCAACTAACAAAATTTTTGACTTAGTACACATGGACTTAGTTGGCCCATTAACTCCATCAATCACTTATAGAAAACGTTACTTCCTAACAATAGTAGACGACTACAGTCGCTATGGTTTTGTTTACACATTAAAACACAAGGATGAAACCTTTCAGAAATTTAAGGAATTTTACAAACGCATAGAAACACAACATAATATCAGAATAAAACAAATTATGACAGATAGGGGATGTGAATTCATGTCTAAAGAATTCTCCCAATGGTTAAAGGATAGAGGAATGCTACATTACACGTCTAGTCCATTTTCTGCGTTCCAGAACGGGATTGCAGAGAGAAAAAATTCCACATTACAAACCATGATTAGGTGCACATTAGAGGATGCTGGTTTAGGCAAACAATTTTGGTCAGAAGCCTTACATTATTCAAATTACACTCAAAATAGAACCTGGTCCAGTATTGTGAATAAGACACCATATGAGGTGATGTATAATAGGAAACCAAAATTAGCACACATGCACATATTTGGGGTCACTGCAGACGTACACATACCTAAACAGTTGAGAAGAAAGGGAGAAAACGTATCCAGAAGACTAAGATTTATGGGATATGAAACTGGCACCAAAGGGTACAGATTCATTGATAATAATAACAAATTTATAGTTTCCAGAACAGCTGTGTTCCATGAACAGGCCAACTGGTCTAAATTACATCTTAATGAAATATTTCCAAATAAATGCAAAGATACAAAATCTCGTGAGGAAGGGACAATAGAAAATCAAAATATCAACAAAAATAAAAACAAAACCAAAACATGGACAAATAGTCAACACAAAATAAAGACAGACACATTAACAAAAAAGGAAGCAAGATATTTGCATGACAACCATAGCAAACCTGAAAGAGCTATTAGGAACAACAGAAATCAAATACCAAATAAATACAGAGATTACATAATGCATATGGATGGTGAACAAATAACACCTAATACATATGAGGAAGTATTAAAACTCCCTCGTGAAGAAAAAGAAAAATGGGAGATAGCTATGAAAAAGGAGATGGAAAGTTTGCAAGGATTAAATGTATTCACACCTGCGATTGCACCTAAAGATAAAACAATTATTGGTACCAGGTGGATTTATAAAATTAAGAACCTAGAAGGAGGCAATACTCTTTACAAAGCTAGATTGGTTGCACAAGGTTATGCTCAAAAATATCCGGAGGACTATACTGACACGTACTCCCCCACAGTAAGGACAGAGAGTGTTAAAACAGCTCTAGTAGTAGCATCTGCACTCAATCTTGACGTATTTCAATATGACATACAGACTGCGTATCTACACGCAAAACTAGATAAGGAAATATATGTAAGAGCACCTCACAGTCAATACACTAATAAAAATGAAATTTGGCTATTGAACAAGAGTTTATACGGATTAAAGCAATCTGGCAAAAGATGGTACGATTGCTTGGTAAAAGTACTTAAGACCATGGATTTCAACGCTACCACTGCTGATAACTGTTTCTTTGTCAAAAAGAGTGATGATTATATTGAATTTGTATTGATTTATGTAGATGATATTTTATATATAGGAAAACACAAAGAGAGAAGAGAAATCTTTGTAAACAAGCTAAATGAACATTTCTCGTTGAAATCTCTAGGTAAAGTAAACAAATATCTTGGTGTACAAATTAACAAAACTAGAAGGGGATTCAAACTTACTCAGAAAGATAAGATCATTGAACTTCTAAACAAATGCAATTTAAACAATGCCAAACCCTGTGACACTCCTATGCAAACTGATTTCCTTAGAAATACTGATGAATCTTCCCCTGAATTCAAGGATAATACATTTTATAGATCAGTCATAGGTTCACTTCTTTATATATCTAATTGGACTAGGCCAGATATTGCATTACCACTCAATTTATTATCAAGGCACGTTAGCAAACCAACAATGTATCACTGGGAAGCCGTCAAAAGAATTTTAAGATATCTGAAAAGTACATTAGACTTTTGCCTAGTATTAGAACCTAGTGATAATAAAGAACCAAAGCTTACATGTTACGCAGATGCGGATTGGGCTGGAGATATATCATGCAGAAAAAGTACTTCTGGTTATGTTTTCCTATTAAATGACTGTCCAGTTTACTGGTACACTGGTAAACAAGAACTGGTAGCCACTTCAACCACAGAAGCGGAATATGTTTGTTTATCCAAAGCTGCAAATAACCTTGTATGGTTTAATGATTTAATTTCAGATGTTTGGAAAAAACCTACTTTGCCTTTTGTTATGCATGAAGACAATAAAGCAGCCATTGAAATATCTAGATCCGATGCCATTGGACAAAGATCCAGGCATATAGATATAAAATTTAAGCATGTGAGACAATTGTCTCAAGATGGATTTATCAAAGCAGTACATTGTGATACATCTGAACAATTAGCTGACATATTGACGAAGCCTTTACCTTCTAAACAGCACAAATATTTAACTTCTAAATTGTATGTCTTATATTGTCCTGAATCTGAATGTAATTGGTGTTGTATAGCGAACCGGCATTTAGAGGGGGATTTGTCAGATGTAAATGCCTTATTCCCTATTGTGTAAATAATGTATATATGGGACATCAGGGGTTAACTTATTCTTTGACTCTTAATGTATTCATAATTCACCACTCCCACTCTTGGCTCCACCCTTTGTATATATAAGGAGCCACCTTCACCATTTTTTTTGCTTCTATCTGTGAATATTCAGTGAATATAGAATGCCTGTTATAATTAAAGAGAAATATATTTAAACCTCTAACTCTTATTATTATTATTGAGTCTGATCCTGAAAATATTGCAACATCTTTGTTAAAGTAAATGCATCCCACCTCTGATGCAGGGGTGAAATGCTCCCGGATCGGGCCAGATCGCTAGGTCCGGTAGCAATCTTGGCTGGTGGTTCGGCGATCTGGTAGCAATGGTGGAGCGAAGCTCCGCCCACCTGCCTAAGTGTCATTACTTCCTGATTTTAACCAGGAAGTAATGTGTTTTTTATCTTTTGTGCATGCGCAGAAGGTTTTGCGCATGTGCAGAAGGTCTGAGTGCACACACAACGCACGTGTGTGCGCACGAGCGCTTCCGAACCAGTAAGGAAGGTAAGTAGATTTCACCCCTGCTCTGATGCCATCCATATGTGTGAGAAGAGAATACCTATTCTTGAAATATATTTTCAGATATTTAGAGAACGACAGTGAGGACAGAATAATGGAAGCTACATAATTGCACTGCATTCCCAAGATATGCATTCCCAAGATATGAATGCAGATGTGATCAAAGCAACCATGTCACCAAATCTGAGACTGAAGCCAGTCTGGTGGCTTCTTGCACATGGACCTAGGGTAAGAGGTTGCAGTATAATATTCTATCGCAGGCATTCAGTGCCTTCTTCTGTCCCACAAATACATGGACATACTATGA
This sequence comes from Pantherophis guttatus, assembly GCF_059756535.1. NCBI lineage: Eukaryota > Metazoa > Chordata > Lepidosauria > Squamata > Colubridae > Pantherophis > Pantherophis guttatus. Next base: position 164,250,634 of record NC_142063.1, read on the forward strand.
ACTGTTTAAGGAATTTTTCTAGTGTCAAACACACAAAGGAATAGAGAGATTGTAAATCATATTCTGTAGCTTAGGAGTTAACAACACACCTTTTTCATGAATAGCAGTAACTGTCAAATGCTTAAATTTCCCCCCCTCAATAATTAAAAAAAAAAAAGAAATCTCACGCAAGAATGCTGGAATTGAATGAGACCCTATAATGTAATAAGATAATCAAAATATTGCAAGACCTGACCATTTCATGAGACTGAAGGTGTACTTCGTTTACAAGGGGGAGCCTGTATTTCGAAATTGCCAGTCCCTGCTTTAACTGTACTGATGTTCTTTGATCTCTGACCATAAATCAAGAAATTCAAAGAAGGACTTTCTTCAGCTTTTCTTATGAACATCAAAAATACCAGTATCTCAGTAATGCACCTAAAGATTTTAAGAGGCTACTTTTGATCATCTCTGCCCTATAGATTGGAGTGCATAACTTCTGTTGAATTTAAACAACCCATGACATTGTGTGGCAAGTTGAGGATCACACTTCAAAAGAAGCAAGATCAGGGGGACACAAAGGAGATGGGAATATTATTGCAAGAATGTTTGCTTTAAATAAAAAAACTTTTTTTGAAGTTCAGAACATTGGGAACAGTTGAAAGAACGACACTAGAAATTTAATAAAAACAAGTGCCATTATCCAGACAAGAACTAGGCCAAATAATCACAATTCACTACCTTGCTTTATTTTTACAAATAACTGAATATGGAGAACATATCCACACACCTTCCTCTCCTTATTTTCCCTACAACAACAACTTTGTGAGGTCGGTTGGTCTGAGAAAAAGTGACTGGCCTAAAGTCATCCAGCTGGCTTTCATGCCTAAGGTAGGACTTGAACTCATGGTCTGCCACTTTCTAGTTTGGTGTCTTAACCATAGACCAAAGAGGCTCTCATACTGACTTAGTATTCCAATTGTCTAAAATCAAAAGGATCCACTGAGTTACTTCTCAGAACATCCTCTATTCCATACAATTTCCTCAGAGGTCACTTTCTTAGCTCTTTGTTGTTGTGGTTTAAAGCTCATTTTCTCTCCTCCCTCTGATGACTGATCAGCTTGCAGTTCTGAAATAGGTAGAAGTGCTTAAGTATGCAGACAATGTGCAAAAATACATGTAAAGGTCTCTCCTGAAATCTAAACTGAGAATTTAAAACATGCTATCAATATTAATCAAAAGTACTTCAAGTAATTAAGCTGTCCATTTTTAATGATGAGGAAAAGAAAGGAAAAAGAATACATTTTAAAGCCCATAGTGCAACACATATTGCCATATGCAGATGTGGCCCTGTGAATAAAGATACCAGTAAGTAGGGGAAAGACATCAGAAAACGAAAAGGGAAAGATAACTTAGATGTGATAATTGTAAATTCACTGCCCTTTGCAAAGGAGACATTCTTCCCCACCCAAAGTAAGGGAAGGAGAGAGAAAGGTACCAAGATTTTATTTCAAGTAAGTGGGGGCTAATAAATTGACGGATCCTTGAGGCTGATCCTTAAGGTGCCTTTGCTGCAAAAACTAACAGACATTGCTCTGGAAATTAGATAGAAAGAACACTATAACGCTGTTACAAAAGAAGTCCCACAGCTACCAATTCCCTCAAATCATGGTAGCAGCCTGCAAACCTTTATGTGTTGAGCGAAAATGCCTACAGGAGAAGGATTCAGATGTACAGCAGTTGGATTCCAAGCAAGCCTAGACCCTTTTAAATGTAGGAGAAATGTCCTTGAAGTTGGCAGATTGATAAGAGCTTCCACAACATACAACACTTAGATATGGATTAAGAGTCTCATTCTGTGTAGATGATGACCATAGGACAACGGTCTCTGTGTATCTCAAAGGTCACAGAATGTTTGAGATCTCCAACTATGAGAATGAATAGCCACTCCCGAGGGAAGATATAATCTCACAAACCTCTTCCTGGCTCTTTCTGTTTTGACATTGATGTTTTGAAATTAGCAAAATAAAAAAACGGAGACTGTTGTATGGGCCTAGCTTGGTGTTAGAACTGAAGAATTCACTGTTTCTCTGTTCCTTCCCTCCACACAGGTCTGGAATTTTGGAAAAATTATAGGAGCCTGACTGGTAGAATTTATTCTCCCTTGCAAGCAAAGATCAGAACACTCCAGCAAAATCTAATGGAAAGAGTTAAAAGAGCAGGCATGTGGCCATGTTTACTTATCTTCAACAGTACATTTATATTTCAATTTTCCCACCATGCTTAACTATGGCAAATAAATAAATAAAAAATTCAGCATAAAAATACATTTTAAGATTCTACAGTACTCATTTGTATATATTTGTATATGCAGAAGTCTATGTTATTTTTCTTTCCAATTTGTACAGTTTCTGTAAATGTATATTTTTGTAAGCTTTTGATGGAGGTGGAAGGTGATTTATCAGAAAAAAATATACCACATATTAAGAAAAATAATATGATAGTGATAATATCATTTATTAAGATAAACATGATAGTGGGTCACGTGAGTATCAAGTGTCAATATTAGGTATTAGAAAATTTACAGCATAATATAACCACAAATTTCTCTCACATTCCTAGTATTTTCAGTTTGGCATTAGGGTAGTTTTTGCTTTGCCTACCTAGGTGGCAGCTTATCTATTAAAAGGGTTAAGCAGGGTTGGAGTTGTTTTACACTTAGATCAGAAATCTCCAAGAAATACCAACACTGTAGCTTAGACATTTTTTTAAAAAGAAAAAAGCTCCGTAAAAATTCAATAGTAAACCAGTTTCTTATTGTCATCACCAGTTGAGCTTGACATGAATGAGACTTTTATCTAGCTCATTACCTGCTTTTGTGTTCAATCTTACTTTATGTACGTTAAAATTTCCTATTTGCAAACCCAAATTTAATTTTCCTTGGTGTGTGCTAGTAAATCCTGCAAGTTACAAATATTTTAAGGCTATAAATGCCTTAAACTTCAATTTAATATAGCAAAAATATTTTGGGATAGTTGAGGCAGCAGGAATGAAATAATGATAGTGAAATGCCTTCTAAGTTCACCATGAAAACATAGGGCAAGAGAAAGCAATTTGAAAATAAACCGCAGAAGTGAATTGCATGTAGACAAATTCTAGCCACTTCTTTCTTTGCTGAAAAAATGTTTTGTTCCTGGTTTTGGCAGTAGTCCTTTCAAGGAATCCTAGACTGTGCAATCTCTTCTCAGCACATGACAAGTTGAGTTTATTTTTGTACAATGGCAATCAATCTATACTCAGTAGTAATTCTGGCAGTTACAGTTTAAACCTATATAATACTGGAGAATCTTCACCAACCAGCATATGCTACAGATAGGGTTGTCACTGTAGGTTATTTGGAAACGCCATCCTAGTAATATAAATCAAGCAAAAAGTACAATAAGAGATTCTTGGATAATTTTTTTTTCAAGTTTGGGACTTTTATGCATGACTTGCGACATAGGTCTTCCTTTTAACCATATTATATGTTTTTTTTCTTCGTATGAGCAGGAAGTCATCTTCAGGTTTTCAGGCCTCAAACTGGATAGCAAGTAGGATACGCATGATGATCCCCAACATTCATAAATATAAAGCTTTTTTTGTATGCTTACTTAAACACAAATACATGTCTCAATGTGTTTTGTTAGGGATTCAGATCTTGTAAAGAGCCATAACACATTCAAATAAGTGCCTTCAAATGGTTTCATCCATCCTTGAATTGTGTTCTTCTAAGAATTAAAAACAATAGACGAGAACAGCCTACTATCCTTTCTAGAAACATAAAATGTAAGTGGAGGTGGCAGAAAACATACTGGGAAGTTACAGGAGGGCAGCCTCGGGGTATTTGCCTTCTGTACATGTTTCATTCTGCATGGCTAATGTTATTGCAGCAGCCATTTTGTGAATGAACAAGCTACTTCACACTTCTTGCTTTCCAAATTTAAGAAGACCATAGTACTTTAGTCATTTCTGATCTAGATGACCAGTGATCTGGCATAGAGTCCGACATTTCCTATTTTCTCACATAGGTAATAAAGTTTCTTGTTTCTATCTTTCTCTCCAGAAGAAAAAGCTATGCCTCCTTTTCTTAGCCAGACAGTCATACTGGTTCCATTATTGGCATAATCCAGGATTAAGCTTTAGTGATGGGCAAAATGGCTGCTTCTCCTAGGCACTAACCTGAAGAAATTTAACTTGGTTGTTCAAGTGGGTTTTTGAGGGTAGGCCTGATTTCAATGCACCAAAATGAAACAAAGCAATATTCTTTCGTGCTGTGTCCTAAGATTCTAAAGTGCATTTTGAGAGTAAGTGCAAAATGGAACCTTCACTTGATAGTTTTAAAGCAAGCTTCACTTTCATGTTATCATTCAATGTCTTTTACTTTAGATACAAATCAGAGAAGCAGATCTTTATTCTGAAACAGCATAAACAAGTTAACCCCGAACCCCATTAACTGGGATAATGCATAATTTGGAATTATTTTTGAAGGGGTGAGTAAATAAATTTCTTCACTTGAGTCCTTTTCCTAATTCAGCCAATATTACTCCCCCATCTTGCTTCATTCCTTGCAAGTAATTTTAAATTTATTTCTACAAAGCAAAATATTTTGACTTTCTATTCTAAGACACGCTGGTTCTTACTCTATCTTTTAATAAGGGAAAGTATTTCAGAGTGGAAAGCAGGCCATTGCTTCCATGGCAGGAATTTTTTATTGATTATCAAATTTCTATTAACACTTATCAGACTTGTGTGACCCAGGGCAGTGATATTGTTACTGGGCTAGTGACAACTAAAAAAATTAAATTGTTGCTCTGCCTATTTGTTTTTTTTTATATAGTTTTTATTGAACGTTTATTTATTGAAATACAAATATAAACAAATAAAAAACACAAGCAACAAAACTGTGTAATAATTTTACAGCTCTGCCTATTTGAAGCACACACATTACAACAGGTTATTGGGGTTCATAATGATTTAGGTTTTCTCAGGATAACGAACAAGAAATCACATCCAAAGTAACAGATGCTTCACAAGCCATGAAATCTGTTTATTCTATGTCTTTCATATCCTTTCTGGGGGAAAAAAACGGTAGAATTTAAGGCAACTCTTTAATAAAGACATTACCCAAGTATACCTCTTTAGAGATTACTACTTAGCATCCTGGCCTAGTGATAATGTGCTATTACAGAACTTTTGCTTGATGAATCTTACTATCTTTTCAGAGCCTAGAAAGGGGAAAGTTTTATTCATCTTCCGCATTGGTTAGCAGCTGCAACTCAGAGGTACAAGAGGTACATACTGTAGAAACATGTATGGCCAAATAGATAATTACAAGTGAAGAATAAAAAAAGCTGTTGATATACATGATGGTGCTATTAATAGGATTCTAACAGCAATGATCCTGGGTGCTTAGTAACGTATTTGCTTTTTTGCTTTTAAATGACCATAATGTAAATAAATAAATGTAAATAATGGGAAGGAAGGAATATCTCATCAAGATGATATTAAAGCAGTTACACACTCACTGTAATATAACAAATAGTGAGCAATTAAAAATATTAGTAGAAATATTAGCAGACCCCGCACATCCTGGACATAAAGAGTTTCAACTCCTACCCTCAAAACGACTCTATAGAGCACTGCACACCAGAACAACTAGATACAAGAACAGTTTTTTCCCGAACGCCATCACTCTGCTAAACAAATAATTCCCTCAACACTATCAAACTATGTACTAAGTCTTCACTACTATTAATCTTCTCATCTCATCGTTCCCATCATCCATCTCCTTCCACTTATGACTGTATGACTGTAACTTTGTTGCTTGTATCCTTATGATTTATATTGATATTAATTATTTCCTGATTGCTTATTTGTACCCTATGACTATCATTAAGTGTTATACCTTATGATTCTTGATGAACGTATATTTTCTTTTATGTACACTGAGAGCATATGCACCAAGACAAATTCCTTGCATGTCCAATCACACTTGGCCAATAAAAAATTCTATTCTATTCTATTCTAAATAACAAGGACTATCTAGTCCTTATCATACAAAGGTAGTTTTAGGATATAACACTCTAACAGTAATTAAAAAAAAGGTTGGAATGAAGAATGTCCTGAATCATTCTCACAATTCAGGTTAGCTAACTGTGGACCCGTGAAAGGTTATTTCTTCCCCAGTGAATCAGACACTTCAATGGGCATGGCACACAAGAGGACACACTGATGAATTGCACTGTCAGAACCAAGACTGATCTAGTTGAACCAACTGCTTCTTAGGCTCATAATTCGTCTTGAGAATACAGTTGGCTATTCCAGAGGGACTGTGTGTGAGTTTGCTATAGTGGCAGCAATGAAAAGACATTCATTCCATCTTGAAAAATGAAAAACCAAAATAATTATTTCCACCACCCAAGCTTTTGCAAATTTCACTTGATGAACAAGCTCAAGTCCTTGAAATGTGCACCACTGTAAATATGGTTAGCTTTTAGGATGCCCCAACATTTTCACTTTCTTCTTCAGGACTAACACTGCTGCTTTGATGCAGCATTATACTACCACATGTATCAATAAAGACAGTGAGACCTTCTTAATGCAAACCACAAATATCTAGAACTAATGAATTCTCAATCTCTCTCTCTCTCTTTTAAATATCTCCAGAGAGCTTTCATTCCTCATCTTCATCTTCTGAGAAACATTTTCTTCAAATAATATAAGATAAAACAATAAAGTGGACTGGGAAACAAAACTCAGGACAAAATAAAGGAATCCTAAGCACACAAATTTGTAAGATAGAAAAATCCCTGCACCAAAACTGCTATGCTCTATACAAGAGTATTCTCTTTTCCCGGCTCTATTCATGAAGGATGCTCTTAACTTCTGCTCCCTTCTCCAGTTTCATATAAAAATACACTTCTTCCTAATTCCTCCATAGTCTTCTTAAACTCCTTCCTTCCTTCCTTCCTTCCTTCCTTCCTTCCTTCCTTCCTTCCTTCCTTCCTTCCTTCCTTCCTTCCTTCCTTCCCTCCCCCCTTCCCCTCCCCTCCTTCCTCTACCATAAACAAATAAACTAAATGCACATATATACAGAAAACGTGTAGTGATATTATTAAATCCTAGGTTTCAAGTTTTCAGGAGCAATTATATATAAATCACTCACAGTTACTCTTTCACAAACCCAGACTTCCTCTTCCATTCTGCCCTGTGCTGTAAGCTACTTGTTTGACACTGGAACAGCTCATCACTGTTTCAAACTTCTTCTGTTCAGTGCTAGATTGATAATTTTCCTCTTCAGCTACTTTTTCTTCAGTAAGGTCTTGCATCCATCGCCATCATCTCTTGCCTCAAGCTGATCACTTGGCACAAAACCTGGCTTCCTGAATTCTGTTTGTTTCTTATATGCAATTTACCAGCAAAATATATTTTATCTTCTTAGATAAACCTAAAAACTAGTTTTCATTTGGTTTTTTTGTTTCATAAACTAAGAGACAGACTACACACATCAGTCAGCAGTGTGTAGCTATTTCTAAAAACTTATTTTTGTTCTTTCCTTGTTCTTTGTTACTGTTTTCTTTAAAAAGAAACACAAACATACAGATAGCAATCTACATTTGGAAGGGGAAGGGGATGCTTTATAATAGTTTTGTCTCAAGGAGAATTTACTCTGTTACAAATCACATTCCGATATTTCATTTTTGCAAAACTGGCACTGAGGGAAATGTCTCGTTCTCTGATTTAACTAAATGAGAATTATTTGTGAAGAGACAAATAATTTGAACGGCTCTTATTAAGTTATGAACAACATTTGCCACAGAATTCTATGGGAGTGTCTGCCAAAAAACCTTCAGTTTGTGCTGCAACTCTGCACGATTATACCAGTGCCTTGTTTTTTCCTGGCTAGCTAGGTAAGTAAGTAAGTAAGTAAAGTAAATAAGCAAGTAAGTAAGTAAGTAAGTAAGTAAGTAAGTAAGTAAGTAATTAAGTAAGTAAATAAATAATTTTTTAAAACAAAAAAAATATAAATCCCATTTGTTTGGATTAGATGTACCTGAAAAAAACCCTGTATTTTTTGGGGAAAAAATTGAAAATTAGATAGCTGTGTAATATTTTTTTTAAAAAATTACACTGGGGGAATATACATAAAGATGTGTTGGGTATGTTTGTCATGTTGAGTTGTTTGTAAAAATAATTAATAAACGTGGATACAAAATAATTAAATAAAAGCTGTTTTCACCAGAGAAATGTATTTGACTAAAAATTATAGAAAATTGAATAATATAGGTTTCTTAGGGAATTTACATCAAACCTATATAGAGTATATATAGTAGGGATTACAAAACCTCCAGATATTAAGAAACAAGGTTCTTGATAAAACAGTGACAGATTTTTTAAAAAAAACATTAAAATGACAGCATAATACAGAATTACTTGTAAAGAGAACCATGCAGCCTAGGTTTCTACTAAATTACATATCCCTGATTTGTGCAATTTGGTCCTATTGATTTAGCTAATTTGCTTTCTTATTTAATATATTTATTACATGCTGGGCAAAACATTTCCTGTGTCCCTTGGAAAACTCAGAACCAAATTTAACTTCATTATTTCTTTCTTCTCTCTCGAATGTGTCATTCTTTTGCTATAGAGACAGAATTTTACTTTATGGGTGAGTAAAGTTTAGGCATCAAAAAAATCACTTCTGAATCCTGTTCTGATCCTCATACCATTCATTGAGGAGAAACGACTGCCTTTGTTTTTCCACTGCTGAAATGCTGCTGCCTCAACTTACTCCAGTCAAATGGCACTTATTAAATACTTTAAGCATAAAAAGTACTGTCAGAAGTAAAAGCATGTTTAATTCATTAGTCTAGTACATGAACTCCTGTTAACAAGGTCTTGGCAATTTCCCTTCACCTCCAATCCAACAGAAATACATTAACCAAAGACATAGCATTCTCGGTTTGTAAGAGGAAGAGTGTTTTCTTTTAAATTAATTTTAAAGCATTCAATACATTTGACAGATGGGAATTAGTAGATTAAAACGAGAGCAGCAACAACAAAAACTTTGTTCAACTCTGTATGTGTGTGTGTGTGTGTGTGTTTGATGATGAAGAGCAGTGGGAATACGTTGATGTTTTTAAAAAGTATAATGACATGCTGTAAATCCATCTTTCCCCCAAATATAATAATAATAATAATAATAATAATAATAATAATAATAATAATAATGATGATGATGATGTTGTTGTTGTTGTTGTTGTTGTTATTATTATTATTATTATTATTGCTGGAGATGATGAGAGCTATATTCTAGCACACCTGAAGGGTGTCCAAATGGGGGATCTTTTTGTTCTGAACACCTTTGGAACCATTAGAAACCAAACAAACTGCATAGAGATACCCTTTGATCTGATGATCATGGGGCTCCATGTAGTAAAGCTGAAGCTGAAGCTCTCCCTTCCTTCCCCTCTCAGAATCTTCATCAACATCCCTCCATGTTGCTGATTCTAGCTAGAATAGAGCCCAATGACCTATAGCTTGCCAGCTTGCTTCTTTCCTATCCTTTCATGCTCTCTGACCTAAGCTGCTATTTAGGATATACCCTCATCACTGCCAAACGCAGGTATGAAGTGGACGCTTACAAGAATTTGAAGTACCACTTGGAATAGAGTATAATGTTTAAATCATGAGGAAGCATAATGGACCACCGAAAGGCTTGTATACAAAGAATCATTGCTTCCACTATGGTAAATGAATGTCTGAAGAGATTTTGTCAGAAGGTAGGAGAACTGACCTTGAGGTTTTTTTGCACCAATCTTAGCAACTAGACTGATTTGTATTCACAGGAAGAACTCTCTGATTACACCAAAGAATATCAATGGCCACTTTCTTTTAGAATACGTAGAGAGAAAAATCTTTCCCTGGCACTAATAAGAATACTTGGGTTCCTATTTAAGTTAAATTAAAGAAACAATATGGAATTGTTGGGAGTGCTTATATTAACATACTCTAGGAACTTATAATTTTTTTAAAAAATTGATCCCAATCCCTGCTATTATTTACATTTCTTTTCTCAACAGAACAATGTAACTGCCTACATTTCTTCCCCCTCCCCTCTTTACAGTGGTAACTACTGTATATCCAGGTATTGTTTAGTTAAATCTATTGACTACCAGCAAAAACTGCTGGATTAGGATCCTACTGAATATTTAAGAGTAAATCCAAAAATCAATTCACTTTCACTGAAATCCAGAGATATGTTTTCTCTAAAGCATGAACATATCCACCAACAAAAGAAAGACAAGCTACAGCCTGCAGTTTACGAACACATTAACTCATCATAGCTTCTTCTTTTAACTGGTGCCAATCTACAGATACTATAACAAAGCTATGCACACAATGAACATGTCGGGAAAAAGTACTTCCAACTTTATGTAAGCAGAGCATCTTTTTTGACACATGAAGAAACCTGGGGGGGAAAAAGTCTAGCTGCTTTAATGAATATCAAAGAGCTACTGTACTTGCATGGGCTCCAAATGTTGCTTATAAATCAGTTCTGGAGCATGCACAGTACTGATCTCTAAGACGTATTTCTAGGGAAACAATAAATGTCTGAAAGAAACAATTAAGTCATTTACATGTTGACATAGATGCAGTTTACAAAAAACATTTCAGCTTCTTGTTCCCCTTCCACAAGACATAGAGAGTTATATAGTTACAGATATAGATTACAGCAGAAAGACAATGCAAGTGATTTTAAATTGAGAGCTATGGATTCTGACAATAAGGAAACTAATCATTATGGTAATGCAACACATGATGGGCATAATACATGTACACATATCTGTTTGTGTGTAGGTAAGTAGGTAGGTATGACTACTAGAATGTCCTTGGAAGAGTTATGAGTTGTTGCAGGGGACAGATTGAAATGTTGAATGTTTGTTCATGTAGATATCAGGAGCCTGAGGGCTTATAATGGATAATAATGATAAAAATAAAAATGATGAAAATAAATTTCTTATGGTAATAATTACTATCCACTCCTATGTTTGTGCCCATCTATTTTTCTCATCCTAGTTTTAGGAATGTAATCCTTGTCTGTTATGTTTCCTCTGGCAAAGTGAATAAATTGTAGGGAGAGAAATAACTCCCTCCTGTTGTATATTCAATAGAGTCCATTTCCATCTCTTGCTAACGAAACAAGAGGAAACATGAAAAGATAGCTTTTATATTGTACTTATTGGCACCCTAAAATATTTGTTGCTTGAGACTTGGTAGATATCTGCACATACATTGTTGGACTTCCTCTGAATATTTTGATATTTAGTCATGAATTTATACTTTGAGCTGTTTACCACAAAAATTTGCAAAGGCACTCTTACTAGCTATTAAAGATAAATGCACCCTCAGGTCAATCTTCGGCCCCTGGAGTTGGCCTCCATGGAGTTTTCCTTGGCTATTATATGGTTTGTCACTGTGTTTTTCTGAGATTTTTTTTCTTTGTACTTCCCAACTTATTCGCTATCTTTTATAAAGCTATAACATAAACCAATTATATGCATGGCATATCTCTCATAATTACTGTCATTCTCCAGCAGCATCTGGTGACATGTTTGAACTCAGAAACTAAGCAGAATCTTGATTAAGATTTGGGTGGGGAGATCTCTGAGTTTGTTGGCCAGACTGGGACATCCCCCCTCTAAAAGAAAGAAAATAGTGGGAAACCATTCCTGTATGCTGCTAAGGAAGTTGCATGAATTTATTCACAAAGTCATCAGGAATCAAATCCTTATCTGTCATAGCTAAGTAATCAATCAGATATGTGATTGATAGGCATGGAGAATTTGCAATTTAGTTTGCCAATTTGGTAAGTAATATGAGGGGTTATAATGTGCATTCCCAAGTGCATTTTCTTATTTCTGATGCCTCCTGCCCATTAAATAGCAATAGCACTTAGATTTATATACCGCTTCATAGTGCTTTACAGCACTCTCTGAGCATCTTATAAATGTCAGCATATTGCCAACAATAATCTGGGTCCTGATTTTACCGACCTCAGAAGGATGGAAGGCTGAGTCAACCTTGAGCCTTGCATCCTTGTCTGTATTTAACATAGTAGAAGCAGTTTTAGACAAGTGGGGAGTCAGTATAATCAGATATACTCTTCGTGGGGCTTAATACAAGTGCTTTCTTTGGCTCCAGCAGGCAGCAAAGTCATCTCCTAAGAGATGACAGGAATTAATAGCTGAGCCAAGCAGGAGGAAGTCGCTTCTCTCCCTATAACTGTTTATCTAGAGGGGGCATGATGGATAGTCCCTTTGAAGGGCAACTTCTATGACATGGTGGAACCTAGGTGTCAGGTCTGAAGTCCAGCCAGGAAGACTGATCAATTTTCTGCTGAGGAAAGTAAGATCTGACTTGATCCACGATATAAATCAAGATGAGACATTTGTAACCCCTAAGGGAGATCATGAGCTGAAGGATCCCAATGAGTGCCATTTATCACTGCAGGATAGCAGTCGCAGCTTCCAAGCTGCCTCTCATCTGGACGTTAACCTGAACAAATGTTCCATCCCAGCCAAATAAATCCCTAATCCATCCGAAGTGGTTGTGCAAGATACATGGATCTTTAAAAATACATTTTGTTAAGATGTAAGGATTACAGCAGTAGTTAGGTAGCATCAGATTTATTGCATTTAATTATTAAATGACACGCGACTGTGCCACAAGAATACTAACAAACTTTGTGCTGCTTTTTTCTCCTGCTCTACAATTCCAATCAACATAAGCTTGGATTTGTATGGTTATGCTTTCCAAATTAATTGTGTATTGAAGGTCTGGGAACAGTGGTGTGTACAGATAAGAAAGGTGTTTAGCCTTCAAGTGAAGAATGGCAGAGACTGAATGTACAATTTACTTTAGCTGTGCATGGCCGAGCGCCAATCATCTCTGTTGTAGAGTGACATCTACTGGTGCAGCTTCTGTAAGCAAACTCAGTAGAACTTTGCTGCAGGCCAAAGAAGCCAGTGCATCATGGGATGAGAGTATCCCTGATCAAGGGAAGTAGAGAGGGTAGATTTATATTTCTCATTTCTCCAATATGCAGTTCTTCTTCACAGGGAATGGTAAACACTTCCCCCTCCAGCTTCCAGCAGAAGTTCACTTACCTCATTACCCATCATTCACACATCATCACATTTCTTTCTGTCTAGCGCCCATAAAATATTATACACTATTACCAACCTTTACAATGCTTGTAGATGCTAGACAGCCCCATGTGACATAACCAACACAAATCTTTCTCTCCCTTTCCAAGAAATTATTTATTTGCTATTATGTTTTATTATATGAATTTTATCGTACCCTGTTTTCCCCAAAATAAGACATCCCCTGATATTAAGCCCAATCGGGCTTTTGAGCGCATGGCAATAAGGCCAGGTGCTTATTTCAGGATTCAAAAAAATATAAGATGGGGTCTTATTTTTGGGGAAACACGGTATTACTTTTCTTTAGTTCCAAAATAGGAAAAAGCATAGCAAATCAATATTAAATAAGTAAATGGTGACAAGAACTTGAATTATTTGCTGGTGATTTACACATTGATGATCAGATTAGACAAAAATACAAGAAAGCAACTGATATTGGGCATTGTTGACATGGCTACTGAAAATAAAATCCTCATTCCTCTGGACAATGTAGTATAGCTGAAAGGAAGTTTGATAAGAGGAGTACAAATCTGGTTTTCAAGTTTGGGCAGGGATGTCTTAGGATTTCATATGATCCAGATTTTGAAATGAAGTGACTTGTTCTACTGGACTGAGGAGCGGATAAAAAATACAGTCACTTCAGAAATTTCTCAACGTTCATCATTCTATTAATTCTGAAGTTCTTGGTTAAAAAAAAATTGAAATTAAGTATTAAACATGTACTTAAGCACAATGCCCCTAATTTATTCATATGAAGTCTTTCCATGCTGCTTTTCATTATAGAAAATCCTGGAGTTGTTATAAAAATGTAATTTGGAAATGTGTACCTTGAAAGATAAGATTATTAGACTTTTTATTTTGTGTTAAAATATATTAAAATGTCAAAAATACCAACTTTTACGCAGATTAAAAAAATCCCCACTGATTAGTGCAGAGGTGGAGCAGACTAATGACTTATTTTGCATGAAATCAAGCTTAAACTGGTCCATTCTCCATACTGAGAATTTGGATCTGGTTCAAGATTCTGTGTGATTCTGGGCATTTCATTAGAATTCCTCTCCCACTGTCAGAGAACTAAATACTGAATGGTAAGTGGAAAAGGAAAGGACTTTAACGAATCAGAGAATCCAGCTTTCAATTTTGCTAAAACCAAGCCTTTCATAGACTATACAGGGTAGTTAGGGATTTGAAATTACTGATCAGTATTGTGCTAAGGAAAGCTTAACACAATACAGGTAGTCTAAATTTAAGCTTCTTTAGGAAAATAATACAGATAATGGAAAACTAACTCTCTTGAAGCAAGATAGGGAAATTGTGCAGAACATGGTTTCCATTCCTTTAACTAGCAGCTTCCTTCTGGATCAAAAGAGTGGGGATTAAGAAGGGAGCTATTGGCAGACTTCCAAGCTATTTGTTACCTGTGTCATCTAGATGGATGCGTTTGTGGATTATTATTTTTTCATGATTTTTTTCCCTCCACAAATCTGGTTCAGACAGGCCATTATACAAACTTGTTCTTTGTTTTGCTGATGTATCTCCCTTAGATCCAGACGGTTCTGTTTGCAGAGTTATGTTAGTGGCCGAGAGACAGACAGATGGACAGAGCCCCGAGTCCCTTCCCATCTTTTCTTCCCAGCATTCTGCTGGGTTGGCCAGAGTATCTAATGCCAATAAAAAGCACCTGTGATACAGAACTAAGTTTTCCCTAAGTTAAGATTTAGAACCAATTTAAAAATAGATTTACAACCAATTAAAAAGTATTCTTGAGTTTAATGAGATTCATTAAACAGAACACTGGAAGCCAGTAGCACATTTATTTATTTACTTTGGAGCCCTCCGGCTGGTGAATGTCTGTTCCCTTCTATCACTCTAAGTGAATGATGTAGAGACCTCTTGTTAAGAAGTTAAAGCTCAAATTAATTCAAAGAAATTCAAGGTAGGAGGAAGCAAGGAAAGCCCTTAAGAGTACTGGCAAACACCAGCTCCTTTATATTGATAGCAGAGACAAAATTATCATTTCTTTGCAAGAATAGGATAGGAGAAGTCTCATTTTGAAAATCAACTCCTCACTTTGTCATTTGCATTGAGTGAGAAATAGTCTACTGTTTTAGTGGGTCAATCTTTTCTGTCTCTTCTAGAGCCTTCCATTCTATCTCCTCCTCTTTCACCTCAGATGGTAATCTTGTTGATCAAGGAAACAATGTGTAACCTTCAGAATTAGCTGTTTGATGGAGGACTGGCTTCGGCCGCAAGTTTATTACCCCAGCAAGACATTAGAAGTAGCAGGGGTACATTCAGCCTTTGACTGCCTAGAAGTATTTAAAATAATCCTCCTTCTGATTTCTGATGGGAAAGAAAAGCAACAACCTTCCTCCTCAAGTAGAATAACAATCCAACCCAAGCTGTGTGAGCACTCCAGTCAAAAACAGTAGCTGCATTATAGAAACCTATTACATCTCTTACACAAGGACAGCTTTGGCAGAACTGAAGTGGGTTTCCTTGCTGTTTTTTAAGTACCATCTGAATCACTCATGTACTCAGGCACTGTGTAAGTGGCTTTAGCTTTCAAATCTGTGCATCACCACTGCTGTGAATAATTAAAGAAGGTGCCCTTTCCTCTATGTAGTATCTATTGTGTTTTTGGTGAAGAACAGCAACAGGCCTCTTCCATTTACTAACAAATATGCATTTCACTGGTTGCGTCTTTCAATCCATTGGGTTACCATGCACATTTGCTAGGATGAAAAATAACTATGATCTAGGATTTTTCAAAATGAGGACCCAGATTATGGGGGCAATAAGATGACTTTATATAAAAAAAGAACACCGCTTAGGGGGGGCCAAAAGCCCTACTAAGCAGGTATATACAAAAGTATGAAGGCTATTGCTTAATGCATTGTAAGCCGCCCTGAGTCTCCGGAGAAGGGCGGCATATAAATTGAACCAATAAATAAATAAATAAATAAAAGTGGACCAGCTGTTTCTCTGACCTCCTTTTTCCCCCCTATTAAGACAAGTTATTCCAATTTTTCTATTAAGACAAGTTACTATCATCAAGGGCACTTCCATAGAAAGATACCAAGCCAGTTGGAAAGCAACTCCAAATTTCCATGTTCTGGCATATATATTGGCTGCAAAGCAACTTGCTACAGTTTGAAAGAAAAGAAGAATTGCAAAAGCTTTGTTTTCCAGCTGAAGATACTTGAGCCCTGTGGGGCTTGAAGGTGGTTTGTTTTCAGGGAGGCTTCTTGTCACACCTCCTTTTCTATGATGGAGCTTGGAGTTTATTAAGCCTTTTAAGTCAGTTTTCCATTCCCACAAAGGGGTTGGCTGTCTCCAAGCAGCCTTTCTTAGGAACCCCATCTTTATCTAGCCATTTTAACAAGCCCCAGTTTAACTTGGATTTCAGCAGCTGAAAAATATATGTGGCTGTGAAACATCAGTATCATGCCACTCTTACTGTTTCAGTGGGAATGACATGCTCCTCTTAGATTTTTTGGAGAAATAATCAAATGGCACTGACATATGCTGAAAAGGCAAGGAGAGGGATAGCAATGAATTTCTCCCTCTTTTGTGTGTTGGAGCTTTGTACTCCTTATGCTGCCAGAGCTTTGGAGGCAGCATCTTAATGAGAATGCCTTGGGCAATAGCTCCTCATGTTCATATGGACCTGAAAGCACATAGGGAAGTTTGCATTTTGTATATCTTTTTTTTTTTAATTTGATTTATATGCCGCCCTTCTCCGGAGACTCAGGGCGGCTTACAATGCGTTAAGCAACAGCCTTCATCCTTTTGTATATTTATACAAAGTCATCTTATTGCCCCCACAACTGGGTCCTCAATTTACCTACCTTAGAAAGGATGGAAGGCTGAGTCAACCTTGAGCCTTGGCGAGATTCGAACCTGCAGTAATTGCAGGCAGCTGGTCTTAATAACCAGCTTAATAACAGGGTGCCTTAGGGTGCCTTAGACCACTGTACTACCAAGGCTCTTGTAGATATCTGTAGATCCTCTGCATGAGGATGGTATAGAATTTGACATCTGAAGATTGTCAGTTTTCCAAATTTGAATGCCAAGATTTTAGTTACCTTTACGCTTGCAAAGTATATTAGAGTGTTCATCAAGGATGATTCAGAAAGCAGAAAGAGTCTAGGCCACCAGGGGCAGAAATATTTGATACATGAGTGAATAAATCTCCTTCTCTGCTCTTGATCCTACATTCCTTCTACCTTTTCCCTCTTGGTTTCTGCTACTCCAATCTCTGCCCAAAATGCAAGCTTATTTATTGCTGAACGTGGGTGTTATTTTCATCAATTGAAATAGGATAAAAACAACCCCTATTGTCATCTTTATGAAGCAGAAGAGACACAGTTTTGAAAGATAATTTGCTCTATTATTATGAAACCAGAACAATGAAAGAAACATGCAGAAACCAGAATGAAAGGTGTGGCATATGTCAAAGTATCGGACTTTTTATTAGAAGGTCTATCCCAAGTGGCTCAAGAAAATGAATTAAGCTTAATGAGAAACAGAGAAGGGAAGGGAAGATTTGTGCTCCAAGCATGTATGCATGCTTTTTTTAAATTTACTTCCTCAGCTTCAGCAATGTATAGCTCCCTCCACCTTCCTAACTCAGCATTTTTGAATGTGCTTCTTGACCTTAACCTGAGAATGCAGTCAAGCTTCTCTTGACAGAAATTATATTAATGCTGCTTTGTAGATCAGTTGACTTTAGGTGTTTCTGCAAAATGGAAACAGGCCATAGATCACACTTTCTTCAAAGGAAAAGTGATCCAAAGGCTTCTTGGCAAACTTTCTTTGAGGGCCTGTGGCTACAGCTACAGGAGGAGTTGACATTGAGGTAAAGCAACGCATATCCAGTCCAATGGGCTGCAAATGGCCTAAATGGCCTAGATTGGCAGGAAGAGTGTACTACTCATCAGATGATTAATAATAAAGATTTAGAGTGCAGGTGACTGCAGCCTTCATGTGTCCTCTGGAGTTCCTGTCCTCCATAGGCTTGACATACCACAAAAAGTTAAATTCTTGTGCTTCTATTACCTTGTCTGCTCCCCCCCCCCGAGAGCAGATTCAATACTAGCAAAAGCAAGTGATTTGCTTCCTATTTTCGAGATGCCTGTCTGAGAGGTGTTCTGGGTGGAGGGCAGTATGTGTACGTGCATTGTCTAGGACTCAAAATGCCGCTTAATCTTGCTATTGTGGATGGATAACAAAATAAAACGAGAGCTTGAGTGCTTACGTGCCCTCCCTTCTCCAATTCTTCATTAACTCATGAGATGGCCTTAAGCAAGCCCCAGTCTCTCAGTCTCAATCCTCTTCTGCGAGTAGATGGAGAGGAGGCATCTCTGACATCTTGTCCCCAGGCAAAGGAACTGGTACCGTAGTTGTTACTTTGCAATGCAATCTTTTGCAAAGCTGCCTGGGGAATCATTCTGAGTGAAAAGTGGGATCTGGACATCCAAACAAAATGTATAATTTGCAGAGATGAAAACTGTCCCTGCAAGGACATTAAAAATTGAACCCTGGAAAATTATCACGTGCCACCTTTGCCCTAACACCACAAATTGGGATCCAAAGAGCCACTCTCTTTCAGTGGAGCAAATCCAGTGGTGAAATCCAATTTTTTTTACTACCGGTTCTGTGGGCATGGCTTGATGGGCATGGTATGGCTTAGTGGGCGTGGCAGGGGAAGGATACTGCAAAATCTCCATTCCCACCCCACTCTAGGGCTAGCCAGAGGTGGTATTTGCCAGTTCTCCGAACTACTAAAAATTACTGCTACCGGTTCTCCAAACTGCTCAAAATTTCTGCTACTGGTTCTCCAGAACCTGTCAGAACCTGCTGGATTTCACACCTGGGCAAATCTTTTAGCAACTCTCATATGTGGTGCATTTCACAGTCTCCGATGTGTATCTCATTTTCTGCTATGATTTACACAACTAGAGAAACTGATCTGTAATGCAGGAGAAGAAGCAGTCTTCATCAAAAGCCTGCATATGAAAATAAGCCAAACTTATTTGATTTTTTTTATCCCGCCTTATTTTTTTTATATAAATAACTCAAAGCAGCAAACATACATAATACCCTTTCTTCCTGTTTGCTCTTATGAAAATTCTGGAGAGCTGTGGTAAATACGTTTCAAATTTCACAATGGAGCATTTCAAAACATGGCAGCAGAATATTGCAATGAGGGAGAAAAATAACAGCTAAATGTCTGGCATTTACTTTAGTTCAGAAGTCAGGATAAACACCCCCTCTCTCATTCTCTTTTGAACATGATGGAACTTTCTAAAGCTCTACCACACGGATATAAAGACTTTCTTGTGCCATCAAGAAACAAGGCCAGAATGGGGACAGCTGAAATCTCAACTTCAAGCCAGCATAAAAAGGGCAGCTTACGTCCTTTTGTACTGTCACAATCCACTGTAAGCTGCTTTTTTCTCCCCTTGTCAAATCTTCAGATGAAAGAGCAGGCACATCAGAAGAGCTGGCCACCAGAAGCAACAGATAAATCCATGTGGGCATTCAAATTCTAGTGACCTACCCCTTGTGTATGCAGTTTCACAATGCATGAATAGCTCACTCACTTTATTATTGGGGTGGCCAATAACATGTCCCAAACAAATCATCCAATCCCAGGAAACTGGAATTTTAACTGGAGTGGCCTGCAACAGGAGGATTCCTATACATTAGAGTTATTATTTTCCATCAAACTCAGAAATTGGGTACACGCAGTCTTCTAAAGATCTTATACTTTATTTAAAAAGCCAGAGCATAGTGTGTGTCCATGGGAGCTAAGGACGAATAAATAAAATAAACCTGCAGCTTTAAATTCTATTTTTTCCTTTAGAGACATATCAATAATGCAGCTGTGTCTGAGGGCCATCTTTTTTTTTTCTAACCAAACCAAAGCATATGTTGTAAAGCTCAGTAGAGTACTATAAACAAAAATGTTTGGTTAAACTGAAGCAATTCTTATACTGAGCTGAAGAGAGATTCCAAGTCTTCATTAGCAGGATCAGGGATCTGGTCCCACACTTGCTTTTACATAAAAGTTGGATATTTCCCATTAGATCCTTTAATACAGACAATACCACTTGTTTTTTCTGCTTCTAGAATTGGGGAAGGGTCGTACCTTATTATTTATTTATTTATTATTTAAATTTTTATACCGCCCTTCTCCCGAGGGACTCAGGGCAGTGCACAGCCAGCAATAAAACACACATATACATAAAATTTAAAAACAATTTAAAATATATTAAATAATTTGGCCCCGATATTATTAAAAAAAAACTAAGACAACCATTAAAATTCATGTTTAGGCCAGCCCAGCTTGTTGGAACAATAACGTCTTGAGGGCACAGCGAAAGGCGTGTAGGTCAGGGATCCTCCGTATCTCCGGGGGCAATTCATTCCAGAGGGCAGGTGCCCCCACAGAGAAGGCTCTCCCCCGGGGGTTGCCAGTCGACATTGTTTGACCGACGGCACCCTGAGGAGTCCCTCTCTGTGGGAGCGTATTGGTCGGTGGGAGGCTATCGGTAGCAGAAGGCGATCTCATAACAGCAACAGAACCATGTCCACTGTACAAGAAGAAAAGTCCCTAAATTAATTCCAGAGTCTCTAGGTCAGAGTTTCTCACCTCAGCAACTTTCAGATAGATGGACTTCAACTCTCAGAATTCCCTAGCCAGCACTCCATTTATTTTAGTAAGATGGATGGCCAATAAATTTAATAAATAAATAAAAATTATGAGAAAATCCATAAATTCTGGTAAATTCAAACTTTAGAAGAAAACAAAACAAAAACACAAAATTATAACTGCATCCTTTACAGACAACATAATGGAGCATTGGAAGAGTGACAAAACATAGGCCTTCCTACATAGATTTGGTCATCTTTTGTCTTGTATGCATGCATTGGTTCTACCTTTGCCTACTGGAAACCTAATCTGAACAGCTTGTTAACCATGGAAGAAACAGCAAGAAATGGCTATGTGGAGGAAAGGCAGCTGGAAATTGAAGCCAAGAGAAGTCCATAACGGAACAACATATACTAGGTCATGCACAATCAAAACTTCTTGTCTTTCCACACTACCCTGGAAAATGGATTTGATGAAGTCAGGCTGCATGTGCCCACCTTCCAAGAGATCCGGCTCCATTCAGTGGGACTTATTTCTGTGTGAGCAGGCAGATGCAGGCTTGAGCTACGGATAGAATATCATCTATTATACCCCAAGAAAAAAAAATACATTCTAAGGCAAAGCTTAGAATGTTTTTAAGCAAAAGGGAAGAAGAAAAGGGATCAGGGTTCACTGTGAAATGTTTCCGTCCTCTACGAGGGAAGTTATGCCCAAACAGGGGTGAAATCTAAAAATTGTTACTACCGATTCTGTGGGCATGGCTTGGTGATGGTGGGGTAATGTGACTGGGAGGGCATGGCCAACTTTTTTTTTTTAACTTTTAAAAGCATTTTTTCTACAACCTCTTCCACTGAAGTGGTTGCAGAAAAAAATACTTTTAGAAGCCTCTGACGATCAGGCAATTTAGCTGAGATCGCCAGAGGCTTTTAAAGGCATTTTTTTTCTACAACCTCTTCAGCTGAAGAGGTTGCAGAAAAAAATGCTTTCAAAAGCCTCCGATGATCCCAGCTGAGCTGCGCGATCATCAGAGGCTTTTTTTTTTTAACTTTTAAAAGCATTTTTTCGGCCGAAGAGGTTGTAGGAAAAATGCTTTTAAAAGTTTAAAAAAAAAAACTCTGATGATCGTGAGCTTCAGCTGGGCATTGGGGGGGAGGGGCGGCAGGGATTTTTGCTACTGGTTCTCCGAACCACCCGCTGCCATCACTACTGGATCGGGCAATCTGGTCCAAACCGGGAGCATTTCACCCCTGTGCCCAAAGTATGTTTAGCACTAAATATAGGCATTTTGTGTGTGTGGGGGGGAGATGGAGGGGGGAGTGAGGGAGGGAAAGGGAGAGAGAGGGAGGGAGGGAGAATATGTTTAAAAAATTCCTTAGCTTGAGAGAGCTATGTATCTAGGATAATCTAAGAGAAGGAACTTTTGACTCAAAGTAATGATGATAATTCTAGAAATAATTACCGCTTCGAGCAGTGGAAGGATGAATACAGGACAAATGACCTTTTTCCTTCCTGTAATACTAGTTACCTTGTACTATAAATTTGCTTCGCTTTCCAGGCATACAAGATCTTTTCAAACATGGAAGAACAGCCAAGTGTGCTAGCTTCTTTATCCTAGTAGCCTTTGAGGCTGTTTGTGGATTAGAGTTGCTGCTTATGGGATGCGAAAAATGCAAATGACCGGTAGATGGCAGCAAAAAGCTAAAGAATTCTAATAATTTCCTGCCTTCACATTGGGAGAATCCACCTCATCTTGGATGCAATTTAAACAGAACAGCACTAAGGGGGAATCAAATCTGAGCTACTGCAGTCTTCTCCCACATCTTAAATTCTACCCCTGCAGACTTCATATTTTTTTTTCCCGCTTTCTTGTTCTCTCATGTACCCCAACCCTCCTTTTTAACAGCTTTCCTAATAAAGAGATTGAAGATCTTCAAGGGGTACTCAGTTTCCTAATCTTTATAACACTCTGAGGTGGAGTTCAGCATGTTTTTCTTTTGATCAACATATTTTTAACAGGGGTCCCCACTACGGGGTAATTTCTGTAAAATACCAAGTCTTCGTTATCAGAAGAGAAAGTTGTGTTCAAAGTTACTCATTACATACAACCATGGAAATCCTGTACCAACTCAACTGAGAGTACGCTTCATTAAATGAAGCCTGACTGATTTCTAAGAAAATATGTCCAGGGTATCCTTAATTCTGATAAAAAGCCTAATTGTGATTTCTACTTTGTCCATGAAGACTTAAAGCTGATGCTAATTAGGGTTGATCCGTTGACTTCTTTCCTGATTATTGCATTACAGCTACACTTGGGCTTGGTATTCCTAGATTCAGTGTGGCTTTCTTTCAAAGCAAATGTACTTAGATCTGCAGACCTTGTGTTATTTAACATTGCATTATGTTTTGTTGTACCCTGCACTACAAAATACTTGTCTTCTGAGAGTGGATGCTTTTCTGGCCAAAAGGCTATCTATCACCTGTGCATATAAACAAAATAGCAGCAATGGGGAAAAAACTAAATAGTTACATGCAAACTATGGGGGAAAGGAAAACCAAGCAGCTTAATTATTAACATTGTTATAATTTTAATTAATTTTAATTGGATTTTAATTTATATTTAATTTATATTTAATTCATATTGTTGAATTTTTATCTTGTAAGCCGCCCTGAGTCCTTCGGGAGAAGGGCAGCATATAAATTGCAATAATTGAAAAAAAAAATGCAATAATTGAATAGAAATGATGATCCGTGGTGACGCAGTGGTTAGAGTGCAGTACTGCAGGCTACTTCTGCTGATCACCGGCTGCCAGCAGTTTGGCAGATCGAATCTCACCAGGCTCACTCAGCCTTCCATCCTTCCAAGGTGGGTAAAATGAGGATCCAGATTGTTGGGGGCAATATGCTGACTCTGTAAACCGCTTAGAGAGGGCTGTAAAAGCACTATGAAGTGGTATATAAGTCTAAGTGCTAGTGCTAGATGTGCTACATCAGGGGTGTCAAACTCATGTCGTCATGGCGTCGTCATGTGATGTATCGTGACTTTCCCCCCTTCACTAAACTGGGTGTGGGCGTGGCCAGTGCCTGATGCATCTGGCCTGCAGGCCGTGAGTTTGACACCCCTGTGCTACATGAAATGTCGAAGGATGCTTCGATTCAACAAAGTTAGGATCAAATCAGCATATTGAGGCAGCTTCCATTCATAAATGGAAAGACACACTAACATTTTGGAGCAATAAGATGAAAGGAGTGATTCTGAACCACACTGCATTTTTCCAAACTTTTTGGGACTGTATAACTGATATAATATCATTTAGGCCTAGCCTAAATGGTTTTTAATTGGGATTTTAAATTTTATGGATTTGGGGGTTTTAAATTGGGAAGCTAATGATTTAATTCTTTTTTAATTATCTTAACTTTTGTATTTGTATGTTTTTAATTTTGGCTGTTCACCACCCTGAGTCCCCTCTGGGAGAAGGGCAGTATACAAATTAAATTAATAATAAATAAATAAATAAATAAATAAATAAATAAATAATATAGCAGTTATCTTCCATGCTGTAACTTCACTGAGAATACTCAGGGAGAGGGTGTGATTGAGCTAGCCCATGTACTGCATTTCTCATCTTATTCAAATCTCTGCACACCAGGAATATTTGGTGCAGCAAAGTAACATCCCTTTAGGTTTTCTTTCCTTTTCCCAGCTCTCAGCCACTTTATTTTATTTAGCCCCAAGGTTTAACTTCCTTGCTCTCTTCTTCCAAGAAAATATTACACATCTGGACAGGTTCCTCCATGTGCCTGGTAGTGCAATTCAGCCTTCTGAACACGAGCTTCAGACTGTTGGTCCTGGACAGACACACGGGTCAACCCAAGCAAATACAATCTACATGACTGTGATAGTTCATGTCTCTTGACGGTTGGTGACTAAATGCCAGGCCAACACAGGCTCTAGCCTTAACATTTGGCATTTGTAAGAAAGGGGTGCAAAAAGGTCACTCATTCTTCTCCAGTCCGTTTCACTGTGACTGCTTATTTCAGAAGCATTGCCTCTCACTGTGGCTGTCTGCTGCCACCACCTCTGCTAACAAAGCTAGAATAGGGCCATGATGCTACAACAGTGATAATTCAACTGCATAACTATAATTCATTTTGCATCTTTGAAGACCACTGGGAAAATTCAATTAGTGAAAAATGCTACAGCCCATGTGACTCTTTACACAGCTGCTGTAGAGCAGGCTTGTCTACCAGTATCCTTCTTAGTGCAATTCTAAGGGCAAAGGAAATTCTTAGTGCAATTCCAAGGGGCTGAGTATCTAAGAGGCTGTCTTTCCCAAATAGGTTCAGCTTGCTCAATCTGGGTAGCCTCACATCTCCTGTTGAAGGTCTCTTCCTATCCTAAGGTGAGATGGGAGGTGTCCTCGTGACAAGTATTCCCCATGAAGGTGCTTTCCTTTGGAAAAGATTATGTTACCAAGACACAGGTAATTTTCCAGGCCTTCCAGAAACATGTAAACCTGTTTTTTTCTGGGTTGGGGAATAGCTCTATGTGGAGCCTTTGGCACCAGGAATGACTTCATATTATTTGTGTTCATTGTATTAATCATTATTAATTGAATTGTCAAGATTTTCCTCTATAATTGGATTCTGTACATCATCTAGAGTTCTTTGGATTGAGGCAGTAAATAAATCCCATAAATAAATAAACAAACATCAGGCACAGAAGAATCCTGTGACTAACAATGAGATTCTTTCCAAGAGATGACAAAATGGTTAACCAGTGCTGCCATCCTGCCTGTCAGTCCCCCCCCAAATCCAATGATCAGAGACTGGAAAGGAATGACACTGTGTAAGACTCAAGCTTAATGCTCATTCTTTCAATTCCTGACCCAAAGAAAACAATATAAAAATTACAAAGCTTGATACCCCACTGATGTCGGTGATGAGAGATCTTGCTTAGGCAGGTCAATATTGCCAATTAACTTTGTAAAACCTCCTGGTACCCAATAAACTGTACAGTTGTAGACACCAAGCCTTACATCCCACAAAGGCAACTTATGCTCTTCTTCAACATCATACCTAGTCTTGATCTCAGAAAAGCAAATGGAAAAGTTTTGAAAGTATTTTTTTTTTTAAAAAAAGGTACAATTCTTGCTGTCTTGGTTCAGAATAACTAAGTCTCTTTGTTGGACAATTTGAAGCTGACATTTCTGTTCTTCCTCAGTGTCTACTATCCCTTCATTTTAGAAGTGCAGGGTGAATAATTCAGCAATTTATTGTGGTGAAGATATCCAGCTGAAATTGGGCGGAATTAATGTGCTCTAAATAGTTTATCATCCCTGCTATTTTCAGCCTATATTTTTCAAAAAATGAAGCAGCTACTGGTGTTTTAATGCTTCCTCATTACACCTATAAATGTATCTTTTTCTAATAGCAACACTATTGAACAGGTTTTCTTTCTAATAACAAATTCAATTTGAATCATGTCCTCTTTGATTGTTAAATCTACATTCTGCAATGAACTGAGCCAAAATCATATAGGCCTAGACTTAATAGCTACAAAGCAAAATTCTGCTATAAATTGCACTTGTATTCCCTTCTGGGATCCGTTTTCTGATTTGGAATAAGTTAAACAATATTTCCCAACTTTGGCAACTTCCGGATGTATGGAGTACAACTCGCAGAATTCTCAGTAATGGCTATGTCATCTAGGGGAATTTTGGGATTTGAAGTCCAATTACAAAGGCTGCAAACAAGGAGATAGATGTAGGAATATAAATTATAAGCAAATGAAACATTTAGACTTATTTAAAAGCTGGATTCCCCTTAACATCTGATGAAGACATCAGATCTCTTATTGGAACAACTGAAACAAAAGACCCCA